>NW_023596818.1:32049848-32070932 GCF_011947565.3 Pollicipes pollicipes | reverse complement strand
GCCACTTTTCCGTCCTGTCCCGGATGACGTGAAGCTCCGTTGAGGGCGACGCCGCTGCACGTCGCTGCTGTTGACACGGTGGGTCTGACCACCTCTTGCGCGCGGCCACAGCCTGTTCGACATGGGAGCCGAGTACTACTGCTACACGTCAGACATCACCTGCTCCTTCCCGTCTAACGGCAAGTTCACCGACAAGCAGAAGGTCATCTACAACGCCGTACTGAAGGCCAGCAGGGCCGTCATGGACGCGCTGAAGCCAGGTGGGTGTGTCCCGAGCTGGACGGGACCGTCGTGGACGCCTGGAAGCCAGGTGGGTGTGTCCCGAGCTGGATCAGGACCGTCGTGGACGCATGGAAGCCAGGTGGGTGTGTCTTGAGCTGGATCAGGACCGTCGTGGACTCGTGGAAGCCAGGTGGGTGTGTGCCCGAGCTGGATCAGGACCGTCGTGGACGCGTGGAAGCCAGGTGGGTGTGTCCCGAGCTGGACGGGACCGTCGTGGACGCGTGGAAGTCAGGTGGGTGTGTCCCGAGCTGGATCAGGACCGTCGTGGGCGCGTGGAAGCCAGGTGGGTGTGTCCCGAGCTGGATCGGGACCGTCGTGGACGCGTGGAAGCCAGGTGGGTGTGCCGTGCTCGATGTACTCCTCGGAGCTGTGCCCCTGGGTGCAGTGCGTCAACCGATTTAGCTGAGCAGTTGCAGTGAACTCTTATCGTCAGATAGCGTCAGCTCACGTCTATGAATGTCGTGTCGTTGGATAGGGTGTTATGATCTGTCGCGGGTCGCGGGGTTGGTGTTTTGTCGCCTTAGATGTAGTTGGCGCGGGGGATTGTACGACGACGGACCATTGGTGTTAAATACATTTTAGCATAACCCCAAAACTATTGTAAACTAGGGTGGGTGAAACCGCGCTGAGTGGGTTGTATTGTCCAGCCTGGGTCAGGTGCGGTGTTATGATCCGACTACTTGCTTTTGTTATCACTTAAGTGAGTTCAGCAGTGTCCACCTTCAGTGCGCCAGATCTCCCGCTTATCCTCGGCACTGCTCAGAAACGCCAGTGTGGCAGCTGCTTTTTGTACAGCTGTGGGCGGCTGTGCAGCGACCAGTTGCCGCCGTGCTTAGCGACAAAAGAATAGTCTCGCGGTTGGACTTTCGATATCTCGAGCGCGCCTCTCACGGGACCGTGCCGTTGCCAAGCAACCGACAGTCAGCTGACGGTCGGCGCACGAGGGCGTCTGCTCTGCCTGTCGGTCGGGTGACCCCTGACGCCCGCCCCCGCCCCCCGCTCCAGGTATCTGCTGGGTGGACATGCACCTGCTGGCCAACCGCGTGACGCTGGAGGAGCTGAAGGCGGCCGGCATCCTCCGCGGCAGCGTCGACGACATGATGAAGGTCGGGAAGGCGAGAGGAGCCAGTCTAGAGACGCGGTGTCTGTGGGGGGGGGGGGGGGGGGCTGTGAGCGGGCGACACATGCTGGAAGGGGCACGTGACTGTGGCCGAGGTCTGGCAGCGGTACAGGTGGACCGCCATCAGACGGTCTGTTGCGGGTTCACGTTCTCTGCCGTGACCTGAGTAGTGTGTGCTTCGACAGTGTGAGCGCTCTGGGACACCAATGTGTAGCTGCTATTGGTTACCAGTGTGGAGGTGCTGTGGGTACCAGTGAATATCTGCTATTGGTTGCCAGTGCGGAGGTGCTGTGGGGTACCAGTGAATATTTGCTATTGGTTGTCAGTGCGGATGTGCTGTGGGGTGCCAGTGAGTATCTGCTATTGGTTGCCAGTGCGGAGGTGCTGTGGGGACACAATGTCTGCTATTGGTTGCCAGTGCGGAGGTGCTGAAGGGTACCAGTGAGTATCTGCTATTGGTTGCCAGTGCGGAGGTGCTGTGGAGTACCAGTGAATATCTGCTATTGGTTGCCAGTGCGGAGATGCTGTGGGGTACCAGTGAGTATCTGCTATCGGTTGGCCAGTGCGGAGGTGCTGTTGGGTACCAGTGAATATCTGCTATTGGTTCCAGTGCAGAGGTGCTGTGGGGTACCAGTGAATATCTGCTATTGGTTGCCAGTGCGGAGATGCTGTGGGGTACTAGTGAGTATCTGCTATTGTTGCCAGTGCGGAGGTGCTGTGGGGTACCAGTGAGTATCTGCTATTGGGTGCCAGTGTGGAGGTGCTGTGGGGTGCCAGTGAATGTCTGTTATTGGTTGCCAGTGCGGAGGTGCTGCGGGCTACCAGTGAATATCTGCTATTGGTTGCCAGTGCGGAGGTGCTGTGGGGTACCAGTGAATATCTGCTACTGGTTGCCAGTGCGGAGATGCTGTGGGGTACCAGTGAGTATCTGCTATTGGTTGCCAGTGCAGAGGTGCTGAAGGGTACCAGTGAGTATCTGCTATTGGTTGCCAGTGCGGAGCTGCTGTGGGGTACCAGTGAGTATCTGCTATTGGTTGCCAGTGCAGAGGTGCTGTGGGGTACCAGTGAGTATCTGCTATTGGTTGCCAGTGTCCAGGTGCTGTGGGGTACCAGTGAGTATCTGCTATTGGTTGCCAGTGTCCAGGTGCTGTGGGGTACCAGTGAGTATCTCCTATTGGTTGCCAGTGTCCAGGTGCTGTGGGGTACCAGTGAGTATCTGCTATTGGTTGCCAGTGTCCGGTGCTGTGGGGTACCAGTGAGTATCTGCTATTGGTTGCCAGTGTCCAGGTGCTGGGGTACCAGTGAGTATCTGCTATTGGTTGCCAGTGTCCAGGTGCTGTGGGGTACCAGTGAGTATCCCTATTGGTTGCCAGTGTCCAGGTGCTGTGGGGTACCAGTGAGTATCTCCTATTGGTTGCCAGTGTCCAGGTGCTGTGGGGTACCAGTGAGTATCTGCTATTGGTTGCCAGTGTCAGGTGCTGTGGGGTACCAGTGAGTATCTGCTATTGGTTGCCAGTGTCCAGGTGCTGTGGGGTACCAGTGAGTATCTGCTATTGGTTGCCAGTGTCCAGGTGCTGTGGGGTACCAGTGAGTATCTCCTATTGGTTGCCAGTGTCCAGGTGCTGTGGGGTACCAGTGAGTATCTGCCTATTGGTTGCCAGTGTCCAGGTGCTTGTGGGGTACCAGTGAGTATCTCCTATTGGTTGCCAGTGTCCAGGTGCTGTGGGGTACCAGTGAGTATCTCCTATTGGTTGCCAGTGTCCAGGTGCTGTGGGGTACCAGTGAGTATCTGCTATTGGTTGCCAGTGTCAGGTGCTGTGGGGTACCAGTGAGTATCTGCTATTGGTTGCCAGTGTCCAGGTGCTGTGGGTACCAGTGAGTATCTCCTCTTGGTTGCCAGTGTCCAGGTGCTGTGGAGGTACCAGTGAGTCTCTCTATTGGTTGGCCAGTTCCAGGTGCTGTGGGGTACCAGTGAGTATCTGCTATTGGTTGCAGTGTCCAGGTGCTGTGGGGTACCAGTGAGTATCTTCTATTGGTGGCCAGTGTCCAGAGTGCTGTGGGGTACCAGTGAGTATCTCCTATGTGTTGCCAGTGTCCCATGTGCTGTGGGGTACCAGTGAGTATCTGCTATTGGTGGCCAGTGTCCAGGTGCTGTGGGGTACCAGTGAGTATCTGCTATTGGTTGCCGTGTCCAGGTGCTGTGGGGTACCAGTGAGTATCTCCTATTGATTGCCAGTGTCCATGTGCTGTGGGTACCAGTGAGTATCTGCTATTGTTGCCAGTGTCCAGGTGCTGTGGGTACCAGTGAGTATCTCCTATTGGTTGGCCAGTGTCCCAGGTGCTGTGGGGTACAGTGAGTATCTGCTATTGGTGGACCAGTGTCCAGGTGCTGTGGGGTACCCAGTGAGTATCTCCTATTGGTTGCCAGTGTCCCATGTGCTGTGGGGTACCAGTGAGTATCTGCTATTGGTGGCCAGTGTCCAGGTGGCTGTGGGGGTAACCAGTGAGTATCTGCTATTGGTTGCCAGTGTCCAGGTGCTGTGGGGTACCAGTGAGTATCTCCTATTGGTTGCCAGTGTCCAGGTGCTGTGGTGGTACCAGTGAGTATCTGCTATTGGTGGCCAGTGTCCAGGTGCTGTGGGGTACCAGTGAGTATCTCCTATTGGTTGCCAGTGTCCATGTGCTGTGGGGTACCAGTGAGTATCTGCTATTGGTGGCCAGTGTCCAGGTGCTGTGGGGTACCAGTGAGTATCTGCTATTGGTTGCCAGTGTCCAGGTGCTGTGGGGTACCAGTGAGTATCTGCTATTGGTTGCCAGTGTCCAGGTGCTGTGGGGTACCAGTGAGTATCTGCTATTGGTTGCCAGTGTCCAGGTGCTGTGGGGTACCAGTGAGTATCTGCTATTGGTTGCCAGTGTCCAGGTGCTGTGGGGTACCAGTGCAGAGCTGCTATGTGGAACCGTCGTGCAGTTATTGTGGGCTTGTAGCTTGTGGCTGCTGTTATTTCGTTACTTTGTGGCTGTGGTTGATTACCAGTATGCACGCTCTCGTTACTTTGTGGCTGTGGTTGATTACCAGTATGCACGCTCTCTGTCTAACCGCTGCGTCTGTTGCGCCTGACTAGCGCGTGCAGCGCCTCACTGTCTCCTCTCCCCCCCCCCCCTCCCCCTCCCGAGCAGGCGAACCTGGGCGCCACATTCCAGCCGCACGGACTGGGCCACTTCCTCGGTTGTGACGTGCACGACGTGGGCGGCTACCTGCGCGGCCAGCCGGAGCGGCGCTCCGAGGCGGGCCTGCGGAACCTGCGCACGGCGCGTACCATCCGGGCCGGCATGGTGCTCACCATCGAGCCCGGCTGCTACTTTATCGACCACGTGAGGAGTGGCGGGAGCGGCTGGGCAGTGGAGGTGTCAGTCGGGCGTCACGGTGGGCAGTGCAGTGTTCGTTTTCGCGTCGCAGTTATCGGTGCTGCCACTATCGAGTGGGGATTGCTTTTTGGTTTGGTTTGGGTTAGAGCCCGTTTAGGCCGGTAGTGACCCCTTCAGGTCTATGGGATGAAGGACAGTATTTCATGCGCCTGGGGTTCTCCGCCGGGACTTGGCCCTCACAGGGACCCCAGTGCGGAGTACGTGGTCAGCGTTCGGACGGGGCCCCACCAGGGTGCGCCTCAGCCCACTCGTGGCCGGCGTATGTAGCTTGAACCAGATGAACGGGCGTCACGAGAATGTAGAATGCAGTGAGAATGGCGAGAGAGGGCTGATGAAAGTAAAAGGGTGTATGCAGATGTAGCTGGGTGGAGCATCCCAACAATGAGGTTATGAGAAATGAAAGGTCAAGGGTTGAATGAGGTGGCGTACATCAGTTGGGAACGGAAATGTCATGAACCTGGATGGTATGCCAGCTGCTCACCCCATTCATTGCGAACTTAACGCGTTCGTGTCGCCCCTGTCATCCTACGAGAAGTGTTACATCATAGCCCGCTGTCGACTGATCGCCCTGCCATCTGCCGGCCAGCTGCTGAACCAGGCGGAGTCGGACCCGGTGCTGAGCCAATTTCTGGTGCCGGAGATGGTACGTCAGTACCGCGGCTTCGGCGGCGTGCGCATTGAGGACGACGTGGTCGTCACCCAAGACGGCATGGAGTGTCTGACCGTCGTGCCGCGCACGTAAGGCTCTGCCTCTCCCCCCGCCCACCCTCTCTCCTCACTCTCCACGCGAGCTGGGGTGAGCCGGACGACTCAGACGTTCGGCGCCGTACTAGTATTGGTTGCGGGGCGAGTGGCGGTGTGACCACCTGGGTAGGCAGCCCCCTCCCACCGCCGGGAGGGGGTTTCGGCGCGCCTGTCGGTGTGTGCATTTTGTCGGAGAACCGACGCGATGTGCGTCATGTGCGTGGTGAGTAGCGTCTGTATTGCCGTACGAGGTGCCCGATCGTTGTGAGCCGGGCAGAGAGGTGGCGACATGTGAAGAGTGCGGCGCCCAGCCAGCGTCTGCGCGTGTTTTGGGTGGGGTGTTTTGGACTGTGCTGCCACCTTCTGTTCACTTACTGCGGCTTCTGTTTGGGAATGGGAGGGTGCATTCGTGCTATGTGCATGGAACAAGCTTAACCCAGCGCTCTTGGGCTTGCCATTTGTGGCTCCAGTCAGCCAACCTGGCTGCGGTTGCGAAACTGAAGCGGGAATTGGAAATTTATTCACTTGGTTTGCGTGGTGGGTTTCATAGCTCGGGGTTAACTTTGTCTAACCGACGCACCTTATGCATAAATGTTTCAAAATCAGGCAATCAAATAAAGTCGTCTTTTTTCTGCTCGCATGCGTGCGGGATGAATTTTATAATTGCGTATTTGTGAGACAGGGCCTTGGTTGTCTGTTTATCGTCAGATAGTTCTCAGTGGAATGGTTTTATTGAGCCAGGTCTTACTCCATCAGGTGACTGATCTGTTTGACGTGTGTGTGGTCCGTGACTGACCGAGTGGCCCTGCGCCGGCAGTGTGGAGGAGGTGGAGGCCCTGATGGCCGAGGGACGGCGCCAGGAGGTGTTTGTACCTCAGCTTCACGCCGAGACCAAGCTGAACCAGTAGTCGGCCCAGCGCCCCTGCTGACCGAGAGCCCAGCTCGACCTAGCCCCAGCTCTATTGGGGCTGATCATGGCTCGCTACGGGTCGTTTCTAGCCGTGTGCCATCAACCGCGCCATAATTCGTAATCGCTGGTGTTGGTGTTGCTGTTGCATCGGTGCTTGGGAATGCGGGATGCGGTATTTTATGTATATACATATATGCTGAACTATTTTCTTAAATTTTGGTATGCGTACGTCTCAGACCTGCTGAGTGATGGAAGCGTCACGTTTTGGAGCCTCAAATCGTGCATAAGGCGGACGCATCATTTAACGAACGCGATGATGTCTGAATTGCAAGAGAGCAATTTATGGCAAGTTTATCCTGTCGCCTGAAGCCTATAGCTTGAAAAGTTGTTGCCAGTATGCGATTTTGTGATGCCAATTAGGATATTATACACGTTACCTAATAATGTTCTGAATAACAAAACGCACATGTGAATAAAAAGTTGGCTGGTGCACCTGTTCTTCCATTTCTTTTTGACAAAGGATTCAGTCGGCTAAAGATGGTTCCTGTTGGACATGAACCGTCGGTCAACTACGGAACTAGATATATTGGAAAATGGCTGTTTTTTTGGGCATGGGTAAGGCCGGGATTAGGCCACATCTGGGTCGCCATGAGGAATGCAGTGGCTGGCTTGGAGCTGCAAAAAATATCCCTGAAAAGAGAATCTCGTGGACGCCGGTGTGCTGAAGATGTTGGTCCGTGGACTGTAAAGGTGTAAGCCACAGCTGCAGTATACGTTTGGGCTCAATGCATTTCATCTCGGTTCCTATCCGGCTTCAGTTAAGTATACCAATATATGAAACACAGTCATAGGAATTTAAAAAGTCTCCGTGTGTAGAAATCCGAGCCTGACAGGAACTTTCTTAAACGTGTATTTCAAGCTTCATCCACCGTTGGATGCCATACGGCGGTACGTTTTGATAATTAAACCTGTGCCGTGAAACAAACAGCTTCAGTGTGCTACCGATCACATTGTTGCAGCACGAGCTGCCTGCACCTATTGGGTTGGATTGGGATGGGCTGTATGAGAGCTATGTTTCGGTTGGTTTAGGTTGCCTATGGCGGGGTTGAATTTGTCCGAGCATGGGCTAATGATATCGGGTTGAGCTGCACATCTGTCACTAAAACTTCGTGAAGGCTATTATCACGTAAGTTCATTTCTATAAGTGTTCCAGTGCTGAGCTGCGGAAATCTCCGTAGGAGCTTCGGCTAAGTTGGCACTTGGTTGGTGTCGTGGTTGCAGGGCATGTCGGCTTACAGGAATATGATGCGTCCATAACTCATACATCTACCAATCATCCGATAAAACGCATGCATTCGTGTCCGTTTCTAGATTACCCTAGCACTCCGAGCCACATAAGTCATTCAAAAATAGGTCAACGACTTATTCGGCTGGCCGGACCCCGGCGGCGAATACGCGTTGCAGCAGCCCGTGCATGACCAAGTTGCCTACTGTGTTTCGTCTCCGTGCAGAAGTGCCGTCGATGTGGGAACCACCTACGCCCTGGCCGTCTGGCCGATGCCCGTCCCTCTCGGAACGCATCACAGCCGTCTCTGCAGTGGCGGCGCGGCAGGGCCTCTGCGCACGCGAGGCTCCGCTTCCTGCTAGAGACGGCGCAGGACGCCTCGCGCGCTTGGGGACACTGCTGACGACCCTGGCGGCGGCGGCGGCGGCTGGCTGCTGGCGCCGCCGGAGCCGGCTGCAGGATCGCCGCTGCTGCCGCTGGCGGCGGCGGCGGCGGCGGTGGCGGCGGTGGCGGTGGCGGCGGTAGCGGCGGTGACTGGCTGCCCGCACCGCCGGAGCCGGCTGCAGGATCGCTACTTCTTCACGCTGGCGAGCCTTCTGACGCGCACGCTTGACGCAGTGGGTCAGCTCTGCATCGGACTGTAGGCTAACGCGCCACTGGCGGCGCTGGACCTGTCCAAGGTGGACACGGTCGTGCGGGGCCAGCTGGTCGGACCGCGCTGGAGCCTGGCCTGGGACTACTCTGCAGTGGGAGGGGCCATGCGGGTGGCGGTGGAGCAATGGCGCGCCGTTCGCAGCGTTCCGGCTGTGGGAGAGAGCGGGCCCGGCGCCGGACGGCGACTGTGTGGCCCTCGACTGCGCCGGCATGGGGAGGAGCCTAGCATGCAGCGGCGCCGCAGCCCGTCACAAGTGCGCCGGTCATGAGCTGCAGAGGTAGCTTCAGCCGCTCGCCTGCCCGCCTGGCCATCTGCTGACTGCGCTGAGATAGCTGGGGGGGGGGGGGGGGGGGGGGGGGGTGAGCCCACGGTGGCGAATCCCACCGCCCGGACCGCCGCTGTTCCCCGCCGTAGCGAGTCCGAGTCCGAGTCCGAGTCCGAGTCGGAGTCCACTTCGCGCGAGTGCTCTCCGAGCGCCGCTGCCAGTCTCGTCGCCATGCGGCGTCGTCTGGCATGCCGTCGCCGTCGCCGCAGCTGCTGCTGCTGCCCCCCCACCCTCCGCGCGCCGTACGCCGCTGGTGGCGGAGGGTTGCCCGCAGTTTGGCCATGTGCTGGACGGCGTCTGCTACCAAATTCTAAGTCCTCAATCCTCCACACATCAGTGCTCATCACTGACTGGGCGGTTGCCGACGAGTTCTGAGGAAGTCAAGGTAACCCGCCCCTAGAGCCTAAGTCGTCGGAGTTACACACTTAGTAAACTCAGGAATCAGTGGAAGTGGAGGGTACAAGGGTCTGTCGTCGCTCGTGCGGCACAGCCCGCCGTGACCGGACATCGACGACGATCGGGGTTCATGGTGCTGGTTTGATGCTGAGATCGGGGCTTTGGGAGACCAGTGGATAACCGGCGCTTCATCGGTCTTAGAGACTCCTACTGGGGTATGCTGATAACACAGAACCAGTCTCGCTCTCTCGCCCGTCTTGGGACACGAACATGAAGCATACCATGCAAGTTTAGTGAATCGTTCACAGATTGCACAGCGCACAGGCCATAGAATCGTTGGTTTGCCCGTTTGTGTCCAGTACACATAAACACCCTGTTACAAGCAGTTGACAAGCGATGCCGGATAAGCTACCCGCACTTCGTTGCCTAACCTTCAAGCATGTTACACAATATTAGCAACATTAGCCAACATAGTGCATTTCGCCCATTGCTTACAGCGCATTATTCGGCAACACCTTGATCTGCCGAACTCGTCCAATATAAATGGTCCATTGGTCATTTGTACTTGAAAGAGACTAAGCGCCATGTGACGCTAAAGCTGTTTTCCCAGCCTCCACAAACCGGTTAAATCCAGACCGCACCGGTACATATCACGCCTTCTTCAGGCACTGTGGCGTTCTCTTATCACCCATCGAGTTGTGGTGGTAGGCGCAGTGTTTGACCAGAAACTTGCTTGCGTAGAAGCGCGCCGGACACAGACCGCAGCTGTACTTGGGCCGCATCTGCACGCGCACGTGCCGGTCGTGCGCGTGTCCCACGAGCATGCTGTGCTCAGGAAAGCGTGCCTTACACAGGTTGCACGCGTAGACGGCGGAGGCGGCCGGCGGCGCCTCGCTCGGAGGAGGGCTGGGAAAGGCCGGTGGCGGCGAGGGCGGCCGTCGCCGACTTCCGCAGCTCAGCAACCACGAGAGTTGACGGCGACGCGGCTTGTTCCGCACCGAGGAGTGGAGCGGCAGCGGCGCGCGCCGCGACAGCAAGAAGCCACCCTCGGCACCGTCGGTGAGGGTCGGCGGACGCTGGCGCGGCGGCGCACGCCTCCGGCCAGCAGTCCGAGTCCGTATCCGAGTCCGAGTCGTCCGAGTCGGTGGCCGTGCTGACCAGTACGAGCGGGTCGAGCGGCGGCGGCAGCTGACTGAAGGACAGCTGTCGCCGCGGCGGGTGGCGCACGAACTGCGCCGTGCCGCACGCCTGCGCCGGCGGCCGCCGATGCGCGCTGCCAAGCTCCGCCTCTAGCCGGCTCAGCGCTGAGACGACGCGGCTAAAACGCTCGGCGTTTGCTACCGGCCGGCTGTCGTCACTGCTCTCGCCCACGGACCGTCCGCCCTCTCCTCCCGCACCCACGCGCGGCTGCGTCCCCGGCGATGACACCTCAGGGCTGGAGGAGGCCGTCCGCCAGCCTGGCGCCACCGGGCGGCCTGGCCGGTCCCGGCACACCTGCTGACCGCCGCCGCCGCTGCGAAGGATCCCCGGCCGTGGCGCGCCCGCCGCCACCTGGCGGCGAGACGGCGAGTCGGGTGGGATGAGCTCGTGCGCAGCGGCGAAGCGCAACGTCTTGGGCGAGGCCGGCTGCCGGTGCGCCAGCGTTGGCGTGCTGGCCGCCGGCGGGCAGAAGGCGGCGCGCGCGCGCAGCGGCGTCACCGGCCGGTGCTCGGCCGAGTGCGCCACGCTGCCGCGCAGCAGGTCCGGCCGCGGCAGCTTGGCCGGGGACGACAGTCGGCCGCCGGCCCGCTGCCAGCCGGAGTCGCCCGCCGCCGCGACCGGGACTGCGCCGGCCTCGGCCCCGACGCGCTCCACCGTCGCCGCCACCTGGCGGAGCCTCGCCCGGGGTGGCTCCTCGCTGCCGTACGCCCCAGCAGGCGGCGCCAGTGAGGCGGACGGGACGTCGTTTTCCGTCCCGTAACCGCCGTCGAACGGCACGGTGATCACCTGACCATTGACTGGAAGAGCGGTGACCACGCTCCCATTGACTGCGTGGCGGCTAGCAGTGCTCCCATTGACTCCTTGACCGTTGCCTGCGTGGCCATTGGCATCGTGACCGGCGACTCCATGACTGATGACCCCGTGACCGGTGACTCCGTGACCGGTGACGCTGTGACCGGTGACGCCGTGGCCGGTGATCCCGGAGCTGGTGACGCCGAAGCTGGTGACGCCGCAGCTGGTGATGCCGTGACCGTTGATTTCGCGGCTGACATTTTCGCTGCCGGGCGGCGACGCGCTCTCGGTGCTGTAACCGGACGAGCTCTTCTTGTCGGCCGGCTCCGCGGCCGGCTCATCCGGCTCCGGGTCCGGACAGCGCACGTACAGACCGCACCACGTGCCCAGCTGCTGCTCCATCGAGCTCAGCTGGTGGATGTCCGCCGTCAGCTGATCCATGCATTGCGACAGGTTGATGCGCTGCAGATCGCGTATCAGGCCATCCACGTCCCGCGCGGGGCCCCGTCGTGGTGGCGGCATTGGCGTGCCGCCTGAGCCGCACTGTGCTGGCATCTAGCGACTGCTGGGCCAATCACAGGTTGCGGATCTACTCGAGCATCTGTGGGGAGAAAGCAGTTAGTTTTCAGCGGTGCCAAATTCGCCGCGTTTGCTTAAGCAGTCCTCAGGTTGCGGGCGAGAGAACCATTTTCTGTAAAGCTAGTGTGTTTTCAGCAACATGACCCAAACAAAAGCTGGGCGCTCAGTCGATCCCATCTCCATGACGTGATGTGCATCACCAGAGATGCCAGGCGAAGTAAGTCCATATTTGGGTACGTAAGCTGTCGGCGAAGCCTCTCAGTGCGCGTTGACAACTGAGTTGGCAACTTGAACCCCTGCGGAAATATTTCATGCACACGGCATTTTTCAAACTCGAGTGAGATATACCGGGTTTACATGCGCCGCGGTCTCCCCCCCCCCTCCCTCTCTCCCTCTCACTCTCCCTGTCTATCTCTATCTCCCTCTCTCTGTCTCTCTCTCTCTCCTCCCACCCTCCCCCTCCCTCTCTCTCCCGCTCTCTCCCTCCCTTCCTCTCCCTCCCTCCCTCCCTCCCTCCCCCTCTTTCTCTCCCACTCTTTCCCTTACTCTCCCTCTCTCTCCCCCTCCCTCTCCCCTCTCTCTCTCTCTCTCCTCTCTCGTCCTCTCCCTCCGTCTTCCCTCCTCTCTCTCTCTCTCTCTCTCTCTCCCTCCCTCTCTCTCTCTCTTCCTCTACCGTCGCCTTCCTTCATCGCTCCCCATATCTCTCACGCTCTGAATGTTTCCGCTTTTGGGGCGAGGCGTTTCACCTCAGTGGAGCTCAGGTGATTAGGACCGGTGTAAAGCCGCGCATGTCCGTTTCTCGCTTGCCAGTCTGCTTACTAACACGGTCCCGCGCCACCTTCGCCCCATCACAGTTGTCAACAGGTGTTGTTTCATCTGACACCTGCCGTGTTCAGTGCGAACAACAAGCCACTGGAGTTTTCCACACCAGCGGTGTTTGCCCTCACTTCACTGGGCGGATGAAACGCACGAAACACGCCCCCCACGGACGGCGGCACACAGCACTAAACAAAAACAGCCGCAGAACAACGGCAGCGGTTGCGGACAAAGCATCACTTAAAAACGCCTCTCGCCCACTCGGCCGTGTGCGGTTCGATCGGGCCTTGCGGGCGTGACCCGTGTTGTTAGTCGGGCGTGCGCGGAGCATAGGGGTCTTCCCGGTGTCACGGAAGGTCAGACGATGGTCAAAGTCAGTCGACCTGGACCACAGAGGTCATCTGTGTAAGTCATGGCCGGACAGAGAAAGCTGAGTGGACATGGCGCTGCAGTGGGTACGACTTGTTCGTAATTTGTTAGGCAGTAGCATGTAGGATCACAAAAAAACGCCCAGTCAACCTAAGCTGTTTACATTCTTACGTGCAGTGACCAGGCATTTATTATGTAGCGCTAGTTTAGGAATTCTGACTAGAATTATGAAGGGTGAGGACATCAGATCGCAGTTAATAGACGAGAAGAACACGCAAATGCGGACGAAATAACGTTCCACCATGTACCAAAGTGCAAGGCCTATAACCTCTTGCCGAACGCGTTCAGAAAAATAAAACTTCAACCTCAGCTCCGATGCGAAACAAATTGAGTTGCCCTGAAACCATCAAAAGCTCTTGAACTGAGTTTCAAAATTTAAACCCGATGAGATAAGAAAGAAAAGCCGTTACTTCCCGGGTTTTCGGTATGAAGCGTTCCAAGTGACTATGCTGCCTTAACGAACTTCCACACGTATTTTGGTGGCAGCGTCGCACAAATTAAGAACATTTTCTGAGTTCACGTGTTTTAGTTTTCAATTGCTTCAAATGCAGGTTGGCTCAATCTTTCCGAACCCTTGTTATTCTTGAGGATAAGCGCTGCTCAAAATATTGGGTACTGCGAATATATCCACGGGTTGGCACTACCACATCGTTTAACCAATACCTTCTGGTGTATTGAAGGACACCAATTCCGCATCAGAACTTTGAGCTTATAATGACCCCACGGCATCTCACCTGCCAGCATTCGACTTTTATCTCCCGACATCGAAATGGTCCATATCTTGCACAAACGTTGTCATGGCGTTTCCAAATGCTGACAATGCGACATCCGACCCGCCGCGATCCGGCTTGATCCCGCCAGTGGCCTTTACGTTCAGCTCCAGTAGCTGTCGGCTGCACTCTGGCCGAGGTCAGGTCAGGACCGACGCTTCCATGCTCTTCACCGCTGCGTTATGGTTATTGATATGCGACGCACCATGTCTGAAGTAAACATGCCGCTGAACCCCCCCCCCCCTTCCCCCCCCGAAAAAAAGATTCGACCATTGAATCCTTTTAAGATGGACTCCTATGGGATGGTGGATCCACCCTAGGGATCCAGTCCTAGAAAAGAAACAGTTGGTGGCAGGCGAGGCAGTCAGCATAAAATGCGTGGGTTAATAAACCGAACGATGAGGCTGACTTACCGGCTCGAGGATGATGTACAATGTCGTTGCAAGCGCTACATGGCGAGCCTATGCATAGTTCCGCCACATACGGTCCGGAAAAGGGCGATTGTTGGGAAGCAGTCCGATCGAAGAATGACGAACAGTGTTGCACGAAGCAGAAGCCACAGCCGCCCACGCGGAATGACGTCGGACAGCAGGACCCCACAGCCTCTTTCCCCGCAGTCTCGTCATCACGCGTCAGCCGCCCTGTCGCCAAGAGCCCGCCGCCATCGGTCAGCCGGCCGGCCGGCCGCGGCCCCAGCCGAGTTCGCAGAAGAGGCGACCGGAGAGGCGGCGGCGCCTCTTTGTGCCCCGACCTGGGTGCAGGCGCCGGCCGCTGGTCATCAGTCACCTCGCCGCCGGTGTTGTCGCAGCGGCGCCTGGCGCGCGGCGGTAATTGCAGCCGCCGTTTGGCACGTGCAACAACAAACGACCGCTGCTGTTGTTGGGCCTTGGAACGTCACGGCAAAAAGCGAACCGTCGGGCCTCAATGCGGTTCGTTTTCGGGTCGATCGGAGAAAGAAATGTGTCGCGGCTGACGGGGTATTTGTTCTTTAGTGCAGAGCGGCGGGCGCATGGTTCAGAACGTGTGCCGCCTGCTACAGGGTTCGAGAATGTGGTGTCAGGGGCGCTGAGATATGATTCTGAAGTTAAGTTTGAAAAGAGAGGAAGCCGAATCTCAATCGGTCCCGCAGTTTTCAGCAGTTCGGCGATAAACAGATCAGATGCGGACCCTCTACCACATCCTCCATCTCGAACCAGCGTCGCATCTCAACTGTAGCCAGAATCGTGACGAATCTGCACCACCGCGCCCACCGATTTCACCGCCTGTATTTGCCACCTATTGATGTGTTATTTTGTGCACCGTCTCGCTCAGACATCAACTTTGTCCAAACGGACGTGATGCCGCATTTCCGCGACGCCAAAATGGCTACTGGTTGATGGTCCAGTCGCCGGGGCCGACAGCACAGGGTGCGTACGTACGTATTTCAAGTATTTAGGTACTTCAAGCAAAACAACGAAACGTGCACGCGCCGTATGTTGCCCGCGTCCGACAGCACAGGGTGCGTACGCCAGGAGCAAGACATACCTTGTGACATTAGATGATGAAAACAAGCTCCACGACAAATAGAGTAGTATGATCACTTGTGACATGTGCCCATTGTTGGATTCTGAGCGCGCATGTTGGGATCTTCGGTGCAGATCTCCGTCTGAAGATGGACTCCAAAATCGCCTCAAAAGTCATCAGCATTTCGCTATCATATGGCTGAAGTTTTGATCGCCGAGCAGTCGTATGCTATACCTGACCATCGTCCAGGGCTCAAAAGCATGCACACGCATCTGCGACTCCGAATATCATTTCGGAAAATTACCGCAGTGGGTGCACATTGATAACAAGACATAACAACTTACAACCATCAATTACCATTTTCTGCCGCCATTGAAAACAGTGCGGTGGTGGCCAAGCCGTGACATCCAGGTGCGCCGACCCGCGCGCGTCAGTGACGTCACACCCGGCATGTCAGCGCGAGCGACAGGTGTGCCAGCTGCTGTCCGGCCGCGTGGTCCCGCTGACCCCGGACCCGAGAGCTGGCCGCCCCGGCACGGACGCGGCGGCCGGCGGGGAAAGCGGCCTCCCCACATGGCAGGCGGTCCCGGCCTCTCGGCAGCACCACTCTTTGGTCGGGCCATAACTGGGCCCACACACACACACACACGCGCACGCACACGCACGCGCACACACGCACACGCCACGCGCCACACACACACACACGCACACACACACACACCACACACACACACACACACCGCACACACACACCACACACACACACACACACACACACATGCACGTGCACACGCTCACGCGCACGCACACCACACACACACATGCACGTGCACACGCGCACGCGCACACGCACATGCCACACAGCACAACGCACACGCACACGCGCACCGCACGCGCACGCGCGCACACACACGCACGCACACCACGCAACGCAACGCACACACCATATTGAACTGAGTGATCGGAGACTGTGTTCCCTGTCAAAATTTTACGTGCATTTGGTGCGCCATGGGAAAGTTTTTGTTGCATTCCATGTAATTTCTTAGAAAACCATGCATGCGCTCAATTCTCCAGGAATTGTGTCCTCCTTTCCTGAATCCCGCATACGTCCCTTCGTCTTACCAGGGCTGTGCGCCCACACCGCCATCCAGGTGCGCAGACCGGTTTCTCAGTACCGTCCAGTACAGTCACCCACGCCCAGTGACCATATCGTGATCATGGCTTCCAGCAACCTGCTGCATAACAAACCCCAGCTTCCACAGACCCGAAAGGTCAGCGGTGGACACTGTCAGCCCCGCCTCTGTGCCTGGCAGTGCCGCCGCGGTGTGCCCCGCGAGCTGGCCCCTCGGTCGGGCACACCGCGGCGGCGCCACGGCGGAGCGCCGTCCGGGAGATGACAAACATGCTGTGGTGGGCGGGCTGAGGTGCGGCACGGCGGCAGCGGCGGCCGCGCCCGTGTCCGCGCCGTGTAGAGTTTCGGGGAAACCGCGGCGTCACGCCGCCAGTGGTCCGCGCCCCCGCCCCGCCCCCCCCCCCCCCCCCCCGCGGTCGGACACTTTCACGGGCTGACGGGCGCGCCGCGGGAGACACCTCCCCGGGCATCGCGAACCGGGTGGGCTCATGTTTTGGGATGAAGAATGATAGAGAGCTGCGGGAAGTGTCGTTAAATAGCACTGTTCTGCTGAATAACGTCGCATAACACAATTTCGTAACCTCCAGGAAACCTTCCATGCCTCAAACAAGGTCTCGGCGGAAGCTTAGCTCCTTATGTCAAAGATGTTGTTTTGCGAACATATTCAGAGCTAACGTCACGATGTAACATATTGTATCCATAACTGCTCACAGTAAGGTGTCATGTGTGGACGAGCTAGGTGCGAACTGACATGAGAGTTAGCCGTTATCATCCGATAAATACACCCCAAGACCTAGCTAATTGAACGGATATATGTACATATACACATGTACATATACACGCACATTACATCTTATTCCCGCGAACCCCATGTCAAACGCCATGGCATTGCGTGAAAACTGACTTGAAGAAGGGGCGAATCGCACCTGATCAAATGGGGGAAAAAGATGAATTGGGAATAGTCACGCATTTGGTAACTGTGACCAAAGTAGTTAAAACTTGCAATATTTCGAGGATGCTGGTCACGTTAACTGGTTCATACACCTGCATATTACTGATGGACCAGTGTCACCTGGCTTGGGTAACAGCCTGCTATAGTCGACAGGTTTCGAAACAAACGGCATTGACCGCTGTCTGGTCCGCCACTTGCGCACCTTTTTGAACGGACATTTAGATGGTTTGGTAATTCGTAGAGGAGGCATTTTCCAACGCAGCGGAGCTGAAATCTCATAGCATGCATCATCCCGGCTGCCGTTATGGCATCAGTACAGCACAATATCCCAAATCGGGTGGGTCTACGGTCTCCAGCCGGGCGCGCGTAGCCAACACCAAACATCATCCTTCATTTCTTGGTACGATTGTCCGGCTTTTTCTCCGTCAAACTTTGTCTCGTGCTGCTGCAACGTTGTGTCATCGAAATTTGGGCCCAGGGTTTTGCCATGTTGTGCAGCTTTTAGCGAATGGTAAGTTGTACGCTTCCTATATCAAATGAATAGAAAAGGCGCCTTCTATTCCCCTGTGCGGTAGTGCAGGAAAATTATACCAGATCGGACGGCTTAATTATTCAAAACATTGCAATTTGTAAAGGGCAACAATTAAAAGTTACGTGTTTAAAGTTACCGAAAACTGCATAACGCTACGATCAGCCATTCTAAGAGAGTAATTTCCAGAAACCATGCCAAAGGGGCCGGCCCGACGAGGCCACTCACGTGAAAACTGGTGTTTATTCCTCAAGTTACACCTACCCGTAACGATAAACGTGAGGTGTAGGATCACCTCCCACCTGTATGCATAACATACGGAATGTTGCCTGAGCACACCACGCATCTCAACCGCTTCATTTTTGCAATTTCCCAGCTGACGATTCGACACCACTGTTGAGTGAGTCTAGTTCTGTGAGTGAGTTGAGTGAGTGAGTTGAGTGTCGACTATTGAAGAGTGGCATCACCAAAATGCTTGGAAAGCAGCAAAACGGGTAGGTTGCAACAAATAATGATTTATGAATGGTTCCTTGACACTATCCGTCCTTGAACTTGGTCTAGATGTTGGTCGTGGGGCCATTTAGGAATACTTACATACTACATAATACGTAAAAACATAGCAAACAGGATTACACGATTACAGGACATGCCGGGGGATTATGCGGGGCGTTTTACCTGAAATGCCATTTGTAAAAGTGCATATATGGGTACCAAAAAAACACGCCAGGCTCGCGCCATATCTAGCAAGTATTGTTGAAAATTATCGGACACTTTTGTGCTCTGGGAGCTGGAGATGCAGACCTTCCATCCCTACTCACAGCGGCTAAACACGCCATTTAAGTGACACCAGCAGGTGCGGGTCATTCTGTAATTTGAAGAAGCGCGCCCCCCTTTCAAGGGGCTGTCGGGAAAATGTTTTGCTAAGCAGATAAACGCTGACTACAAGCCAGCAGTGTTTAAATCTTCAAATATCTGTAAAGTAATGGAACACATTCATAAATGCTGTTTTTAACACATCGCAGCCTGTAGAAATTTGCATTTTTAAGAAGCACCCGCAGCTTCCTGAGGTATTAGCGACTGTCTCCACACCATGGTGTGTCCAAGGCTGGCTGGATCCGATTGCTCGCGCATGCGTCAGTGAGGCCGTTTGAGTCGGGTGAGGCGCACATTATGGCGCAAGTTTGCGGTCCCCAAATTGGTAGTGATATGCGCACGCCCTACCGCAGGACGTACACGCATCTTTTCCAGTTTGAGAAACTCACAGAGCCTGCTGAGAACCTTATACACTGGGGATGGACGGAGCTGAAGAGATACAAAAGCGCTTGGGCTAAGCATTGTGACATTTACTGCGATACCGCGCAGGTCGTTACATTTGGTGAAATACGACATCCACGGGTCAGTCTTGCCACAAGACACACGTATGACTATCGGTAGTTTGATAACCACGCATGATTTGGGCACTTACTCATGAACACTACCTGAATGACGCACACTTGAGTCCTCCCGCCTCACTGGCGTATGCGCGA
Source organism: Pollicipes pollicipes (assembly GCF_011947565.3). Classification (NCBI taxonomy): domain Eukaryota; kingdom Metazoa; phylum Arthropoda; class Thecostraca; order Pollicipedomorpha; family Pollicipedidae; genus Pollicipes; species Pollicipes pollicipes. The sequence goes on along the minus strand of NW_023596818.1, from coordinate 32,051,561 downwards.
ACAATCGGATCCAACCAGGCTTATAATTACTATGTTCGGGAGACAGTTACCAATCAGGATTGTAGCATATAATTAAACGCGGAATACGTCTTCAGGCAGACGCCACAAATTTGACAGCTGTGAAAGAGGCAGATTTTAAGTACCACATGTGACAGGTTCCAATCTCTATTATCATGAGCTTCCACATTATCACCCGAATCAAGAAAAACAATGACCGGAAATCCCTCTCCCGGCGAAGGCTGCAGGCGTAAACAATGACACGTGACGCTGATAACAGGCTGCAGGACACGCGGCGGTTGGGCCCTGGCGAGCCGCGCCGCACAGCCGGAGCGCAGCGGTGGCGGGTGGCGCGCGCCAGCGCTCGCGGTGTCGCCCAGCCCGACTCCGACGTCGCAGTCGCACCGGGGTCGGGAGGATCCCGGTCTGGCTGGTCCGAACCCGACCCGCCATCAGATGTGGTATGACTGAGGAATGAATGGACGGGCCCGGCCGCGACCACACACGCCTCGTCGCGGGCCGAGATGGCTGAACTGATAACGGACACGGCCTGCCGGTGTAGCACTTGCAAGTTGCAAGACACGCGCTCATACGCACGCCATGTTGAAACGGTCGTGCACCGTGTCGCGCCGACTCACCAGCTACAGCGAGGACGGGCCACAGAGCGAAAGGCATGCCGGGCTGCCGCCACGGAGCGAAAGGCATGCCGGACCGTCTGCCACAGAGCGAAAGGCATGCCGGACCGTCTGCCACAGAGCGAAAGGCATGCCGGACTGTCTGCCACAGAGCGAAATGCATGCCGGACCGTCTGCCACAGAGCGAAAGGCATGCCGGACTGTCCGCCACAGAGCGGTTCCGCAGCACTCCTTGTTTGCTTAGTAAAAAACATGCAGCTGCACGGTGCACGAGCACAGGACACGCAATGTCATCGCGCGCCAAATGCGGACCAGCGCAGCGGGGCTTCAACAACGACTCTCTTCAGGTCCGCAGTCGAAGGCATCCAGGTGCGGCAAAGCCAAGCAGAGGTTGCTGCGAATTCCGCCACAGTTTTTTTCTGTAACCAAGCGGGCTCGTGGGTTCATGGCCGCCGCATCACTCCGTGGTGCACCGTGCCGCCCAATCCGCATATCCGGCACCGCCGCCCCAGAGACGGCGGGGAGGGGGGCTAGCGTGCGGGTCCGGCTCGTCCATCACGACACAAATTGGCTTAAGCGGTGCCGTCCCATCCAATCAGAGGGACTCACGGACCGCGCGTACCCTGAAGGCACACTGTATGAGCCAGTGCCGGCCAGTGGCCAGTGAGAAGCGCGTCCCTCCACTCGCCCCTACGTCCCACAGTCACACAGGTGAGGTGACAGGAGGTGACACATCCGCAGAGCAGGGTTGCCAAGCTCGAGCTGCCCAGTTGGTGACCTCGACGACCGGCGTGTGTGACGTGTCCGCGCGGCCCTCCGTTGTCGCGAGCGTTCAACACTAAAGGATGGAGCCGCCACCCATCCGGCGGCGCCTCCACCCTCCACTGGTACCGGGCCGACTTATTTCCCGGCTCCTTCATCGCGCCGCGCGCTGAAAGGCCTACCGGCGGGAGGCCGGGCGCCGGCGCGCCGCCCGCCGCCGCGCCGCGAACGCCCCCGGAGCGCCGCGATTGGCGCTGCGCCGCGCTGAATTGAAACAGGCCTCCGGCCGGCGGGCGGCGGACGCGGCGAACGTGGCCCA
>NW_023596818.1:32021397-32048848 GCF_011947565.3 Pollicipes pollicipes | reverse complement strand
TTAGTTGGGCAATGGGCGAACAACCCCGCGTGTTGCGCAAAGACGGCACGAGCTCTATTGCGACAGCGGGTGTAAGCTCGCGGCCGTGATGAGTGATGTAATGTCCGACGGACCCTATCGCTGTCGGCAGATTACCTGATGCGGCTACTGGTGCTCCAAGGCGTGCCGTCTATTTCATGTGGGAATTGATACATGAAATAGACGACAGTTTACGTAGCCACGCCCGTCGACACAGCGTACAGATGCCGTGGGTCTCAGCTGTGTAAGGGGCGTGCGGCGTTCGTTACAGGTGCGCGGGCCGTCACTGCGGCCAAGAACTGCCCGCCTGTGTTTTATCCCGAGCCATAACGCCCGTTTGACGTGCAGTAACCAGCCAACGCCCGCAGTGTGGCCGGGAAACTTGCCCGCAAAAGTGTTCGCCAACACTTTCGCGCAGTGTTCGCCCCCAAACCCAAAAACTTTGCCCGCAGTTGTGCGCCAACGCCTTGCCCGCAGTGTTCGCCGACACTTGCCTTGCAGTGTTCCGCCGACACTTGGCCCGCAGTGTTCGCTGACACTTGCCCGCAGTATTCACCGACACTTGCCCGCAGTGTTCGCCGACACCGTGTCGTTAACACGCGCTCGGCCATGTCCAGGGCGGGCTGTCGGTCATGGGTGGCGTACACGTGCATCTGCGGCAGCGGGGAGAACGGGGCCGTGCTGCACTACGGCCACGCGGGCGCGCCCAACGACAAGACGGTGCGTGACGGCGATATGTGGTACGTGATGCCGGCTGTTGCCTCTCCCCGCCATGGCTTACCGCCAGGGTCAACGGGGCGCCGCCCGTACCTCGCCCCGGGGTCACGGACACCGCTCCTCCCGTGGGTGTTCGTCATGTGGTTTTGGCGTGCTCACGTGTGCCGCCGCGTCCTTGTGGGACCAGGGCGCGGGGCAGAACAGGAGACGTGCTCGGCCTGCATACGAGTCAGCTGCTTAAATATTCCATCGCCGATGAGGCACACTGATGGCGCAATGTCGCGTTTGCAGTTGATTTCAGTGTGAATGCTGCCTTTTGCCTTGGTCGTGAATTAGCCTGTTAGGCAGGGGGTGCAGACACGCGCCGAGACAAAGGCCTTGTATTCTACGAAAGCAATTGGCATGCGTGGTGGTCGGTGATTGTAGCCGCCGTTCGTTCTACCTAAGTGGCCGGCAAATTGCAACGACCGAGGTTCCACCTTTTCCGTCCTGTCCCGGATGACGTGAAGCTCCGTTTGAGGGCGACGGCCGCTGCACGTCGCTGCTGTTGACACGGTGGGTCTGACCGCCTCTTGCGCGCGGCCACAGCCTGTTCGACATGGGAGCCGAGTACTACTGCTACACGTCAGACATCACCTGCTCCTTCCCGTCTAACGGCAAGTTCACCGACAAGCAGAAGGTCATCTACAACGCCGTACTGAAGGCCAGCAGGGCCGTCATGGACGCGCTGAAGCCAGGTGGGTGTGTCCCGAGCTGGATCGGGACCGTCGTGGACGCATGGAAGCCAGGTGGGTGTGCCGTGCTCGATGTACTCCTCGGAGCCGTGCCCCTGGGTGCAGTGCGTCAACCGATTTAGCTGAGCAGTTGCAGTGAACTCTTATCGTCAGATAGCGTCAGCTCACGTCTATGAATGTCGTGTCGTTGGATAGGGGTGTTTATGATCTGTCGCGGGTCGCGGGGTTGGTGTTTTGTCGCCTTAGATGTAGTTGGCGCGGGGGATTGTACGACGACGGACCATTGGTGTTAAATACATTTTAACATAACTCCAAAACTATTGTAAACTAGGGTGGGTGAAACCACGCTGAGTGGGGTTGTATTGTCCAGCCTGGGTCAGGTGCGGTGTTATGCTCTGACTACTTGCTTTTGTTATCACTTAAGTGAGTTCAGCAGTGTCCACCTTCAGTGCGCCAGATCTCCCGCTTATTCTCGGCACTGCTCAGAAACGCCAGTGTGGCAGCTGCTTTTTGTACAGCTGTGGGCGGCTGTGCAGCGACCAGTCGCCGCCGTGCTTAGCGACAAAAGAATAGTCTCGCGGTTGGACTTTCGATATCTCGAGCGCGCCTCTCACGGACCGCGCCGTTGCCAAGCAACCGACAGTCAGCTGACGGGTCGGCGCACGAGGGGCGTCTGCTCTGCCTGTCGGTCGGGTGACCCCTGACGCCCCGCCCCCGCCCCCCGCTCCAGGTATCTGCTGGGTGGACATGCACCTGCTGGCCAACCGCGTGACGCTGGAGGAGCTGAAGGCGGCCGGCATCCTCCGCGGCAGCGTCGACGACATGATGAAGGTCGGGAAGGCGAGAGGAGCCAGTCTAGAGACGCGGTGTCTGTGGGGGGGGGGGGGGGGGGCTGGTGAGCGGGCGACACATGCTTGAAGGGGCACGTGACTGTGGCCGAGGTCTGGCAGCGGTACAGGTGGACCGCCATCAGACGGTCTGTTGCGGGTTCACGTTCTCTGCCGTGACCTGAGTAGTGTGTGCTTCGACAGTGTGAGCACTCTGGGACACCAATGTGTAGCTGCTATTGGTTACCAGTGTGGAGGTGCTGTGGGTACCAGTGAATATCTGCTATTGGTTGCCAGTGCGGAGGTGCTGTGGGGTACCAGTGAATATCTGCTATTGGTTGTCAGTGCGGATGTGCTGTGGGGTGCCAGTGAGTATCTGCTATTGGTTGCCAGTGTGGAGGTGCTGTGGGGACACAATATCTGCTATTGGTTGCCAGTGCGGAGGTGATGTGGGGTGCCAGTGAGTATCTGCTATTGGTTGCCAGTGCGGAGGTGCTGTGGGGTACCAGTGAATATCTGCTATTGGTTCCAGTGCGGAGATGCTGTGGGGTACCAGTGAGTATCTGCTATCGGTTGCCAGTGCGGAGGTGCTGTGGGGTAACCAGTGAATATCTGCTATTGGTTGCCAGTGCAGAGGTGCTGTGGGTTACCAGTGAATATCTGCTATTGGTTGCCAGTGCGGAGATGCTGTGGGGTACAAGTGAGTATCTGCTATTGGTTGCCAGTGCGGAGGTGCTGTGGGGTACCAGTGAGTATCTGCTATTGGTTGCCAGTGCGGAGGTGCTGTGGGGTACCAGTGAATATCTGCTATTGGTTGCCAGTGCAGAGGTGCTGTGGGGTACCAGTGAATATCTGCTATTGGTTGCAGTGCGGGAGATGCTGTGGGGTACCAGTGAGTATCTGCTATTGGTTGCCAGTGCGGAGGTGCTGTGGGGTACCAGTGAGTATCTGCTATTGGTTGCCAGTGCGGAGATGCTGTGGGGTACCAGTGAGTATCTGCTATTGGTTACCAGTGCAGAGGTGCTGTGGGGTACCAGTGAATATATGTTATTGGTTGCCAGTGTGGAGGTGCTGTGGGGTACCAGTGATTATCTGCTATTGGTTGCCAGTGTCCAGGTGCTGTGGGGTACCAGTGAGTACCTCCTATTGGTTGCCAGTGCGGAGGTGCTGTGGGGTACCAGTGAGTATCTGCTATTGGTTGCCAGTGTCCAGGTGCTGTGGGGTACCAGTGAGTATCTGCTATTGGTTGCCAGTGTCCAGGTGCTGTGGGGTACCAGTGAGTATCTGCTATTGGTGGCCAGTGTCCAGGTGCTGTGGGGTACCAGTGAGTATCTGCTATTGGTTGCCAGTGTCCAGGTGCTGTGGGGGTACCAGTGAGTATCTGCTATTGGTTGCCAGTGTCCAGGTGCTGTGGGGTACCAGTGAGTATCTCCTATTGGTTGCCAGTGTCCAGGTGCTGGGGTGTACCAGTGAGTATCTGCTATTGGTTGTCAGTGTCCAGGTGCTGTGGGGTACCAGTGAGTATCTCCTATTGGTTGCCAGTGTCCAGGTGCTGTGGGGTACCAGTGAGTATCTGCTATTGGTTGCCAGTGTCCAGGTGCTGTGGGGTACCAGTGAGTATCTCCTATTGGTTGCCAGTGGTCCAGGTGCTGTGGGGTACCAGTGAGTATCTGCTATTGGTTGCCAGTGTCCAGGTGCTGTGGGGTACCAGTGAGTATCTGCTATTGGTTGCCAGTGTCCAGGTGCTGTGGGGGTACCAGTGAGTATCTCCTATTGGTTGCCAGTGTCCGGGTGCTGTGGGGTACCAGTGAGTATCTGCTAGTGGTTTGCCAGTGTCCAGGTGCTGTGGGGTACCAGTGAGTATCTGCTATTGGTTGCCAGTGTCCAGTGCTGGTGGTGTAACCAGTGAGTATCTGCTATTGGTTGTTCAGTGTCCAGGTGCTGTGGGGGTACCAGTGAGTATCTCCTATTGGTTGCCAGTGTCCAGGTGCTGTGGGTACCAGTGAGTATCTGCTATTGGTTGCCAGTGTCCAGGTGCTGTGGGGGGTACCAGTGAGTATCTGCTATTGGTTGCCAGTGTCCAGGTGCTGGGGTGTACCAGGAGTATCTGCTATTGGTTGTCAGTGTCCAGGTGCTGTGGGGTACCAGTGAGTATCTCCTATTGGTTGCCAGTGTCCAGGTGCTGTGGGGTACCAGTGAGTATCTGCTATTGGTTGTCAGTGTCCAGGTGCTGTGGGGTACCAGTGAGTATCTCCTATTGGTTGCCAGTGTCCAGGTGCTGTGGGGTACCAGTGAGTATCTCCTATTGGTTGCCAGTGTCCAGGTGCTGTGGGGTACCAGTGAGTATCTCCTATTGGTTGCCAGTGTCCAGGTGCTGTGGGGTACCAGTGAGTATCTGCTATTGGTTGCCAGTGTCCAGGTGCTGTGGGGTACCAGTGAGTATCTGCTATTGGTTGCCAGTGTCCAGGTGCTGTGGGGTACCAGTGAGTATCTCCTATTGGTTGCCAGTGTCCGGGTGCTGTGGGGTACCAGTGAGTATCTCCTATTGGTTGCCAGTGTCCAGGTGCTGTGGGGTACCAGTGAGTATCTGCTATTGGTTGCCAGTGTCCAGGTGCTGTGGGGTACCAGTGAGTATCTGCTATTGGTTGCCAGTGTCCAGGTGCTGGGGTGTACCAGTGAGTATCTCCTATTGGTTGCCAGTGTCCAGGTGCTGTGGGGTACCAGTGAGTATCTCCTATTGGTTGCCAGTGTCCAGGTGCTGTGGGGTACCAGTGAGTATCTCCTATTGGTTGCCAGTGTCCAGGTGCTGTGGGGTACCAGTGAGTATCTCCTATTGGTTGCCAGTGTCCAGGTGCTGTGGGGGTACCAGTGAGTATCTGCTATTGGTTGCCAGGTGTCCAGGTGCTGTGGGGTACCAGTGAGTATCTGCTATTGGTTGCCAGTGTCCAGGTGCTGTGGGGTACCAGTGAGTATCTGCTATTGGTTGCCAGTGTCCAGGTGCTGTGGGGTACCAGTGAGTATCTCCTATTGGTTGCCAGTGTCCAGGTGCTGTGGGGTACCAGTGAGTATCTGCTATTGGTTGGCCAGTGTCCAGGTGCTGTGGGGTACCAGTGAGTATCTCCTATTGGTTGCCAGTGTCCAGGTGCTGTGGGTACCAGTGAGTATCTGCTATTGGTTGCCAGTGTCCAGGTGCTGTGGGGTACCAGTGAGTATCTCCTATTGGTTGCCAGTGTCCAGGTGCTGTGGGGTACCAGTGAGTATCTCCTATTGGTTGCCAGTGTCCAGGTGCTGTGGGGTACCAGTGAGTATCTCCTATTGGTGCCAGTGTCCAGGTGCTGTGGGGTACCAGTGAGTATCTGCTATTGGTTGCCAGTGTCCAGGTGCTGTGGGGTACCAGTGAGTATCTCCTATTGGTTGCCAGTGTCCAGGTGCTGTGGGGTACCAGTGAGTATCTCCTATTGGGTTGCCAGTGTCCAGGTGCTGTGGGGTACCAGTGAGTATCTCCTATTGGTTGCCAGTGTCCAGGTGCTGTGGGGTACCAGTGCAGAGCTGCTATGTGGAACCGTCGTGCAGTTATTGTGGGCTTTTAGCTTGTGGCTGCTATTATTTCGTTACTTTGTGGCTGTGGTTGATTACCAGTATGCACATTCTCGTTACTTTGTGGCTGTGGTTGATTACCAGTATGCACGCTCTCTGTCTAACCGCTGCGTCTGTTGCGCCTGACTAGCGCGTGCAGCGCCTCACTGTCTCCTCTCCCCCCCCCCCCCTCCCCCTCCCGAGCAGGCGAACCTGGGCGCCACATTCCAGCCGCACGGACTGGGCCACTTCCTCGGTTGTGACGTGCACGACGTGGGCGGCTACCTGCGCGGCCAGCCGGAGCGGCGCTCCGAGGCGGGCCTGCGGAACCTGCGCACGGCGCGTACCATCCGGGCCGGCATGGTGCTCACCATCGAGCCCGGCTGCTACTTTATCGACCACGTGAGGAGTGGCGGGAGCGGCTGGGCAGTGGAGGTGTCAGTCGGGCGTCACGGTGGGCAGTGCAGTGTTCGTTTTCGCGTCGCAGTTATCGGCGCTGCCACTATCGAGTGGGGATTGCTTTTTGGTTTGGTTTGGGTTAGAGCCCGTTTAGGCCGGTAGTGACCCCTTCAGGTCTATGGGATGAAGGACAGTATTTCATGCGCCTGGGGTTCTCCGCCGGGACTTGGCCCTCACAGGGACCCCAGTGCGGAGTACGTGGTCAGCGTTCGGACGGGGCCCCACCAGGGTGCGCCTCAGCCCACTCGTGGCCGGCGTATGTAGCTTGAACCAGATGAACGGGCGTCACGAGAATGTAGAATGCAGTGAGAATGGCGAGAGAGGGCTGATGAAAGTAAAAGGGTGTATGCAGATGTAGCTGGGTGGAGCATCCCAACAATGAGGTTATGAGAAATGAAAGGTCAAGGGTTGAATGAGGTGGCGTACATCAGTTGGGAACGGAAATGTCATGAACCTGGATGGTATGCCAGCTGCTCACCCCATTCATTGCGAACTTAACGCGTTCGTGTCGCCCCTGTCATCCTACGAGAAGTGTTACATCATAGCCCGCTGTCGACTGATCGCCCTGCCATCTGCCGGCCAGCTGCTGAACCAGGCGGAGTCGGACCCGGTGCTGAGCCAATTTCTGGTGCCGGAGATGGTACGTCAGTACCGCGGCTTCGGCGGCGTGCGCATTGAGGACGACGTGGTCGTCACCCAAGACGGCATGGAGTGTCTGACCGTCGTGCCGCGCACGTAAGGCTCTGCCTCTCCCCCCGCCCACCCTCTCTCCTCACTCTCCACGCGAGCTGGGGTGAGCCGGACGACTCAGACGTTCGGCGCCGTACTAGTATTGGTTGCGGGGCGAGTGGCGGTGTGACCACCTGGGTAGGCAGCCCCCTCCCACCGCCGGGAGGGGGTTTCGGCGCGCCTGTCGGTGTGTGCATTTTGTCGGAGAACCGACGCGATGTGCGTCATGTGCGTGGTGAGTAGCGTCTGTATTGCCGTACGAGGTGCCCGATCGTTGTGAGCCGGGCAGAGAGGTGGCGACATGTGAAGAGTGCGGCGCCCAGCCAGCGTCTGCGCGTGTTTTGGGTGGGGTGTTTTGGACTGTGCTGCCACCTTCTGTTCACTTACTGCGGCTTCTGTTTGGGAATGGGAGGGTGCATTCGTGCTATGTGCATGGAACAAGCTTAACCCAGCGCTCTTGGGCTTGCCATTTGTGGCTCCAGTCAGCCAACCTGGCTGCGGTTGCGAAACTGAAGCGGGAATTGGAAATTTATTCACTTGGTTTGCGTGGTGGGTTTCATAGCTCGGGGTTAACTTTGTCTAACCGACGCACCTTATGCATAAATGTTTCAAAATCAGGCAATCAAATAAAGTCGTCTTTTTTCTGCTCGCATGCGTGCGGGATGAATTTTATAATTGCGTATTTGTGAGACAGGGCCTTGGTTGTCTGTTTATCGTCAGATAGTTCTCAGTGGAATGGTTTTATTGAGCCAGGTCTTACTCCATCAGGTGACTGATCTGTTTGACGTGTGTGTGGTCCGTGACTGACCGAGTGGCCCTGCGCCGGCAGTGTGGAGGAGGTGGAGGCCCTGATGGCCGAGGGACGGCGCCAGGAGGTGTTTGTACCTCAGCTTCACGCCGAGACCAAGCTGAACCAGTAGTCGGCCCAGCGCCCCTGCTGACCGAGAGCCCAGCTCGACCTAGCCCCAGCTCTATTGGGGCTGATCATGGCTCGCTACGGGTCGTTTCTAGCCGTGTGCCATCAACCGCGCCATAATTCGTAATCGCTGGTGTTGGTGTTGCTGTTGCATCGGTGCTTGGGAATGCGGGATGCGGTATTTTATGTATATACATATATGCTGAACTATTTTCTTAAATTTTGGTATGCGTACGTCTCAGACCTGCTGAGTGATGGAAGCGTCACGTTTTGGAGCCTCAAATCGTGCATAAGGCGGACGCATCATTTAACGAACGCGATGATGTCTGAATTGCAAGAGAGCAATTTATGGCAAGTTTATCCTGTCGCCTGAAGCCTATAGCTTGAAAAGTTGTTGCCAGTATGCGATTTTGTGATGCCAATTAGGATATTATACACGTTACCTAATAATGTTCTGAATAACAAAACGCACATGTGAATAAAAAGTTGGCTGGTGCACCTGTTCTTCCATTTCTTTTTGACAAAGGATTCAGTCGGCTAAAGATGGTTCCTGTTGGACATGAACCGTCGGTCAACTACGGAACTAGATATATTGGAAAATGGCTGTTTTTTTGGGCATGGGTAAGGCCGGGATTAGGCCACATCTGGGTCGCCATGAGGAATGCAGTGGCTGGCTTGGAGCTGCAAAAAATATCCCTGAAAAGAGAATCTCGTGGACGCCGGTGTGCTGAAGATGTTGGTCCGTGGACTGTAAAGGTGTAAGCCACAGCTGCAGTATACGTTTGGGCTCAATGCATTTCATCTCGGTTCCTATCCGGCTTCAGTTAAGTATACCAATATATGAAACACAGTCATAGGAATTTAAAAAGTCTCCGTGTGTAGAAATCCGAGCCTGACAGGAACTTTCTTAAACGTGTATTTCAAGCTTCATCCACCGTTGGATGCCATACGGCGGTACGTTTTGATAATTAAACCTGTGCCGTGAAAGAAACAGCTTCAGTGTGCTACCGATCACATTGTTGCAGCACGAGCTGCCTGCACCTATTGGGTTGGATTGGGATGGGCTGTATGAGAGCTATGTTTCGGTTGGTTTAGGTTGCCTATGGCGGGGTTGAATTTGTCCGAGCATGGGCTAATGATATCGGGTTGAGCTGCACATCTGTCACTAAAACGTCGTGAAGGCTATTATCACGTAAGTTCATTTCTATAAGTGTTCCAGTGCTGAGCTGCGGAAATCTCCGTAGGAGCTTCGGCTAAGTTGGCACTTGGTTGGTGTCGTGGTTGCAGGGCATGTCGGCTTACAGGAATATGATGCGTCCATAACTCATACATCTACCAATCATCCGATAAAACGCATGCATTCGTGTCCGTTTCTACATTACCCTAGCACTCCGAGCCACATAAGTCATTCAAAAATAGGTCAACGACTTATTTGGCTGGCCGGACCCCGGCGGCGAATACGCGTTGCAGCAGCCCGTGCATGACCAAGTTGCCTACTGTGTTTCGTCTCCGTGCAGAAGTGCCGTCGATGTGGGAACCACGTGCGCCCTGGCCGTCTGGCCGATGCCCGTCCCTCTCGGAACGCATCACAGCCGTCTCTGCAGTGGCGGCGCGGCAGTGCCTCTGCGCACGCGAGGCTCCGCTTCCTGCTAGAGACGGCGCAGGACGCCTCGCGCGCTTGGGGACACTGCTGACGACCCTGGCGGCGGCGGCGGCGGCTGGCTGCTGGCGCCGCCGGAGCCGGCTGCAGGATCACCGCTGCTGCCGCTGGCGGCGGCGGCGGCGGCGGCGGGCAGGCGGTGGCGGTGGCGGCGGTAGCGGCGGTGACCGGCTGCCCGCACCGCCGGAGCCGGCTGCAGGATCGCTACTTCTTCACGCTGGCGAGCCTTCTGACGCGCACGCTTGACGCAGTGGGTCAGCTCTGCATCGGACTGTAGGCTAACGCGCCACTGGCGGCGCTGGACCTGTCCAAGGTGGACACGGTCGTGCGGGGCCAGCTGGTCGGACCGCGCTGGAGCCTGGCCTGGACTACTCTGCAGTGGGAGGGGCCATGCGGGTGGCGGTGGAGCAATGGCGCGCCGTTCGCAGCGTTCCGGCTGTGGGAGAGAGCGGGCCCGGCGCCGGACGGCGACTGTGTGGCCCTCGACTGCGCCGGCATGGGGAGGAGCCTAGCATGCAGCGGCGCCGCAGCCCCGTCACAAGTGCGCCGGTCATGAGCTGCAGAGGTAGCTTCAGCCGCCCGCTTGCCCGCCTGGCCATCTGCTGACTGCGCTGAGATAGCTGGGAGGGTGAGCCCACAGTGGCGATCCCACCGCCCGGACCGCCGCTGTTCCCCGCCGTAGCGAGTCCGAGTCCGAGTCCGAGTCCGAGTCGGAGTCCGCGTCGCGGCGAGTGCTCTCCGAGCGCCGCCGCCAGTCTCGTCGCCATGCGGTCGTCTGGCATGCCGCCGCCGTCGCCGCAGCTGCTGCTGCTGCCCCCCCCCCCCCACCCTCCGCGCGCCGTACGCCGCTGGTGGCGGGGGGTTGCCCGCAGTTTGGCCATGACGGCGTCTGCTACCAAATTATAAATCCTCAGTCCTCCACACATCAGTGCTCATCACTGACTGGGCGGTTGCCGACGAGTTCTGAGGAAGTCAAGGTAACCCGGCCCTAGAGCCTAAGTCGTCGGAGTTACACACTTAGTTAACTCAGGAATCAGTGGAAGTGGAGGGTACAAGGGTCTGTCGTCGCTCGTGCGGCACAGCCCGCCGTGACCGGACATCGACGACGATCGGGGTTCATGGTGCTGGTTTGATGCTGAGATCGGGGCTTTGGGAGACCAGTGGGTAACCGGCGCTTCATCGGTCTTAGAGACTCCTACTGGGGTATGCTGACTACACAGAACCAGTCTCGCTCTCTCGCCCGTCTTGGGACACGAACATGAAGCATACCATGCAAGTTTAGTGAATCGTTCACAGATTGTATAACGCACAGGCCATAGAATCGTTGGTTTGCCCGTTTGTGTCCAGTACACATAAACACCCTGTTACAAGCAGCTGACAAGCGATGCCGGATAAGCTACCCGCACTTCGTTGCCTAGCCTTCAAGCATGTTACACAATATTAGCAACATTAGCCAACATAGTGCATTTCGTCCATTGCTTACAGCGCATTATTCGGCAACACCTTGATCTGCCGAACTCGTCCAATATAAATGGTCCATTGGTCATTTGTACTTGAAAGAGACTAAGCGCCATGTGACGCTAAAGCTGTTTTCCCAGCCTCTACAAACCGGTTAAATCCAGACCGCACCGGTACATATCACGCCTTCTTCAGGCACTGTGGCGTTCTCTTATCACCCATCGAGTTGTGGTGGTAGGCGCAGTGTTTGACCAGAAACTTGCTTGCGTAGAAGCGCGCCGGACACAGACCGCAGCTGTACTTGGGCCGCATCTGCACGCGCACGTGCCGGTCGTGCGCGTGTCCCACGAGCATGCTGTGCTCAGGAAAGCGTGCCTTACACAGGTTGCACGCGTAGACGGCGGAGGCGGCCGGCGGCGCCTCGCTCGGAGGAGGGCTGGGAAAGGCCGGTGGCGGCGAGGGCGGCCGTCGCCGACTTCCGCAGCTCAGCAACCACGAGAGCTGACGGCGACGCGGCTTGTTCCGCACCGAGGAGTGCAGCGGCAGTGGCGCGCGCCGCGACAGCAAGAAGCCACCCTCGGCACCGTCGGTGAGGTCGGCGGACGCTGGCGCGGCGGCGCACGGCTCCGGCCAGCAGTCCGAGTCCGTATCCGAGTCCGAGTCGTCCGAGTCGGTGGCCGTGCTGACCAGTACGAGCGGGTCGAGCGGCGGCGGCAGCTGACTGAAGGACAGCTGTCGCCGCGGCGGATGGCGCACGAACTGCGCCGTGCCGCACGCCTGCGCCGGCGGCCGCCGATGCGCGCTGCCAAGCTCCGCCTCTAGCCGGCTCAGCGCTGAGACGACGCGGCTAAAACGCTCGGCGTTTGCTACCGGCCGGCTGTCGTCACTGCTCTCGCCCACCGACCGTCCGCCCTCTCCTCCCGCGCCCACGCGCGGCTGCGTCCCCGGCGATGACACCTCAGGGCTGGAGGAGGCCGTCCGCCAGCCTGGCGCTACCGGGCGGCCCGGCCGCTCCCGGCCCATCTGCTGACCGCCGCCGCCGCTGCGAAGGATCCCCGGCCGTGGCGCGCCCGCCGCCACCTGGCGGCGAGACGGTGAGTCGGGTGGGATGAGCTCGTGCGCAGCGGCAAAGCGCAACGTCTTGGGCGAGGCCGGCTGCCGGTGCGCCAGCGTTGGCGTGCTGGCCGCCGGCGGGCAGAAGGCGGCGCGCGCGCGCAGCGGTGTCACCGGCCGGTGCTCGGCCGAGTGCGCCACGCTGCCGCGCAGCAGGTCCGGCCGCGGCAGCTTGGCCGGGGACGACAGTCGGCCGCCGGCCCGCTGCCAGCCGGAGTCGCCCGCCGCCGCGACCGGGACTGCGCCGGCCTCGGCCCCGACGTGCTCCACCGTCGCCGCCACCTGGCGGAGCCTCGCCCGGGGTGGCTCCTCGCTGCCGTACGCCCCAGCAGGCGGCGCCAGTGAGGCGGACGGGATGTCGTTTTCCGTCCCGTAACCGCCGTCGAACGGCACGGTGATCGCCTGACCATTGGCTGGAAGAGCGGTGACCACGCTCCCATTGACTGCGTGGCGGCTAGCAGTGCTCCCATTGACTCCTTGACCGTTGCCTGCGTGGCCATTGGCATCGTGACCGGCGACTCCATGACTGATGACCCCGTGACCGGTGACTCCGTGACCGGTGACGCTGTGACCGGTGACGCCGTGGCCGGTGATCCCGGAGCTGGTGAGCCGAAAGCTGGTGACGCCGCAGCTGGTGATGCCGTGACCGTTGATTTCGCGGCTGACATTTTCGCTGCCGGGCGGCGACGCGCTCTCGGTGCTGTAACCGGACGAGCTCTTCTTGTCGGCCGGCTCCGCGGCCGGCTCATCCGGCTCCGGGTCCGGACAGCGCACGTACAGACCGCACCACGTGCCCAGCTGCTGCTCCATCGAGCTCAGCTGGTGGATGTCCGCCGTCAGCTGATCCATGCATTGCGACAGGTTGATGCGCTGCAGATCGCGTATCAGGCCATCCACGTCCCGCGCGGGGCCTCGTCGTGGTGGCGGCATTGGCGTGCCGCCCGAGCCGCACTGTGCTGGCATCTAGCGACTGCTGGGCCAATCACAGGTTGCGGATCTACTCGAGCATCTGTGGGGAGAAAGCAGTTAGTTTTCAGCGGTGCCAAATTCGCCGCGTTTGCTTAAGCAGTCCTCAGGTTGCGGGCGAGAGAACCATTTTCTGTAAAGCTAGTGTGTTTTCAGCAACATGACCCAAACAAAAGCTGGGCGCTCAGTCGATCCCATCTCCATGACGTGATGTGCATCACCAGAGATGCCAGGCGAAGTAAGTCCATATTTGGGTACGTAAGCTGTCGGCGAAGCCTCTCAGTGCGCGGTGACAACTGAGTTGGCAACTTGAACCCCTGCGGAAATATTTCATGCACACGGCATTTTGCAAACTCGAGTGAGATATACCGGGTTTACATGCGCCGCGGTCTCCCCCCCTTCCCTCTCTCCCTCCACTCTCCCTGTCTATCTCTATCTCCCTCTCTCTGTCTCTCTCTCTCTCTCTCCTCCCACCCTCCCCCTCCCTCTCTCTCTCCCCCCTCTCTCCCTCCCTCCCTCCTTCCTCCCTCCCCTCCCTCCCTCCTCCCTCCCTCTCCCTCCCCCTCTTTCTCTCCTCCTCCCCTCTTTCCTTCTTCACTCTCCTCTCTCTCTCCCCCCCTCTCCCCTCTCTCTCTCTCCCTCGTCTCTCTCCTCCTCTCCCTCTCTCTTCTCTCCTCTCTCTCTCCCAGCTCCCCCCTCTCTCTCTCTCTCTCCTCTCTCCCTCCCTCTCTCTCTCTCTTCCTCTACCTGCCTTCCTTCATCGCTCCCCATATCTCTCAGGCTCTGAATGTTTCCGCTTTTGGGGCGAGGCGTTTCACCTCAGTGGAGCTCAGGTGATTAGGACGGTGTAAAGCCGCGCATGTCCGTTTCTCGCTTGCCAGTCTGCTTACTAACACGGTCCCGCGCCACCTTCGCCCCATCCCAGCTGTCAACAGGTGTTGTTTCATCTGACATCTGCCATGTTCAGCGCGAACAACAAGCCACCGGAGTTTTCCACACCAGCAGTGTTTGCCCTCACTTCATTGGGCGGATGAAACGCACGAAACACGCCCCCCACGGACGGCGGCACACAGCACTAAACAAAAACAGCCGCAGAACAACGGCAGCGGTTGCGGACAAAGCATCACTTAAAAACGCCTCTCGCCCACTCGGCCGTGTGCGGTTCGATCGGGCCTTGCGGTCGTGACCCGTGTTGTTAGTCGGGCGTGCGCGGAGCCTAGGGGCCTTCCCGGGGTCACGGAAGGTCAGACGATGGTCAAAGTCAGTCGACCTGGACCACAGAGGTCATCTGTGTGAGTCATGGCCGGACAGAGAAAGCCGAGTGGACATGGCGCTGCATGGGTACGACTTGTTTGTAATTTGTTAGGCAGTAGCATGTAGTATCACAAAAAAACGCCCATCAACCAAGCTGTTTACATTCTTACGTGCAGTGACCAGGCATTTATTATGTAGCGCTAGTTTAGGAATTCTGACTAGAATTATGAAGGGTGAGGACATCAAATCGCAGTTAATAGACGAGAAGAACACGCAAATGCGGACGAAATAACGTTCCACCATGTACCAAAGTGCAAGGCCTATAACCTCTTGCCGAACGCGTTCAGAAAAATAAAACTTCAACCTCAGCTCCGATGCGAAACAAATTGAGTTGCCCTGAAACCATCAAAAGCTCTTGAACTGAGTTTCAAAATTTAAACCCGATGAGATAAGAAAGAAAAGCCGTTACTTCCCGGGTTTTCGGTATGAAGCGTTCCAAGTGACTGTGCTGCCTTAACGAACTTCCACACGTATTTTGGTGGCAGCGTCTCACAAATTAAGAACATTTTCTGAGTTCACGTGTTTTAGTTTTCAGTTGCTTCAAATGCAGGTTAGCTCAATCTTTCCGAACCCTTGTTATTCTTGAGGATAAGCGCTGCTCAAAATATTGGGTACTGCGAATATATCCACGGGTTGGCACTAGCACATCGTTTAACCAATACCTTCTGGTATATTGAAGCGCACCAATCCAGCACCAGAACTTTGAGCTTATAATGACCCCACGGCATCTCACCTGCCAGCATTCGACTTTTATCTCCCGACATCGAAATGGTCCATATCTTACACAAACGTTGTCATGGCGTTTCCAAATGCTGACAATGCGACATCCGACCCGCCGCGATCCGGCTTGATCCCGCCAGTGGCCTTTACGTTCAGCTCCAGCAGCTGTCGGCTGCACTCTGGCCGAGGTCAGGTCAGGACCGACGCTGCGATGCTCTTCACCGCTGCGTTATGGTTATTGATATGCGACGCACCATGTCTGAAGTAAACATGCCGCTGAACCCCTCCCCCTTCCCCCCCCCGAAAAAAGATTCGACCACTGAATCCTTTTAAGATGGACTCCTATGGGATGGTGGATCCACCCTAGGGATCCAGTCCTAGAAAAGAAACAGTTGGTGGCAGGCGAGGCAGTCAGCATAAAATGCGTGGGTTAATAAACCGAACGATGAGGCTGACTTACCGGCTCGAGGATGATGTACAATGTCGTGCAAGCGCTACATGGCGAGCCTATGCATAGTTCCGCCACATACGGTCCGGAAAAGGGCGATTGTTGGGAAGCAGTCCGATCGAAGAATGACGAACAGTGTTGCACGAAGCAGAAGCCACAGCCGCCCACGCGGAATGACGTCGGACAGCAGGACCCCACAGCCTCTTTCCCCGCAGTCTCGTCATCACGCGTCAGCCGCCCTGTCGCCAAGAGCCCGCCGCCATCGGTCAGCCGGCCGGCCGGCCGCGGCCCCAGCCGAGTTCGCAGAAGAGGCGACCGGAGAGGCGGCGGTGCCTCTTTGTGCCCCGACCTGGGTGCAGGCGCCGGCCGCTGGTCATCAGTCACCTCGCCGCCGGTGTTGTCACAGCGGCGCCCGACGCGCGGCGGTAATTGCAGCCGCCGTTTGGCACGTGCAACAACAAACGACCGCTGCTGTTGTTGGGCCTTGGAACGTCACGGCAAAAAGCGAACCGTCGGGCCTCAATGCGGTTCGTTTTCAGGTCGCTCGGGGAAAGAAATGTGTCGCGGCTGACGGGGTATTTGTTCTTTCGTGCAGAGCGGCGGGAGCAAGGTTCATGACGTGTGCCGCCTGCTACAGGGTTCGAGAATGTGGTGTCAGGGGCGCTGAGATATGATTCTGAAGTTAAGTTTGAAAAGAGAGGAAGCCGAATCTCAATCGGTCCCGCAGTTTTCAGCAGTTCGGCGATAAACAGATCAGATGCGGACCCTCTACCACATCCTCCATCTCGAACAGCGTCGCATCTCAACTGTAGCCAGAATCGTGACGAAATCTGCACCACCGCGCCCACCGATTCACCGCCTGTATTTGCCACCTATTGATGTGTTATTTTGTGCACCGTCTCGCTCAGACACCAACTTTGTCCAAACGGACGTGATGCCGCATTTCCGCGACGCCAAAATGGCACTGGTTGATGGTCCAGTCGCCGGCGGCCAGTATTTCAAGTATTTAGGTACTTCAAGCAAAACAACGAAACGTGCACGCGCCGTATGTTGCCCGCGTCCGACAGCACAGGGTGCGTACGCCAGGAGCAAGACATACCCTGTGACATTAGATGATGAAAACAAGCTCCACGACAAATAGAGTGTATGATCACTTGTGAATGTGCCCATTGTTGGATTCTGAGCGCGCATGTTGGGATCTTCGGTGCAGATCTCCGTCTGAAGATGGACTCCAAAATCGCCTCAAAAGTCATCAGCATTTCGCTATCATATGGCTGAAGTTTTGATCGCCGAGCATCGTATGCTATACCTAACCATCGTCCAGGGTCAAAAGCATGCACACGCATCTGCGACTCCGAATATCATTTCGGAAAATTACCGCAGTGGGTGCACATTGATAACAAGACATAACAACTTTACAACCATCAACTTACCATTTTCTGCCGCCATTGAAAACAGTGCGGTGGTGGCCAAGCCGTGACATCCAGGTGCGCCGACCGCTCCCGAGCGCGTCAGTGACGTCACACCGGCATGTCAGCGCGAGCGACAGGTGTGCCAGCTGCTGTCCGGCCGGCGCGTGGTCCCGCTGACCCCGGACCCGAGAGCTGGCCGCCCCGGCACGGACGCGGCGGCCGGCGGGGAAAGCGGCCTCCCCACATGGCAGGCGGTCCCGGCCTCTCGGCAGCCACCAGTCTTTGGTCGGGCCATAACTGGGCCCACACACACACACACACACGCGCACGCACACGCACACGCACATGCACACGCACACGCGCACGCGCGCGCGCACACACACGCACACGCACACGCACACGCACACGCACACACTCAGTATTGAACTGTGTGATCGGAGACTGCGTTCCCTGTCAAAAGTTTTACGTGCATTTGGTGCGCCATCGGAAAGTTTTTATTGCATTCCATGTGAATTTCTTAGAAAACCATGCATGCGCTCAATTCTCCAGGAATTGTGTCCTCCTTTCCTGAATCCCGCATACGTCCCTTCGTCTTACCAGGGCTGTGCGCCACACCGCCATCCAGGTGCGCAGGACCGGTTTCTCAGTACCGTCCAGTAACAGTCATCCACGCCCAGTGACCATATCGTGATCATGGCTTCCAGCAACCTGCTGCATAAACAAGACCCCAGCTTCCACAGACCCGAAAGGTCAGCGGTGGACACTGCCAGCCCCGCCTCCGTGCCTGGCAGTGCCGCCGCGGTGTGCCCCGCGAGCTGGCGGTCCCCGGTCGGGCCACACCGCGGCGGCGCCACGGCGGAGCGCCGTCCGGGAGATGACAAACATGCTGTGGTGGGCGGGCTGGAGGTGCGGCGACACGGCGGCAGCGGCGGCCGCGCCCGTGTCCTGCGCCGTGTAGAGTTTCGGGGAAACCGCGGCGTCACGCCGCCAGTGGTCCGGCGCCCCGCCCCCCCCCCCCCCCCCCCCCCCCGGCGCGGTCGGACACTTTCACGGGCTGACGGGCGCCGCGGGAGACACCTCCCCGGGCATCGCGAACCGGGTGGGCTCATGTGTTTGGGATGAAGAATGATAGAGAGCTGCGGGAAGTGTCGTTAAATAGCACTGTTCTGCTGAATAACGTCGCATAACACAATTTCGTAACCTCCAGGAAACCTTCCATGCCTCAAACAAGGTCTCGGCGGAAGCTTGAGCTCCTTATGTCAAAGATGTTGTTTTGCGAACATATTCAGAGCTAACGTCACGATGTAACATATTGTATCCATAACTGCTAACAGTAAGGTGTCATGTGTGGACGAGCTAGGTGATAACTGACATGAGAGTTAGCCGTTATCATCCGGTATATTACACCAAAAACCTATGCTAATTGAACGGATATATGTACATATACACATGTACATATACACGCACATTACATCTTATTATTCCCGCGAACCCCATGTCAAACGCCATGGCATTGCGTGAAAACTGACTTGAAGAAGGGGCGAATCGCACCTGATCAAATGGGGGAAAAAGATGAATTGGGAATAGCTCACGCATTTGGTAACTGTGGCCAAAGTAGTTAAAACTGCAAATGTTTCGAGCGGATGCTGGTCACGTTAACTGGTTCATACACCTGCATATTACTGATGGACCAGTGCCACCTGGCTTGGGTAACAGCCTGCTATATTCGAGACAGGTTTCGAAAAAAAACGGCGTTGACCGCTGTCTGGTCCGCCACTTGCGCACCTTTTTTCAACGGACATTTAGATGGTTTGGTAATTCGTAGAGGAGGCATTTTCCAACGCAGCGGAGCTGAAATCTCATAGCATGCATCATCCCGGCTGCCGTTATGGCATCAGTACAGCACAATATCTCAAATCGGGTGGGTATACGGTTTCCAGCCGGGCGCGCGTAGCCAACACCAAACATCATCCTTCATTTCTTAGTACGATTGTCCGGCTTTTCCTCTGTCAAACTTTGTCTCGTGCTGCTGCAACGTTGTGTCATCGAAATTTGGGCCCAGGGTTTTGCCATGTTGTGCATCTTTTAGCGAATGGTAAGTTGTACGCTTCCTACATCAAGCGAATAGAAAAAGCGCCTTCTATTCCCCTGTGCGGTAGTGCAGGAAAATCATACCAGATCGGACGGCTTCATTATTCAAAACATTGCAATTTGTAAAGGGCAACATTTAAAAGTTACGTGTTTAAAGTTACCGAAAACTGCATAACGCTACGATCAGCCATTCTAAGAGAGTAATTTCCAGAAACCATGCCAAAGGGGCCGGGCCCGACGAGGCCACTCACGTGAAAACTGGTGTTTACTCCTTAGGTTAAACCCACCCGTAACGATAGGGGCCGGGCCCGACGAGGCCACTCACGTGAAAACTGGTGTTTATTCCTCAGGTTACACCTACCCGTAACGATAAACGTGAGGTGTAGGATCACCTCCCACCTGTATGCATAACATACGGAATGTTGCCTGAGCACACCACGCATCTCAACCGCTTCATTTTTGCAATTTCCCAGCTGACGATTCGACACCACTGTTGAGTGAGTCTAGTTCTGTGAGTGAGTTGAGTGAGTGAGTTCAGTGTCGACTATTGAAGAGTGACATCACCAAAATGCTTGTAAAGCAGCAAAACGGGTAGGTTGCAACAAATAATGATTTATGAATGGTTCCTTGACACTATCCGTCCTTGAACTTGGTCTAGATGTTGGTCGTGGGGCCATTTAGGAAAACTTACATACTACATAATACGTAAAAACATAGCAAACAGGATTACACGATTACAGGACATGCCGGGGGATTATGCAGAGCGTTTTGCCTGAAATGTCATTTGTAAAAGTGCATATATGGGTACCAAAATACGCCAAGCTCGCGCCATATCTGGCAAGTATTGTTGGAAATTATTGGATGCTTAGATTGGTGTCTCACACAATCGTTGTGCTCTGGGAGCTGGAGATGCAGGCCTTCCATCCCTACTCACAACGGCTAAACACGCCATTTAAGTGACACCAGCAGGTGCGGGTCATTCTGTAATTTGGAGAAGCGCGCCCCCTTTCAGGGGGCTGTCGGGGAAATGTTTTGCTAAGCAGATAAACGCTGACTACAAGCCAACAGTGTTTAAATCTTCAAATATCTGTAAAGTAATGGGACACATTCATAAATCCTGTTTTTAACACATCGTAGCCTGTAGAAATTTGCATTTTTTAGAAGCACCCGCAGCCTCCTGAGGTATTAGCGACTGTCTCCACAACATGGTGTGTCCAAGGCTGGCTGGATCCGATTGCTCACGCATGCGTCAGTGAGGCCGTTTGAGTCGGGTGAGGCGCACATTATGGCGCAAGTTTGCGGTCCCCAAATTGGTAGCGATATGCGCACGCCCTACCGCAGGACGTACACGCGTCTTTTCCAGTTTGAGAAACTCACAGAGCCTGCTGAGAACCTTGTACACTGGGACTGGACGGAGCTGAAGAGATACAAAAGCGCTTGGGCTAAGCATTGTGACATTTACTGCGATACCGCGCAGGTCGTTACATTTGGTGAAATACGACATCCACGGGTCAGTCTTGCCACAAGACACACGTATGACTATCGGTAGTTTGATAACCACGCATGATTTGGGCACTTACTCATGAACACTACCTGAATGACGCACACTTGAGTCCTCCCGCCTCACTGGCGTATGCGCGAGCAATCGGATCCAACCAGGCTTATATTTACTATGTTCGGGAGACAGTTACCAATCAGGATTGTAGCATATAATTAAACGCGGAATACGTCTTCAGGCAGACGCCACAAATTTGACAGCTGTGAAAGAGGCAGATTTTAAGTACCACATGTGACAGGTTCCAATCTCTATTATCATGAGCTTCCACATTATCACCCGAATCAAGAAAAACAATGACCGGAAATCCCTCTCCCGGCGAAGGCTGCAGGCGTAAACAACGACACGTGACGCTGATAACAGGCTGCAGGACACGCGGCGGTTGGGCCCTGGCGAGCCGCGCCGCACAGCCGGAGCGCAGCGGTGGCGGGTGGCGCGCGCCAGCGCTCGCGGTGTCGCCCAGCCCGACTCCGACGTCGCAGTCGCACCGGGGTCGGGAGGATCCCGGTCCGGCTGGTCCGAACCCGACCCGCCATCAGATGTGGTATGACTGAGGAATGAATGGACTGGCCCGGCCGCGACCACACACGCCTCGTCGCGGGCCGAGATGGCTGAACTGATAACGGACACGGCCTGCCGGTGTAGCACTTGCAAGTTGCAAGACACGCGCTCATACGCACGCCATGTTGAAACGGTCGTGCACCGTGTCGCGCCGACTCACCAGCTACAGCGAGGACGGGCCACAGAGCGAAAGGCATGCCGGGCTGCCGCCACGGAGCGAAAGGCATGCCGGACCGTCTGCCACAGAGCGAAAGGCATGCCGGACCGTCTGCCACAGAGCGAAAGGCATGCCGGACTGTCTGCCACAGAGCGAAAGGCATGCCGGACCGTCTGCCACAGAGCGAAAGGCATGCCGGACTGTCCGCCACAGAGCGGTTCCGCAGCGCTCCTTGTTTGCTTAGTAAAAAACATGCAGCTGCACGGTGCACGAGCACAGGACACGCAATGTCATCACGCGCCAAATGCGGACCAGCGCAGCGGGGCTTCAACAACGACTCTCTTCAGGTCCGCAGTCGAAGGCATCCAGGTGCGGCAAAGCCAAGCAGAGGTTGCTGCGAATTCCGACACAGTTTTTTTTTCTGTAACCAAGCGGGCTCGTGGGTTCATGGCCGCCGCATCACTCCGTGGTGCACCGTGCCGCCCAATCCGCATATCCGGCGCCGCCGCCCCAGAGACGGCGGGGAGGGGGGCTAGCGTGCGGGTCCGGCTCGTCCATCACGACACAAATTGGCTTAAGCGGTGCCGTCCCATCCAATCAGAGGGACTCACGGACCGCGCGTACCCTGAAGGCACACTGTATGAGCCAGTGCCGGCCAGTGGCCAGTGAGAAGCGCGTCCCTCCACTCGCCCTACGTCCCACAGTCACACAGGTGAGGTGACAGGAGGTGACACATCCGCAGAGCAGGGCTGCCAAGCTCGAGCTGCCCAGTTGGTGACCTCGACGACCGGCGTGTGTGACGTGTCCGTGCGGCCCTCCGTTGTGGCGAGCGTTCAACACTAAAGGATGGAGCCGCCACCCATCCGGCGGCGCCTCCACCCTCCACTGGTACCGGGCCGACTTATTTCCCGGCTCCTTCATCGCGCCGCGCGCTGAAAGGCCTACCGGCGGGAGGCCGGGCGCCGGCGCGCCGCCCGCCGCCGCGCCGCGAACGCCCCCGGAGCGCCGCGATTGGCGCTGCGCCGCGCTGAATTGAAACAGGCCTCCGGCCGGCGGGCGGCGGACGCGGCGAACGTGGCCCACACCCATCACACAGAGAAAGGTGGCCCTTTCATAGGGCTGTTCCTCAAGTCATTCGGTGATATTCGTGACGTCCGCTGGCCGCGTGCCGCGGTGTTTCCTGCTGGCTTGACTTGAAATAGTGTCCATTGTCTAGTGTTTTCGTGTTTCGGTGCCTGGCTATTACTTGGCGTTTCCATCAGCCAGGTTCCCATCAAAAGCAGTCCGGCACAAATAAAAAACAATCACCGACAGTAACCCATGACAGGCAATGGTATCACTTGGTATGACAGCCGCGATGCTTGCTTGGTCACCATGAACAGCTCTTGTAACTCCGTTTGTCAGTCGCGTTCGACAACGGATCTGCGCGCACCACATCGCATTTCCTTTGCTGTCAGGTATGCGTGACCATAATCGGAGCCTCATAACATTCATTCGAGGAAATGTAGACCAGATTTCCAGAAGACATGCGATTTTGCTATTTCTGGTGCCATTTCGGGACATTTTTGTAGATTTGAGAAGCCAAGATCATCATTACCACCGCGGAAAGACACGATTCGTTTAGAGATACACAGGTTCACCCACGTGCACAATAAAGCAGATAGCAATATAATCCACGTGTACAATAAAGCAGATAGCAATATAATCTATTCATTCCTTTGCGTGGCATGCATACAAATATAATAAAAAGTCGCCTGCTTGCTGTACACACCAAAAAAGCCAGATAGTTAAAGTCAGCATTTTGACTCTCTTTGGATACATAGAAATCAAGTGCCTATTTGTTATGTTCATTATACACTCATGCCGCAGTTTGATGACAAGATTGAGAGACGGGATTAATATTGAGGAAGGAATAACTGTTCGGATAATCATTCTCTTCTGGTAACTAAGTACGTCTGGTAACTGCAAACACCTTCTTGACGACGGCCGGATAGTGACTGGACCTAACTTTGCACACCACTTTGCACTTTGCACGACGACGATAATTTGGACTATCCCATTCACAATAATCATGCTGCTGAATACTAATGCAGCAAATTGTGGGCAGTCGATTATGCATCGAACTGTGCAACACATACGCACCCACGCACGCACGCAAGCACACACACACGCAGGATATATATGTATATATATATATATATATATATATATATATATATATATATATATATATATATATATATATGAGTAAATGAAAGGAGATTCCAGCGTGCAGGCTTTAAGTAATGTTCAAAATGGCGCCTTGAGATTTTCAGAAGCGAATTATCGGAACGATTGTGCGATGGGGCAAGGATAATGGATGTGGGTCTTTCAATGGGCATGTCTTAAAATATATTTTCAACTTCTAAAGAGGCTAGCTGGCCTTTGACAAGATTGACGGGACTTGGTTGACGAGGCTGCACGATATCAAAAAACTGATCCGTTGATGATAAGCTGTAGGACATGGGCATGACATTTTTGTGATTCTTTACAGACCCATAAGCATATCCAGGTGCAAATTTACTCGCTATCTGGGAAAGGTGGATGCCATTAACAACGGGAGTCACAGCAGTGATCGGTTTGTGAAGCTTAGTCTTGAGTTTGTCTGTTGGATCTTTTGTGATGCAACGGAATTTCTTGTCATCGTTCAAAATGCAGTTAAACTTGTCGCGATATTCCTGCTCATCAAGCATTACGTAAAGCGATGATTTGACCGCTCGCGAAGTGGAGACGTCTTCCTTTTCCCTAAGTTCCTTTACCGCCGTCCGGAATTCTTGGGTGACTATCTTGCTCTCGTCATTTTCACGTTTTTTCGTGCCCTCCCTCAGTAAGCTGTTATTTAGATCTCTGTCTACGACAACCTCGTTCCCTTTTGCATATTCAAGATATACTGATAAATAATTTATAGTCCTACTCACTGTTTAAGTTCATCAGATTCCGACAAAATATAGCTATTAAGTCCAAGATTAAGCACCACCATTTCTTCTTCGGTAAGATTGTGGTGATACAAATTTTTGCAACCATCTGCAGTTTCCGGTTAAACTATATGTCCACCACGGAGTTTTGAGAGCTTTTTCGTGATTCTTTTTCTAGTTGGACGTCTGGCATCACACTCAATCACGTCAAGTTCATTAAGCACTTTTTGTTCTAGTTCATGTTCAGGGCGACATGCCTAAAGCTCCTCCTCCAAAACTTTTCTCTGCCTCTTAACGATTTCACAGTCCTTCTTCTGGCCCAGTTGGTGATTCACTAGTCGTTCTCAATCGCAATAGGAAAATATTTCCCCCCTTATGAGAAACAGCCCAGACAAACCCGACAAACTAAAATACACCAACGTATTGTATCAATTCAAATCTAATATCGTAGGCTGCAAACTTTGTTCCATGCAATACATTGGTGTAACCACGACACTCTCACGACGCCTGACAAAGCACTTGAGACGGGGCACGCCTGGAGCACATGCGACACGAGCATGACAAGACATTGACACGACAACAATTGACAGATAGCAACCACATTCTCTAAACGTGTTATGACAGAAGACGCCTTTAAATTTGCGAAAGGACATTTATTAAGTAGCTCTCTCCAGCCCTAAACAGACAAACAACTTCCAGCGCAAGCCCTGATTATTAGGTGGTAGGTAGTGAGTACTATAGATGTGACTGTAGTAAGGTGTTCATGTGTTTGCAGTGTTTTCATCATGGGTGTATTTCATACGTAGCGAAGTAGGAATAGGACTTCGTCTTGGACCCTGTGCCCCATTAAGAGCTCAAAGTCTTCTACAGCGCACAGGACCGCTCAGACAGGAAAATAAGTGAGTCCATTATTATACAAAGTCGGCCACCAAATCTTAACATACAGGGCTCATCACGGTCGATTATGCGAACGCGATATGTGCCTTTATGTGTGATGTGTGCTAGCTTAGAGTCATTTACATGTGTAAGTGATGCCTGGCGCGTGATGTGCGGTGACTGTTCGACTGAAATCGTTTGCGCGTACAATTGAGGCGCGATGTGTGATGCCTGTTTACTAGCGTGATGCGTGATGCCTATTTGCTTGAATTCGTTTGCATGTTTACGCATGTTCGCGCACTCTAATTCTTAGATAGGCACTGTATCGTGGCAATGGCTGGCAATCGCTCTTTATTTAATCCCCTGAATATTGGTGTTCTGTAAAAACCGTGGCTTGCTCTTTCAAAAAAAAATTGAAAAAATCGAATAGTATCATCGGCAGGCAATTTTGAATTCACTTCTGCTCTTGTTTCGATAAAGACATGATGCCGAAATATCAGCCCAACTATATCTCCATTCTCCTGGTTTTCTCCGAGGAATAAGGCTAATACTACTGTCTTATCTATGCGAGTAATGTTCCTCGCTAATGCACTGAACAACTTACGTAATGGATAATTATTATCCTTTAAAACTCAAGTTTATTTACTCGTGTCGTTTGGATTTCTCCGACAATGAGACAAGATCTGGAAAATTTCAAATGTACAAATTGACGGACATATGTGTGATTTCGCACGAACTATTTTTGAACTAAACGATAATGCCGAGTCAGAAGTCCGGAAACTCACACGATGCATACAAACTCGTCAATGTTCAGTTAGCGGTCCTGTTTGATTATATTCGCGTCACATATATATATATAGATATATCTATTTATATTATATATATATATATATATATATAAATATTATATATATATATATATATAATATATATATATATTTATCTTATATATATATATATTATATTATATATATAATATTATATATATAAAATATAATCTACATGTATATAAATATATAATTATCATATTTCCCCTCCCTCTATCTAATCTTATATAATATCCCCCCCCTCTCCCTCTCTCTCCTCTCTCTCTTCTCTCTCTCTCTCTCTCTCCTCTCCTTCTCTCCTCCTCTCCCTCCCTCCCTCCCTCCCTCCCTCCCTCCCTCCCTCTCTTTCTCTCTCTCTCCCCTCTCTCTCTCCTCCCCCCCTCTCTCTCTCTCTCCCTCTCTCTCTACAGGCAGAACAAAATGTTTCAGCGCAGAGTGGTGCCGTCATCAGACGCTCGTGTCAGACGCCCGTCCAGAGCCTCAATCGTAGCCTGCTCGGACGCCGCACGCCCAACGGTCGCCGACTTTGGCGGCGACCGGCGACCGGCGTCCGGCTCCGGCGTGCGCACAGCGTGGTCGCCAGTACTGCCGAGCCAGCGCTGCTGCCGCAGCAGAAAGCGCCGCATCATGGCCGACCGATCCAGGCCGGCCGGCGCCGGTCAGCCCGGTGTCGGCAGCGGGAATTCCCATCAGAGGTCCGGCAACGGCTGCCAGAGCGGCCGGCACTCACGGCGCAGACCGGCGCAGGCCGGGGCAGACCGTGTCATTTTCGGATTCGGGGTTACGTTTGGGCGCGGGCCGTCTTGGCGGTGATGCAGAGCCGGTACGCTAAGCTGACGGGGCTTTGTGGTCACCGAGAGCGACGGATTTATGTTGAAGGCGGGAGGCGCGATAAGGACCGGGCTAATTACACCGAGGTCACGGCCTTTGAGCACCTGCCACGCACACATTCCAAAGGCAGGAGCGCGGCGGAATCCGTGGGAATGTCCATTCACCCTCACAGATGTCTTCTCACCTGCGATTCTTCGGACAACATTAGCGCCCGGCCTTTCGCGCGTGGTCTCGAAGAGGAGGAATGCAGCCATTCTCTCTCGCCTTTCATCCGTGCGGCGAGCCACCGCCCGGGCCAGCCGCTGCCTGTCACGTGACCGGTACGTGAGCGTCGTTGCCACGCGGCGCCACGCGCAGCAATCCTGACGCCGCTCCCTCACGAGGCGCCTTAGTCAGCCGCCGTGAGGTATGGCCGGCAATTTGCCAGTCGAGACCTCGTTAGGCGGCGCGCGGCCGTAGCGAATGCGACGCACGCGGCGGCCGGCACGATCCTTTCCTTATGCGCCGCGCTCGTCGCCGGCTGCCCGCGGCG
>NW_023596818.1:32019036-32020256 GCF_011947565.3 Pollicipes pollicipes | reverse complement strand
CCCTCCTGGCGGCGCGCTCTCCTCACGCCAAGGCACCTTCGCTCCCTTCACTCGATCTCCACTCTCACAGACATACGCCACCTTTAGCAGCGCCCCTGCGACGCACAGCTCCGTCTCGCCACCAAAACCCTCCGCTGATGGCACGCTGCTCCAGCTGAGCACTAGGCAAGCTGAGCTCCAGCTGAGCTCCCCCGGGACTAGGCAAAACTCGGACTCGGCAACCCAGCTGCCCAG
The DNA here is from genome assembly GCF_011947565.3 of Pollicipes pollicipes. Taxonomy (NCBI): domain Eukaryota; kingdom Metazoa; phylum Arthropoda; class Thecostraca; order Pollicipedomorpha; family Pollicipedidae; genus Pollicipes; species Pollicipes pollicipes. Next base: position 32,020,022 of record NW_023596818.1, on the reverse strand, counting down.
CGGCGCGCAGCTCCAGCTCCGCACCCTCCTCTCGGGCTGCGGTTTAATTACGCCGCGCGGCCGCGCCGTTCCCACCGGGAGCCCCGAGCAGCCCAGGTGCGTCTCGGCTCTCCGGTCGGACGTTGCGAAACGCGCCCCAAACCCGCCCCACGCGGCCGCCGGACAAGCTGAAGCGCATTACCATGTCCCAGATCTGACCGAATCGGGCGGCGGCGCGCACAAAGCTGTCCCGGTCCGGCTGGGTCCGGGTGCAACCGGCGCACACCGACCTTGACTGTGGCTTCGGCGGCGCCTGGCACGTTGCCAGTGTCAGCAGGGCGGGCGGGAGGAGCCTGTCAACGGAGCGGTCGGCGCTGATCGACGATTCATTCATAGCGGCGATGACGGCCCAGATACGGCGCGCCGGGCGCCGAGCGCGGCGCCGGGAAGCGTGTGGCGTGACTTGCGCGTGCCGCGTGACGGGCGCTCGGTGACGCGCGGTCGGCGGCTGGCGAGGCGCGATAGCGCGACCCGCGGCGACACAGGTCGGCCTTAAACTACCAGCTGACGGCGGGCGAAGACGGACGACGGGCAGGCCGGAGTGCAGTGCGTGTCGGGCGGCGGGCGGTGGTGGCGTGCTGGGCAGGGCGATGCGCTGCCCCCCCCCCCCCCCCTGAGTGTGAGATCACCGCGAGCCGGAGCCCGGGCCCGCAGACATCAATACGGGCACGCGTCGGGCTCCTGTGGTGCTACCACCCGAGCGCGACGTAGCTGGCTATCCGCATAAATCCAATTGCTATGCAGTGGGCAGCTGGCCAGGCTTGTTCCAGTTACCGCGCTCCGCGCCGCGACGAGGGGCGGGCACAGCCTCCTGTGGCAGTGAAGCTCTTTCACCTGTCCGCCCGGCCGCTCACAACTCACAGCCGGCCGCGGCGGCAGGCGGGTGGGCGGCAACAGCTGCTGCGCCTCCAGCCAGCCTTGTAAGGCGTCCTGGGTTTCAGTTCTCT
>NW_023596818.1:32007895-32018036 GCF_011947565.3 Pollicipes pollicipes | reverse complement strand
GGTGGGGGGGGAGGGATGGAGGAAGCCAGAGAGAGGCGGGGGAAAGGCGCCGTGGTGGTGACGCGGGACAAACGCTGGTCCAGCACGCCCCAATCCCTTGGAAGACGTCGTGACCAGAGTTATCGCCGAGCCGGCCGATTCAAACGTCCGTCAAAGCCCCGCCCATTCCTTATCATCGAGGAGGTTTTGTTTATTATTGTATCGGCTGCCCTCGCTCATCAGCACAGCCGCACGTGCAACACCGCAACGATGCGGCGGCTGATTATTACGAACGTGCCGGATGAGTTATTGCGCGCAAACTTTCGAGAGGTCGGGCGCGTCGTGACGCAACATCGCGACGTGCCGCGGTGACGGCGCGGCGGCGGCAAAACAGGCGCCGTAGCCCTTCAGCAGTCCTGCAACGGAAGGGTAAACAAACCGGGGGCGAGCAGCGGGACGGAAAACAATCAGCTGGGCCAGGACGTGCCGATGACGGCTGAGCGGCTGCACCGGAGGTCGGAGTCGGTCTGGGATCCTGCGGTGTGCGCTGGACCGGGTGCTGATGCATAGACGGGGACTGGGGAAGGGCAGGGTAGGGGCACGGCTAGGACAAGGCCAAGAGCTGGGCAGGGGACAAGAATATCAGCAGGGGCAAGTGCAAAGGCAGGGGCGGGGGCGAAGATAGAGGCGGAAACAAAAGCAGACACGGAAACATGGGCAGAGACGAAACCAGAGACAGAGAAGGCTACAAAGGCTGAGAAGAAAAGAGAGGGAAAGGGAAGAGACCGTGAGTGAGAGGAGAACTACGGAGGCCCGGAGAACTAGAGAGTGGACTGGTGACGCCGATTTGCAGCTCATCAGAACATCAATCAATCCATCCCGCACACCCCAGCGCGCGGACAGCTCGCTGGCAGAGCGACACCGTTGCAAAGTGCGTTTGCAGATAGACGCTACCCCTTACGCACAGTCCGCGCCACGCGTGCTGACATAACGCGTGCTCGTAAATTGTCACCGATTTATCAACGGGTTGCACAACATGCCAGGACGGATTTTCCGGCAGGGTTTCTTCTTTTCTTCCTGGGAAATGACTTCGAGGAATCGGCCGTTTGCAAACACGTAGCGGCAACTGTTTTTGGCGATGTCCATTCTCTGCCGAATCCACGGACTACTACTGCAGGCTCGCGCTAATGCGCTAGTCAGCACGTGAGCTACACGGTCAACTTCCCGTGTTCCGCTCCGACTGATGAGGCATGTGCTGTGATGACCACAGCTGTATTCAGGGATTAAAAATTCGCATTACTGCAATCAAAAAGAGTAAATTAATAACTTTGACGACATCCAACTCACTTGGCGATGGCAACGAATTTGTACCTTACAAACGAGCTTCAAGAAATCTACGTCTTTCAGACGGGCAAGCCAAAGCAGACGACTCATTCAGATTGGTACACATCCAATTATGTTAAAGCTTTGCGTGCAGAAGCGTGTGCCGTCCTCCCGTCATTGGACTGGCATCATCCTGTTCGAACAGCGCATGGGGGGACCCGCCACTGGACTGGTGCCATTCTGCTCGAACAGCGCACGGGGATGGTGCATGCGGAGTTAGCAGTGCAGGCGTGCTGCCAGCGTCAGAGGGAGGAGGAGAAGGGGGGGGGGGGGCAGAGATGAATGCCGTCGATCAGCCGTGGGCCACTGGCGTGGCCCACGGCTGATCGACGAGTCAATCGCAGCTGCGGGTATGCCACACATGTACGGACCACTGCAAAACCGAGCAGAGCTATCTTGCCGTTTGTTTGTAATGTGCAGGCCAGAAAGATCATAGGCAAGACAGTACTAAAAATGTAAGACCGCGCATCTGTATCTCCATTCTCCTGTTTTTTCTCCGGGAAATAAGGCTATTCCTACTGCCTCATCTACGTGAGCAACGTTGATCGCAAATGCACTTAACATCTTACGTAATTTTAAAGTGATCAACAGCTGTTGGGATTCCCACAGGATATTTAAATCCATCAGCACTCAACAGACGAGTCAGATAAAACAATGACAGGGCTTTTTGCCAATGTTATGGGCAACGATGGGACATTTTAGCAAACGTCTCGAATTTGTCCGGAGAACGCATCACGAAATAAGTCTTGGCGCACACCAACGGGAAATGTTTTAGTTTTAGGGGCCTAGCCAGTCCCGCTTCAGTGTCCGACTAGTTCCGCTTTAGCGTCCCGACCAAGTCCCGCTTCAGTGTCCCGACCAATCCCGCTTCAGCGTCCCGATTAGTCACATTTTAGCGTCCCGCCAATCCCAGTTCAGCGTCCCGACCAGTCCCTCTCCAGCGTCCCGACCAGTCCCGGTTCGGCATCCCGACCAATCCCGCTTCAGCGTCCCGACCAGCTTTAGCGTCCCGACCAATCCCGCTGCAGCGTCCCGACTAGTCACGTTTCGGCGTCCCGACCAATCCCGTTCAGCATCCCGACCAATCCCGGCACAGTGTCCCGACCAATCCCGCTTCAGCGTCCCGACCAATCCCGCTTCAGTGTCCCGACCAATCCCGCTTCAGCGTCGCGACGAATCCCGCCTCAGTGTCCAGACCAATCCCGCTGCAGCGTCCCGACCAGTCCCGCTTCAGCGTCCCGACCAGTTCCGCTTCAGCGTCCCGACCAATCCCACTTCAGCGTCCCGACTAGTCACGTTTCAGCGTCCCGACCAATCCCGTTCAGCATCCCGACCAGTCCCACTTCAGTGTCCCGACCAATCCCGGCACAGTGTCCCGACCAATCCCGCTTCAGCGTCCCGACCAATCCCACTTCAGCGTCCCGACCAATCCCGCTTCAGTGTCCCGACCAAGCCCGACACAGTGTCCCGACCAATCCCGCTTCAGTGTCCCGATCAGTCACACTTTTGATCCGCTCGTATTTCTGCATCGATCGGCTCATATTTCCGCAACCACCGCTTTCACAGCAGCATTTTCAGACACAAAGGGCAGAGTCTGTTTCAAGTTGAATTTCAATATCTACAAGACATTGATATGCAAGCTGGTTGGTGAGATGGTGTTTTCCTGCAACATCGCAATATCATCGCTATTTCATCTCCCATTCAGTCAGCATGAGGAACGTTAAATCTCCAAAGTACAAAAGGGCTAGAAACGCGGGTAAAAGTGGGTCCAGATCTTAGCGAAGGGTCACTGTGGCGTGAATTCGACACATATTAACGAAATAGGACCTGGACAATCCTGTTAGTAATCATGGTGATCGTCTCACGTAGACCGTCACGCGGCATCGTGCGCGAACAACAAAGCTGTTGTGGGTCGTTTTACGGATTCGTGCCAGAGGTCGGCAGCCAGAAAAGGTTAAGACGACATACAAGCTGCGTAAAAGTAAATATAGGTTGCAACTATAAATATAAATATACAGGTAAATATGAACATAAATAAGTTGACGCTCCCTAAAAGGAGCGCGACGACGTGCGCACGCTTCATTTTCTATAAAAACACCGTCACCGTTTCCGAAAACGATCGAAAGAGATCATGGCAACTGCGTGTGTGCATATCCTAGTTTATCGCGGCCGATGTCCACTCACGCTTTTTCTGTTCTCCAAATACTTCCACCACAGTCACCAAAAACTAAAAATCGATCAAAAATGTATCGATTTTGTCAACTAGTGTTCCCACGTCCCGCCATACCAGGAGCCAGCAAAAAATTGGCATTGGCATTTGTATCTTTTCGCAAACGCTCTACACATTTGCGCCGCTCTGCCTGCACCGCTAATGAAAATGTAATAGTTTAATTCACTGACCGCGCACTTGCCATTTATTCCAAATGTCTGGTAAGCTTTAAATTTTGCATCATCTGTGCGGTGAAAACAGATCTGGTATCACCTCGCTCGTCCCACGTTCCACAAGCGTCTTGGTAGTTTGTGCCGAAGGCTTTCGTCTGCAGGCACCAGTAGCGAGATCAAAGCCTTTTCAAATCAGAGTGACGACGTGAGATATCACCATCTAATAGTTCTGGAAGGTATCAGCCGGGGAACACCCAGAACGCCACACAAGTTGGTGGCCCTGAACGTGACAGCTGTGTCAAGCGACACGTCCATGAGCGGGGCCTTCCGCCTGGGCTTTGTATCAGCTGTCATCGCGAGGCCGCTGACACCCCATGAGGCCGCTGACACCCCCTGAGGCCGCTGACACCCCATGAGGCCGCTGACACCCCATGCCGTCACGTACGCGCGGCGCGCTGCCCAAACACTCCACTCCACTCCCAATTAGCGCCCGGCGCGACCCAGGTCCGGGACTCTTGACACGACCCGCCGCCGCCGCCGCCCCCGTCCCAGCACGCCGGACTCGTAGGGCCCCGAGTCCGTCCGTCCGGCGCCGCGCCCGCGTCCCAGCCGGTCACGTGACCTGGGCTCGGCCGCCGCGGGGCTGGCTGCCGTCCCGCTGCGGTTTGGAGCGTCGCCGGGGGCCGGGGTCGGACGCCGCCGCGGGCGGTAACGGCTGGCGTCGCCTGCCCGATATGGCGCGCAGTGTATCGGTTGGCCGCTGACGCACCGCCGCAGCGCGGGCCGCGACGCCAGGTCCGCCCCAGCGGCGGCGGAAATGCCTGGGCCCTGAGCTGTGGCGCTCTCGGGATGCCCCGCCTCGCCGCTGGAGAGGACGGCGACGAAGAGCGCAGCGACGGACGCTCAGCCGCCCGGCGAGCCGGCTCCCCGCGCTGCACGCTCAAGCATGGCGTTCATAAGCACGGCCGCGTGACAGCCGGCGCTAAAACATCAGCCACGCGCTTTCCAGTGACGGCTATTTTTACAACTGACTGAAAGCCCAGCGCTAAATAGTTAGGCCTGACTAATGCGTCGATAAGCGAAGATCAAACAAACAAGGAGGACGGCGCCACGAGCGGGCCCCGGCCCGGCCACGGCCCGCCGGCGGCGGGAGTAGGGGCGTGGCCGGCGCTCGCGCCATAAGGCCGGTTGAGCACATCGTTGTGGCTGGAGGATGATGTACGGCCGCTGGTCAGGCGAGCCCGTCAGGTCGTGTGCTTACCGAGCTGGGAATGACGTCAGAGGCAGTTGCGGTGCAGAAGGAAGGAAAACGCTTGCTTGTTGTGACCACCCATTGTCATAACCATGAGGCGTTACGTGCCTCTTAGTTATATACGTTACGGGGCTTGATGGTAAAATTGGCGTACTACTCATTAGCACATGATTTGCATACCAATAGCTTTCCGAGAAACTCCTGGGTAAAGTGCATTGCAATGGTTTCGTTCAGGCCGGTCAGGACATTAAGGATCATTTTCATAATGTGAGCGGCGTCTGCCACGTCACCGTGACCGTTCGTATTAGGTGAGCCCTGCCTGTCTGTCATAGAAACCTGATACCCGCATAGGTTTCTCTAAATCGCTCGAGGAAAACTGTACGTCGGCCGTCACGACAGGGGTGAGCGATCGCCCGGCCCGTTAAGCCCGCCCGCTGCGCCTGGGCTGTTGTATGGACTGGACGCGGCTGATACACCTCCTGTTGGTCCAGTTTTGACTGCATTTGACATGGAAGTGGAAACTAGCGGCTTGAGAACTGAGCCCCAAACTAGGGGCCCGAGAACCGAGCCCCAAACTAGGGGCTTGAGAACCAAGCCCCAAACTAGGGACTTGAGAACCAAGTCCCAAACTAGGGGCTTGAGAACCGAGCCCAAAACTAGGGGCTCGAGAACCGAGCCCCAAACTAGGGGCTTGAGAACCGAGCCCCAAACTAGGGACTTGAGAACCGAGCACCAAACTAGGGGGCTTGAGAACAGAGCCCCAAACTAGGGACTTGAGAACAGAGCCCAAACTAGGGGGCTTGAAAATCCGAGCCCCAAACGTTAAGGAAAATTAATGGCTGATGGCAGCAGAGGGAGGGCAGCATACCCGCTGCCACTGATCCACTGACAAGACGCTTCTTACTGGATTTCTCGGTCCAAATGAGTACTGATTCCCCCCGGATCCCTCGATATGTGTTCGGGCTGGATCACTGCAGCCATCCGTCACGGGTAAGGTTTCCTCATAGTTCATCCTGGATCCGTCGGCATATTCCAAGCTGGATCTTGGTAACAGCTGGACCCGTCAGTATATAGCCAGTTTGGATACTGGCTCATGCAGGATCACTAACCATAATCCTGTGCTGGATCTCAGTTAATACCAGCATCATTCCAGACTGGTTCATAGGGGCTCGCTGAGTCAAGACGCAGGGTCATTGTTTTTTCAACAAACCTTGTGAATCATTCAGTATCTGCCGTTGAGCGTTAACAATACGCTTTTTTACAGTGACGTGCGCGGCTGTGAAAAGGGGTATACCTATGTAGTTAAACGTGTGATAAGTACAGTGTGGGTGTATGTGATTCATCATGCAATAAGATACGAGCATTACAACGTGTACTCCGTTAAATTATTGTCTGCACGCGGCTGCTTTCTGTTTTGCTCCAGGGTGATCAAAATAGGCGGATCCATTGTATCATGGACGTAACGGAGTTGTTCAAGGCAACTGTAGGCGGCTGGCAACGCAGACATAACACGATAGATATCGTGCGGGATCCCTCGCTGTCTCCACAGGGCAAGTAATCGGAACGCTGCCACCCAGCGGCATTCTGGGTGTTCTGCTAGGTCTGAGGATCCGCTGACAGCTTGCTTACATGTGTCACACGTGTCAACAAGCCGTAAACTGTGTCCGTCTGCTGAGTTTAGGTTAGATGGCGTCTTTTTCAAAACACTTCTTCAACAGAATCGCGGCATTTGCTTTGAGTTGGAGCGCACGCTCCGAGGTCTCACATGCCTGCTTTTTGGCCCAAAAGGATCTTGCTTTTATTTTGCAGGTTTGCTCGTGGTGTTAAAAGCGTTGCACATCCTTCATCGCGCACATAGAGTGCGTACATACGTCTTTAGAGGGGAGGGATTCATTTCTGTACTACCGCTACCTCGCGTTGCCTCCCGAGTTACCTTTGAACGAACGTCCCTTGCGTCTCATCCTTTCAAGTATGTGACCAAATGGCTTTGACTCAACAGTCATTCACAAGCCTCAATAAAGGTTGATTTGATCCAGCTCAATTAACACGCGCCCGTGTGGCCGCCTAGATACCCTTCGCTCGGGTGGGGAGAGGTGGGGAATTTGACCTCCTCCTGAGATCTCGGGAACTAAGAAAGCTAGAGACACCAAATTTCCCGGATGTATTGACCTGTATGTGAACTCACTTAGGTCAAAGTTCTAGGTTCCTAGGTCATGACCTTTGGGTCAAAAAAGGTCAAACAAGGTCAAGTTCCAGGTTGGTCTCCAAAGTTCCCCCAGAACGTCGATAACCGTTTCTAAGCAAAATGTCACAATCTTATTTAAGGTCAGTGACCTTTTTTGACCTTTTGAAGGTCAAGGTGACCAAAATCATACAAGATTGCTTTGAGTTTTGCATTTGACTAAGCGAAAAAGATTGCGCTGGGCAATATGCTCCTAAAACAAAATAGTGGCCTGGGTCATTTTAGGTCAATGGCCTATTCTGACTTCTAAGAAGTCCATGGAAGATGTATAATGCGGTTCCTGCCATCAATAAACTCGAAATGAGCACCAGAAGCTATCTCATACAGCAAGCCCTAAAGTAATAAACAGGTTGGTTTTGATCTTGGTGTGACCTTCGTATCTGACCTTAGGTCAGTGTAATTTGCTCATTCAACAGTTGTGTTGTCAAAGAAAGCGTCTCAGATATGTACGGTTTCGTCTAACACTCCGTTGTTGGATTGGATTGAAGGATTCCCTAGAAATTGCCTTCGCTGAAACCATGGCCTGACTTTGACCTGCCATAGATCAGCGATCTTACAAGGCATATCTAAATTTGTTATACCAAACGATCCGCTATTCAATTGTCTACAGCTATCCAAAATTTGTCCCTACTACGCCGCGCAGTTCGGAAACCATTCCGGAAAAACCTTCGGGGGGGGGTCAATTTGACCCCCCGCCCGAGCGTGTGTTAACCAGCTCAATTAAGGTTGATTTGATCTTTGCATTACAACACTTAATCACATATCTATACAGGCAGAAATGTCGTTAACTCCGTACTCGCAAAATGCGACATGGTGCGCTCCCAAGTAGTGATTGCCCTTCGACCGTCGCCGAAGAACCTGGATGAACCGCGTACCCAGGCCATGGAACGGCGCCAAGGCTGAGCCCAGGGAACGTGGAGGAGCGAATAGCACACACGGTCATCCGGACAGTCTGTCAAAACAGACCGAGTGGTGTAAAACAGACCGAGTGGTGTAAAGCAGACCGAGTGGCGTCAAGCAGACCGAGTGGTGTGAAGCGGACCGAGTGGTGTAAAGCAGACAGAACGGTGTAAAGCAGACCGAGTGGTGTAAAGCAGACCGAGTGGTGTGAAGCGGACCGAGTGGTGTAAAGCAGACCGAATGGTGTAAAGCAGACCGAATGGTGTAAAGCTGGCTGACGTCACCCATCAACAAAAGCGGCTCCAGCCCTGTCCCACGTGCAGCCCCCAGCAGGTGGCCCCGACACTGAAGATAAACGGTATCCCACTGCTGACCCTGCGCAGGGCCCCAGCTGTAAACTCTGAAGCCGCTTCCGAACAGTGCAAGGACTCAGTATGCAGCGAGACGTTCAGCGCGCCTCAAGTGGCGTTTACAGACTTTCCACCTGTCCGTCTCATCGGTATGAACGTGGCGGTCTCCACTGAAACTAGGTCACAGCCGGAGGGCGCTGTTGACCAGCATTGTGACATGCCGTTACCCCGCTTAATAGCACAATCTGGCATTATCGGCGTTGCACACAACGCAACGCGGAACGATAATAACATGGTCAGGGCTAACTCCCTCACTTCACCATTTTATGGATCATTTATCAGCCGTCGCCGGAGCTTACCTTAACGGGCCGACCCCCCAGGAACGCCGCGCCGCCACCGGCCACGTCGCCAGCGCTGCCGTCCTCTACCCAGCGACTGCGCCGACCTCCCACAGCCCTGTGGCGTTGGTGGAGAGCGCCCGGCGTTCACTAGGTGCGCGGCGCGCTGCAGCGTCCCTCCCTCCTCCGCTGCTCCTGTTAGACTGATGCCGGGCGCCGGCCCGGTGCCGGCAGAGGAGGAGCGCGGAGCGCAGAGCGGTGCGCTCCGCGCAGTCAGGGTCGGGACGGCCGGCTGCCCGGTTCTGTAGGGCAGGTATCACGGACAGGGCGGCAGGTACCAAGGACAGGACGGCAGGTACCAAGGACAGGCCGGTAGGTACCACGGACATGGCGGCAGGTACCAAGGACAGGGCGGCAGGTACCACGGAAACGCCGGTAGGTACCACGGACACGCCGGCAGGTACCACGGACAGGGCGGCAGGTACCACGGGCACGCCGGCAGGTACCAAGGACAGGGCGGCAGGTACCAAGGACAGGGCGGTAGGTACCACGGACAGGACGGCAGGTACCACGGACAGGACGGCAGGTACCACGGACAGGGCGGCAGGTACCACGGACACGCCGGTAGGTACCACGGACAGGACGGCAGGTACCACGGACAGGGCGGCAGGTACTGCGGACAGAGCAGGTGAGCACCAGATATCTGTGGTCATGGGCAGGACTGTAGGCACGTACCTCGGATGCGCCGGCATGTACTCAGGCGAGGGCAGCAGGTTTCACGGCTGGGGCGGCGGATACTACGGATAAGGCGGCAGGTAGACCCCACGGCAGGACTGTAGGCACCACGGCGGGCGTAGCGGATAGAACAGGACGGTCCAACGACGTACAACTGTCCATGGACAGGACGACAGGTACGATGGGCAGGGCGACGGGTGAGTTCCACAGGCCGAAGCGGGTGGGGGCAGGTACGATGGGCAGGGCGACGGGTGAGTTCCACAGGCCGAAGCGGGTGGGGGCAGGTACGATGGACAAGGTGACAGGTGAGTACCACAGGCCGAAGCGGGTGGGGCCAGGTACGATGACAGGTGACAGGTGAGTACCACAGGCCGAAGCGGGTGGGGGCAGGTACGATGGACAGGGTGACAGGTGAGTACCACAGGCCGAAGCGGGTAGGGGCAGGTACGATGGACAGGGTGACAGGTGAGTACCACAGGCCGAAGCGGGTAGGGGCAAGTACGATGGGCAGGGTGACAGGTGAGTACCACAGGCCGAAGCCGGTGGGGGCAGGTACGGTGGGCAGGGTGACAGGTGAGTA
>NW_023596818.1:31952895-32005395 GCF_011947565.3 Pollicipes pollicipes | reverse complement strand
TCTTGCATACAGCGCAAACTCAAATTCATGTGTCAGACATTGGCCTTGACAGACCAACACCGCAGACCAAGCAGATATAAAAACACGTGTCAACAGGCGCGGCCACGAGCTGATAAAGGCGTGGGACGCTGACACCTGAGCCTGTCATCATCCCGTCTGCGCTCCCATACCGGGAGCGCGGCGGACCCCGTCCCACACGGGGCTCGACACTCACGACCGGGACGCAGGACGGGCAACAGGCTGCGTTGGCTCCATAACGGCAGTACATCATGGTTCTACTGGCGGTGGTGGCGGCCTGTCTGGTTACCGCAGGTCAGCGCTCGGTGTCCTGTCTGGTTATCACGGGTCAGTGCTCGATGTCTTGTCTGATTACTACAGGTCAGTGCTCGGTGTCCTGTTAAGTTATCGCAGGTCAGTGCTCGGCGGCGGCCTGTCTGGTTACCACAGCTCAGTGTTCGGTGTCCTGTCTGTTTATCACAGGTCAGTGCTCGGTAGCCTGTCTGGTTACCACAGGGCAGCGCTCGGTGGCGGGTCAGGACACGTCACGTGTACCGTGTCCGCTCAAGACAGGCCGGCATGCGGCGTGCCCGCAGTTTCGGCTCGCAGCGTCAGGCGAACACGCCGGCCAGGCGGCGGCGCCTGGCTCCGGGGGGCGTAGCGTTACGACAGTGTCGTAAGCGTGTACTGGTGGCCATTTAAGAGCTCTGTACGAACACAGCTCAGCTTTATATGAGCTCAGGCTTGGTTTTCAGGATCTGTGTTTAACTGCACCTGATTTACAATGCTGAGCCATTATAAGCACGCGCCCGGGTGGCCGGTTGGATGCCCTTCGCTCGGGTGGGGGTCAATTTGAGCCTCCTGAGATCTCAGGAACTAAGAGAGTTGACACCAAATTCCCAGAGTGTGTTGGCCTTTACGTGAACCCACTTAGGTCAAAGTTTGAGGTGCCTAGATCATGACCTTTGGGTCAAATAAGCTCAAACAATGTTAAACTGCATGTTCGTGTCCAAAGTGCCCCCAGGGCTTAAATACCTTTGCTAAGCAAAAGGTGAAATGCTCAGTTAAGATCAGTGACCTTGTTTGAGCTTTCGAAGGTCATGATGACTAAAATCACACAACACTGCTTTAAGTTTTGCATTTGAATAAGCGACAAAGATTACGCTAGGCAGTATGTTCCTGCAAACAAAATGTTGACCTGAGTCATTTTAGATCAGTGACCTGTCCTGAACTGTAAGAAGTCCATGGAAGATGCATAATGCGGTTCCAGTTATCAATAAATTCGAAATGGGCACCAGAAACTTTTTGATCACGCAAGCCCTAGAGCAATAAAGCAGGTTGGTTCTGACCTTGGTCTGAGCTTCATGCCTGATCCTAGGTCAATTAAATTTGTTCATTCAAGTGTTGCGTTGCCTAAGGGAGTATCTCAGAGGTGTATGGCTTCATCTAACACTCCATTGTTGCATCAGATTAAACGCTTCCCTAGAAAATGACTGCTGAATCCATGACCAGACTTTGACCTGCCATAGGTCAGCTAACTTAAAAGATATATTTAGTTTATAATAGACGATGCGCTTTTCAATTACCTGCAAAGATGTAACATTTGGCGTTTTGGCCTGAGCGCGTGCCAGTTAGTTTGAGTCCTTCTTTAGCCATAATTATGTCATGGACACTTGAATCAAGCAGGTCTTCCAAGTAAAACACGTCAGGCGCGATGTCATCTGCCTGGATCTCTCCATCGATGTTACAGATGCCGAGATACTAACGTATTAAAGCAACCGAACCATGTCACGCGCTGCCAAAAACGCATCGTGATGTTCTCCAGCGCTGGCGGCCTGCCCCAGCGACCAGTGGCTGACCAACGACGGCAACTGCTACTGGATATCCGCCTACAAGGCGTCTTGGGACAACGCGCGAAAGGCCTGCCAAACGATGGACCCCGCCGCCGACCTGACATCCATCAGTCACCTGTGAGTTGGGCTGGTTTAGTTTAGTACAATTTAGCTTAGTTTAGTTTAGAGCAAAATTGTCTGGCTCCGAGGGCCGGTTCGGCATCCTACCGCAACGGAGATCTCCGAGACGATTGTTGCACGGTGTCGGTCGATCTATGGAACGCCATCCTTCCGCTGGGCTGACCATCGCTCCTTCCGCTGATCGATGTGGCATCGGCTTTTGAAAGGCGGGACTCGGTATAACTGATTGTTGATTCGTGTCAGGTCAGTGACGTACGCATCTGCTGCAGTATTTCTTCAAAGGGTAACCACCCTTGCCAAGTGTAACAAGTGATCGATGAAACCAGCGATTAACCGTACAAACGTCAGTTGGCGGCCCGCAGGCAATGTGTGGAAGCGAGAAACAGGCGGAACACACCCGCTTTTTCCGCAGGCTGGAGAACTCGTTCATCGTGGAAAAGCTGGGCGCTGAGTACGCATGGATCGGCCTGAACGACCATATGCACAACAGAGAGTTTCTCTGGAGTGACAACTCCGTGGTAGAGTTCCTGGTACGAGCGTCCACCGCCCGTCGCCAGACTGCGCCGACACCGAGCCTGACAGGACTGGCGCCGCGGGCCGCAGCCGCGACTACCATCCAACCCCTCGAAAATAAATCGGCTGGGCCATTGCGGAGCATGCAAAGTATTACGTATCCATATCACCCTCCCCCCCCTTCTTGTTCGCATCTCCTCGACGTCTGCACCGGTTCCACACTCAAGCTTGAGAGCGAGTATGGCGGTTAAGGCACCCAATGACCCCACGGAGTGACTTCACCCATGCAGGGCGGGACGGGACCGATGGTAACCTAACTACTCTGGCGCTGCGCCTGCTCGGCACGGCCCGCACTCCAGCTCGGTACGACCCATGCAGGGCGGGACGGGACCGATGGTAGCCTGACTACTCTGGCGCTGCGCCGGCTCGGCACGGCCCGCACTCCAGCTCGGTACGACCCATGCAGGGCGGGACGGGACCGATGGTAACCTAACTACTCGGGCGCTGCGCCGGCTCGGCACGGCTCTCACTCCAGCTCGGTACGACCCATGCAGGGCGGGACGGGACCGATGGTAACCTAACTACTCTGACGCTGCGCCGGCTCGGCACGGCCCGCACTCCAGCTTGGTACGAGCCATGCCTGCGACACGTCTGTCGACGGCGTTGGGCTCAGGTGATCAGCTGAGTCACAGTGACGGCTCGACGCGGGTGGCCTGACCGGTGACCGGTATGCCGGCAGTACTGGGCACCGAACCAGCCGGACAACCTGCTGTTCAAGCAGCACTGCGTGCAGATCTACGATAAGCTGTCCGGCGAGTGGGACGACGAGGACTGCTCGGTCGAGAAGACGTTCGTCTGCAAGTTGACTGGCGCCGCGTAAATTGAGCTTGAAGCCACCCTGTTCCTACTCGTGAGAGGTACTTGAAACCTCAGGCCCAGAGGATGCCGCTGAGTCTGTGACATAGCTGCCAACGCTCCTCCTTTGGTACGGCCAGATCGGGATGTATTCTTTGTATTGTACCCGAACACAGAAATTAACATGAACTGATCCTATGAACCATGGAAGTTTTGCTTGTGCTTTGGCGTCTTGACGTTTCTTGGCGCCGCGTCCTCCTTCGATAAAGATAGCTGAAAGAAGTGGGAGCCAACACAATACCGACAAAGCCCCAAATTTCCAACCACGAGGTCGTGAAATCGAATATGTGAGTGTTTGGGCCACAAGCTACCTCCATGGTGTAGCCGACAGATGTCAGCCTCGTCACCCAACGGCACAGAGTGCGAGGCCCGGATTGGGCGCAGTGCCTGACCCGGCTGGTATGGAAATGTCAGCTCGCAACGGCAAAAAAGGGTCAGCCTGGCCCAGCTCGACCGTGTCGACACCGTACGGCACCTTCAGCCTTCGGCGGTCAAATCCTAAAACCAAAGAAGGGAAACCTTCCGTCTGACATTATGACCGGAGATAAGGCTGTCTGATGACTGGTAGCGTCCATGTCCGGGGGTAGCGTCGGCGCACGCGCAAAGGTTCTGCGTATCATATGCCTCAAACCCAAAGCCACCCACGCAAAACGTTTTAAATAATAACCAAATGGAGTCACGTTTTTTTCCTGTGCATTGAGGAGAGGAAACGAAAACACTGGGCTTCTAACATACGATGTTCGACGGCCAGACGAAGTTCGGCCCCAGTGGCACAGTCACAAGAGAACACGGACAGGTGTCCGCCTGACTGTGTTGGTGAGAAGCGACGCGAACGGTGCGGCGATGGCAGACCACACAGCTGACACGCGTTATCCGCGACTGCAGACAATGCACCTGCCATCTTCCCACCATCGGGGCGCTGTAAGGTGAGCGCGTGCCAAGCGTCGCCGGCGGGGCAGAGGGTAAGGTGCTAAGACCTTCCGTCTCACCTTGAGACCTTCTGACCTACTCAGGTCGCCTACAACAGCCCAGCGGGAGAGTTGGCAGCACAGGCTGTTGTCACGCAGCAGCATGACGTCAGTGGTAGTGATTGATACCGCCTCCGCACACAGACCAGTGGAGCAAGAGCAAGGGCCAATAGCACAGGCTGGTGGTGACTTGGTGATGCCGCGACCCTTGGCTAATTTCCAGGGCACCCAGTGCTCTGTGGGCTTTGACAGCATTGCGCATCACTGAATCGGGCGCCAATGGTGGACCATAAGCCGAATTTTGGGCCGGCCCCTCAGATCAGGGCACGTTCGACAGCTTGTCAGGGGCTTTGCCCGGAGTAGCTGTTGGACTGTTTCTTCGTGACTAGATCAAAGACCCGATCCCGGGTGTGGCCTGTTCGCCAGCCTCTTAACTTTCTTAGTCAATCCCCCGAGGCTACACAAGCCTTGGGTCCGTTACTCGAGTCTAATGCGGAACGCACACCAACTCCGAACAACGGCCAGTGGCGTGGGTGCGCACATCGACTAACAGACAGCCGCGTATCCCTCCCTGGTGACGTCATCCGGACAGCTTCCCTCTCTGGGCGGGCGCCGGTTCACCCCCTCCCCCTCACATACGCACCCAAGCACACCCCCATACGAGGCTCACTATTTGTATTTGTATCCGGTGCTCGCGTCGCACAGGGCAGCGACCCACCCACACCGCGTGCCCTCGCCAGGCGCGCGTCACGCGCTCGTTGTACTGAGATCCGAAAATTGTCCGAAAAGCACCGGGACGCCGGCGCCGGCCGCTCCGCCGGTACGCCCACACTGAATCATCGTCAGAACACACGCTCGGACAAACCACGGCTGGAGTCAAAGTACTGTAAAACCTACTGCTACAGACGAGCTCGGCTCGACACTACACATTGTACAGGTCGCCCGCGACTGGCGGCGGCCGGCGGAAGCAGCAGTGTTTGCATATGCCGCAAGGGGCGCGAGCGGCGCCTGGCGGCTGTGCCCAGCGGCGCTCGGGGGCAGACTGGAGCGGATGGCGGGCGACGACGCCTCCCATCGGGCTGGACCACTGGCGGCGGACGAGGCACGTCAGGCAACCATCCCTAGTCACCGCACCCAAGCGCGTCACAGGCCTCTCCCAAACGCAGGAGACTGACTTTAAATGGCTGAGCGGGTAAGCGAAGTTTCAGTATCAAGTACAAGTCTCCTCAGAGAAGCACACATTATCTTCTTAACGTTTACCGCTTACGCCGCAGCAAGTTCTGTTATGGACTGATGAAATGCGAAAAGAAACGCAGATACACACATGAACGGAGTCAAATATTCGCGTTTAAAAAGGATTGGAAGCTTCTATCCGCCTTTATGCAGCGTCCAAATGCAATAACTGTGCCATATGCGTGCCATGTGAAATACAACTGCAAAATACAATGAGGTCGATCACGTGACGTCGCGACAAAGTCGCACCGATACCTGATAGTATTCATCAGACATTATGAGTATACTCAGCAAAATACAACCATGTGGGAGTGAAAAAGCAAGGCCCACGTGAAAAAGGACGCCAAACTCTTCACCGACAATGCGCCCGACCAAATATATCCCCAATACGCAACTAAGCAGAAACCTACCAAACGCAAAAACCCAGTCACACAAAACCACGCTGGCACCATCATACTCCACACCACGCTGGCAGCGGGCTCGTCCTTACCCATTGCAGCCGTTGAGCCTGTCGGTGCCGAGCTCAGGAGGCGTGGTGTCCGGCGCCCCGTCACCCCTCACCAGGAGCCGCTCCAGCTCGCCGCTGTCGCCGCCGCGTCGCCACCGCCCCCATTCACTGTTGTACAGCAGGGCGTCGCGCCTTACGCTATCCGGCACCGCAGTGTCGGTCCTTATCGCTCTACCGGGCGCCACGCGCCCGCGTCGGGCGCCCCACTGTGGCACGCCGCAGTCCCTAGCCTCCACTGCACACCCCGCTGTACAGCCGCGCCGCGTCCGTATCCCGCGCTGACACAGACGGCGCGCTCGCCCGCAGCGCACGGCTGGCGAGTTCGGTTCGTCGGCACGGCGCTGCGGTCGTCTCGCATCACGCCCGCCGCCGCGCCCGTGGAAGCGAGCCCCTGTTAGCGACGACTGCGCCCCGTCGCCCTGCCGGACTTCGTTCTCTTGGCCGCTGGCTGATCCCCCGCATCCTCCCGCTTCCTCTTGGTCTGCGGCGTCCGCTTGGCCGGAGGCTTCCTGCCGGCCGGCTTCGCTGCGGCCTTCTTGGCCGAGGTGCCCTTAGCCTTTGCGGTTGGTGTTTTCTTCGCGGGGGTTTTGCGAACCGGTGTTTTCTTTGCTGGAGTCTTCTTAGCTGGAATCTTCTTCGGAGTGGCTCTCTTCTTCTGATCCGCCCGAAAACAAGACAGCGAATTAAGCGAAACGTACGATGATAGGAGCGAAGAAATGGAGAACCGGGCAATACAACAGACCACAAGAACCTGGCCCCAACCGAATATGATAAGGGACGGGACAGTGGGCAAACTATAACTGACCGATCTTGGCTTCGGACCATCAGTTGCACACTTACGTAAGCTGACTAGTCATATTAGGGCAAGGTCTTTTTAAGTATTGTATTAGTATTAGTATTAGTATTAGTATTGGTAAGTATTAAGTATGCCTTTGTATTCTTTTATTTTTCGCTCTTCTTCATATTCTATGCATTAGCTTATCGATTATGCACCTTTCGGTACTAGGCAAAAGGAAACGAAGCGGTGTCTGGACACATCCAGTATCGTCTTATGGCACGCAGCCTGCTTATATTCATGTGCCTGCAAAACACTTCCAATGATGGTTTTGCCAGACCGAGGAACAGTTTCATATCTCTCAGACGCCACTGAACCATATTAAACGTCGCGCAATTCTAAAGTGACACGACAATGATTTTCTTCGTGTCTTGGTACCACGCGCCGTTGCTACCGTTGACGGCCGCGGTTCTCCTCCACGTCAGTCCGCTTCCTTCAGTCGACAGCTGTACAGCTGGGCGCGCTGCGTCCCGAATGTGCGCACGTCAGAACGCGACCTCCCATCCTAACAGCCAGTAACACACGCGTCCCGCGCCTCCAGACATGCGTCCGGTGTGCAGAGCTGCCCCAGCCTGCCGGCAGCCGCACGCCCCTCACCTTCACCACCCGCTGCTCCTCCTCGTCACTGTGCTGGTCTTCGTCCTCGTCCCCACCATCGTCAGGCTTGTCGGCGGTGGTCGCGGCGGCCGCGCTTCTCCTGGCTGAGCTGCGGCTGCCCTTCCTGGCGGGGGTGTTGTCCCTTCCCTGTGACTGGCGTTTCTTGGGTGTCTTCGGCTGCGGTACCAACAGGGTGGCGGTTCACACGCGTACGCGAACGCGTCTGGACGCGTGGAGTCATGGCATCACATGAGCTTCGTTCGTTCAGTGTTTCATGGAGATGGCTACGTCGCGAACAAGTGGTTGCGTCAAGAGACGATTTTCAACCAGTCAGTCACATAAAATCAAGCACACAACACAACACAGAACACCGGACTAAATGAGGCCAGATGAGCATACACAACAGCATGCAAACATGAACCTTGACAGCGAGGGACATGCATGTATCCACGACTCTCGGCGCTTGTCCCTCAGCAAGCCCACTTCTTCATCCAATACATCAGTACCATTCATTCTGGGGGCTTCCGAGCGGGGAGCTTCGGCTTACCTCCTTGTCGGAGGGCTTGGGCTGGTGGAGGTACTCGAGCACACTCTCCGCCAGCTGCTCTTGCGTCTTGTCCTCGGTCTCCAGGTCCAGGACGCGGCAGAGGGAGTACAGGACGTCCACATGGTACCTGCAGACCGCAACACGCCAACTCAGATCCAGCACGAGACTTCCACCAGCGTGGGGACGCCGAAGGAACAGAACACGTGCGCGCACAGGCATCATACGCTGAATGCTGCTTCTTAGGAATGGGGCAGCACCGTCTATGCAGCTGTCTTCCAGTGTGATTGCCGGAAATTTGGACCAGAACGGTCTCCAGCGGCTGATCTGACCACAACGCAGTACAACAGTGACGCAAATAACCACTAAACAGCTGCATTGCTAACAATCGTCATACCACACGTAATGATACCAATAAGAATTATTTTGATAAATGCGTGAACGTAACACGAACCTTCCAAGAACCCACGCAAGCGCATACGACATAAGCCTGTGTATACTCGAATGTAACTGTAAAGCCACCAGCTTTGCGGCATCCCACGCCGGTCCCCGCGATACATCCCACCAAACATTCATGCCGCGCGCGGGGCTCGAACCCGCCGTGCGCCGGTCAGCCGCCGCCGCGCCGCCCCGGGGCTGACCTGAGCAGGCTCTCACGCTTCTTGGCGTGCGCGGCCGAGTCGGGCTCGAAGCTGAATCCGTTGAACTGGCGCAGGTTGCGGCGCAGCTCGTGCGGCCTGCCCTGGCGGCCGAACATCACCTGGTGCAGCACGTGCAGCGGCTCGGTCCCGCTCGACTGTGGGGAGAGTCACCGGTCAGACGGGGGAGGCGATCAGAGAGGCAGGGGGAGGGGGCGCACCGCTGGTGAGGGTGATGCAACAGAGTGTGACGCGGCAATGAGGTAGGGGGATGTAGCCTGAACAAGCGATCATTACAGCGATCAGAAGTAACGCAAAATTTTCACCCAGCTGAACTTTAACTGACTACGCGTGGAAAAACGCGGAGGAATGTTGTACGTAAAAACAGAATCATCTTGGAATACATCAGACTATACGAAAGAGAAACTTCGGAGACTGCTGAATATGAAAGAAAATAGCTTAAGACTGAGTAAAACCAGTATAACCGGGAAAACTAGACACCTGATGATATAAACATACCAGGTTTGGAGCATAACTCATTTGCAGAATGAAATAATCCCATTCCATACCAGACATAAAACAGAAAAGCAAATATTTGTAGCCAAGAAAGGAGGACTAATTTAAGCCATCCTTTTCAACAGAAAATGTTTCCCAGAACACTTTATCTATTTTCGTAACCAGTTTATGACAGTTTGCTGTAGATCACATAACCGCACAGCTTACCGTACAGGTCCTTCAACACACACGCACACACACACGCCCCATCCTAGTAGCGCAGCTGCAGCTCAATGCTGTTTTGCGGAGATGTTTTAAAGGGCCACGCAATGATCTGACACGGTCGCCGGGCCGTTTCCCTCGAATTTTCTCGGCCAGCTGTCCAGCAATCCTCAAAGAAGAGCCACGAAAACCATAGTTTCTGGGATGTATACGGAAGCGTTTTCCATCCATTATTCAGTGCCGCACACTGCTAAACTGCCCGTGCTAGTGAGACAGAGGCCAGAGACAGAGGCAGCCCTCTTCGGAGACAGTTGGGTGTTGCCCTAGTCAGACCATTCAGGAAACACCATTTTTGTCACCGACGTCAACATTTACGGACGTTGGCGCCATGACCTACAGCGCTGGTTGTCGTCGGATTGACAAAGTAAGAAGACTAACGCCAGTTGGTAGCACGCACATTCAAGCTTAAAAATTGTAGCGGATGGCTGCCAAATGTAGCTTTCCATCTCAACACCTCAGCCTGCACCAGGCAGCTGCACGATGGCACAGTAGGCACACGAGCACATAGGATGCTTCATGATGTTCCGAAATGCCAGCTGCGTCAGAGAAGCAGCAAAGAAGTTGCTGATGCTATCTCAGAGTACCACTGCCTTCGCGACTACTCAGTCGCGATATGGACAATTGAGCCTCAGAGGGATATGGTGACCTTGGGTCAGGTTAATTGTCACCATAAATACCCAAAAACGGAAAAACAGGGTTTCGGACATCCCCATGCTCCGAGCCTACGGCACCGATCAGCATGAAACCTTCCCCAATTGATGCGCCATAGACGATACGCTATTATTTCCGGAACATGGTGACTTTGGGTCAGGTTAAAGGTCACCATGAATACCAAAATCCGGGAAACCGGTGATCGGTAACAGGTTTAGAGCACGGAGTCGAATGCCACTACACTTTCTGGTTTGGTTTGGTTGGTTGGTTTTTAGGTAATTATGGTGACCTTTGACCTGACTCAAGGTCACTACATTCCAGAGAGGAAATGTTATCAACTAACTTACATTGATTGGTGAAGGTTTGGCGCAAATTGGTGCCACAGGCTCGGGGCATGGGGTTGTCAACAGGTTTTGTCGGCCATTTAGTCCATCCCATTATGTTCATGCCTGGGCGCCATTTCCTTTCCATAATCCAAGCATGCAGCATTGAGACAATCACACACACTATGCCGCCGTCACACACTTCCCGTCCTGTTAAGTATTTCACACACACTTGGGCCTCGCATACAGAAGTGATGGGTTCGACCGGACACTAGCTTGCTGAACATAGCAACCCCTCCCTCCGTCCCCAACGCAGCGTGCCCGGGACTACGTCACCGCCCGAGGCGCACCGCCATACTCTGACTGACCCAAGATCCAGTACGAGGTGTCGATTTGTCGCATTATGATAATGATCTGCCAACCGCAGATCGATCAACTAAAATGTTGTTACGAATGCATTTTTAAGAATCAAATAAATCCACAACAAACAAAAGTGCCGCCTTGCACGCGACTAGACATGCCCGGACTGAATCTGAACAGGCCAGGCAGAGCCCGCTGTTTCCTCCCAGCCCCTCCCTCTCCTCCCGCCTACTCCGGGGGCACCCCGGAGGTCGCTGGCGCGGTGCGGTACCGTAATGTTGCGGCCGACGATGGGGCAGTCGCCGAGCCGGGTGCCGCGTCCCTCCGGCGTCGGCAGGCTGGCGCGGCGCGCCTCAGGCGTCGACTCGGAGAAGCGGTCGACGGCGCGACGCTGGCGGCGACCGCTCGTCTCCGCCGGCTGCTCCAGCAGCGGCACTGCCGGCGCAGGGGCGGCGTTGGGCGAGGCGGCGCGGGGTGACGTGGTGAGGTGACGTTTGGGGGGGAGATACGGCATCAGTGACATTACTGAAGAATGAGAACACAATCAACAGGTCACCCTACAGAATCCACAGGCAGGGTACCACTGTTAGCAGATGACACAAGGCCAAATACAAAGCTTGCACATTATGTAGCATCACTCCGCACTTGAGCAACCAAAAACATGCAGAATTTGATACAAAATTATGAGATCCTTGCAATTTTACCCACCATGTTCTTCCAGTTCAGCATCTTCATATCCTGCAGCAGTATCTGGCTTTTGTTCAGATTTCTTTGTCCCCCCTTCATCAACTTTGACAGCCACATCATCTACTTCCATAAGCTCAGGCTGCTCTGACTCCCTGTCATCCACATTTGTCTCCCTCTCCTTTTCATTCTCAGTAACACCTTGTTGATAAGTCTCATCTACAGTGTCAGTTGGCTTCTCTGCCTCCAGGACAGCTTTTTCTTTCTCTTCACATGCCTTGTGGGCCAGCTCCTCTGCCCCCAAGACAGCTGTTTCTCTCTCTTCAGATGTCTTGTGGACCAGCTCCTCTGTCTTCAGGACAGTTTTTTCCTTCTCTTGAGGTGCCTTGTGAGCCAGCTTCTCTGTCCCCAAGACAACTGTTTCTTTCTCTTTAGGTGCCTTGTGAGCCAGCTCCTCTGTCTCCAACACAGCTTTTTCCTTCTCTTCAGGTGCCTTGTGAACCAGCTCCTCTGCCCCAAGGACCATCCTTTCTTTCTCTTCAGGTGCCTTGAGGACCAGCTCCTCTGTCTCCAACACAGCTTTTTCTTGCCCTTCAAGTGCATTGCAAGCAAGCTTCTCAGCCCCCAGCAAAAATTTTTCCTGCTCTTCAGGCAATTTTCTTTCTTCATGAACTGACACTTTCTGAGGTGGCATTGGTTCCTTTTCTGGAGCCAAACCACTTTTTGGGTGTAGAGACTCCCCATTAGTTTCCACCACTTCTTCTTCAATCACTGTATCATCTTCACAAGATTGAGGGAGCATCTCAGGCAGTTCTGGGGATTTTTCTTCTTGAGGTTTGCCCTCTAGAATGATTCCGACATCAGGAGACTCCTCCTTTTGAGGACTGTTCTCCAGCGCTTGAACTATATCAGGAGACTCCAATTCAGGTTGGCTTTCAGGCACCTCAGCAACATCACATGACTGCTCTTTATCATGTCTTGTTTCAGTATCTAATGCCATTTCTTTTTCCATATCTTTTTTGCATTGTAACTGGTCTGTCAGCACAGGCTCCTTCAACAATGGCTCAGGTGCTGGTTTCTCCATTTCTTGAGCTTGAGGAACTAGTTTAGGCTCTGTTGACTTGGCTTCTATGCACACTTTTTTCTCAGACTCATTTTGCTCACATTGTTCAGCCTTATTTGACAATGGCAAAGCATCTGCTGTGTCCAAAACTGCTGCTTGAGCCCTTTCAGAAACTGGCAGAATTTCTCCTACACCTTCAACCAGTCTTTGACCCTTGTCTGGTATTGGTGGCATTTCTGCTTTATCTCCAGCTGGCTTCTGAGCAGTTATTTCAATTTTCTCCGACACAAGACCCAGGTTGGGAATTTCCACAGAATGGTTGTTGTCCATTATTTGTGGCCCACTCAAAAAAGGCCCTGCACTTTGGTGAATGTCCGATGTTCCATTTTTATGCACACCATCAGCACTGATGCCAGACAGTGATGTCATCACTGGCGTAAATGTCCCTGAGAAGAGAAATGACATTTTCAACTAAGCCCTTGCAAAATCTAGGGACAGGTAAGCACATATATCAAACACACCTGAAGTTCTTACACCAAGCCTAGACTCCTGTTTAACTTTCATTGGAAGGTGGTGCTTCAGGGCTACATACATGTTTACATTTTGTTGCTCCATGATACCCAATGTAATGAGGGGAAAAATTCAGTATGGATGGCTAAATATGCAAATATCATAACCTAATAGTCAATACTGCTATACCCCTAATCACAGCAGCAGGCAATAGTCCAAATACAGCACAACTGCACCAATAATTTAAAGTTCATTCAATATTCATCTGAACTTTGGAAGAGGACTAGTGAGCCACCCAGATTTCCAGCCATTCTGACACAAACGGGCCATTATGCAAGAGATCTGGATGCCCTTTTAGCTTTCAAGCTACCTTTCAACAGTAATACATGGTACATTCCCCAGCATAAATGGCGAACACTGCTCGCAGCGTTGCCGGCTCCATAGATGTGCCCACGATGCTACTTTGTACCACTTCTCAACGACCATACTAACCACAAAAACGAGAGGCAAAATCTATTTACCGACCGGCACGTTCAAGGAGACCTGCTGCACTATCAGTGCCTTGTTGGATACGAACGGCACTTGGGACTCGTAACTTGGCGGTCCCCAATTTTGAACTACTTCTAAGCGTACTACGACACAGTGCGCAGTAGAGGCGTCAAACAAGGGCGTCATTGAACGAAACACGCAGCCTTGGCTGCCATATTACTTTTTCGCCTTCACCCGAGGATTATGGTATATTTTACAAAAGACCGACCTAAATGTCAGTTCTGATTGTTCAGTTCTGGATGTTGGGGAGTCCAGAACATTTTTTTCATAAAATTAAAGCTCAGGTATAACGTTTCATGGATAGAAAGCATCACAAAAGTGCACTTTTCGAAGCTAACGCTGGGACAATACTGGTATTTGGGCAAATACCGTGATATGGTGGCATTACAGACCCAGTGTGGCGAACGCAACGAGTGTGTTGCAATTTGTGCTGGGTGCTATCGGCTCGGTCTGCTGCGTTAAGGTTCCCTGGTTGTGTCTGGGCGAAGGTCTGGTAGTTCAGGTAAATCTATAGGGCTTTGCGTCTTTTGATACCGTGGAGTACCCGAGGTCTTGGGAGGTAGTTCTTGAGATTGAAGGCATAGCTATTTCATAACTTGTTGCAAAAAATTGCTAGAAGGTGGGGCGCAGTTGGTTACTTTCCTTTGTTTTGACATCTGTAGGTAACGTAAAATATTCTTGTCACAGACAGCATCTGCCTGCAGTGCCTGATAGTTTGCTTTTTTGCATTGACATTTTAATGAAGTAAGTCACCAGTAAAGCAAAGAGCAGCAGTAGAACCTTTGTGGTGGATCAGGGTACAAGCATTCTATGGCCTGGTGTCTTTTCATGCACTCCTATGGGTTAATATTGAAGGTTGCCTTGAGTTGGGGAACCATAATCTATCACCCCAACATCATTGTTGACACTAGTACAACCTCTGGTCCAGCCTACAGAAAATAGGTGTGCAGCAGAACACATCTGGAAAAATAGGGATATGACAGCAGTGGTTTGGATCATGTATCCTGTATGTACATGTTTTCAGAGTTTGGCATGGGTTCCAATAATTTCAGCATACAGAGAGCCAATGATTCCTGAATACTGATGTGAAAAGGTTATTTTAGGCAAAAGTCCTCAAAATACATTTATATGTGAGAGTCAATGTACAAATTTCTGTACAAGTTGGCCTGGCTAGAGCTCAGCTTATATTTCTGGGCTTGGGTTTAGTGCATTAGTCCATTCTTGAAACCAGGAGGTATGCATACTCGTCATCACCAGCCACTGTGTAAATTTGTTAATTGACCTTACTGGTACCAGTTGGCTGATTCTTAAATGTTTGGTATGCAAAAGCCTGCTTTGTGCATTCTTTTGTATTCAAGGCCTCAAGCATTAGTCTAATTTTTTTAGATGTTAGGGATGAAAATTAAGTACCATTGCACCCATTACTATATCAGTATTAAGCTGACTTGTGGGTCACTGCACATGGGTCATTAAATGGTCATGAGTTTATTTAGCTGCCTTTTGTCATAGCCATGGAAGCTCTCGCCAGTCATGACATTGAGTGATGGCTTGTGCGAGGCTTAATTATTTTTCTCCTTCCAGCTAGGTAAAAAACTATACCCTTGCTTCATATTGAGTGAAGAGTAATAGCTGGTTTGTTAATGGATTAACTATGAAATGGTTGAATTTCTAGGTTGGAAACCTGCACCAGAAATAACCTTTCCATCTTTGCTTTAGCCTATCCCTCAAAGGCAGGTCTTTGAGACTGTGAACAAAGGCTTAGCTGGGGAATGTGCCCATTATTGTAGGATAGGAGCTACTTTAAGTTAATTGTTCTACAATGTTTTAGATTTAGCCCCTGCTCTGATAGGGATGGGGTGATGCAATGGCTTGGGTTTGTTGAGGATACCTCTCCAGCATGTTGTGCAATGGTGCCCAAAGTTTCAGTAGCACATGGGGCATCCATTTTGCATGGTTTGACACTAGAAATGTGTTCCCAGCTTTTCTGGTTGGGGCCACCCTGTTTTTTTAGCACCAGGGCATGATGATGTGCAGCCTGAACAGGCAGGCAGGTGGTAACTGATGATGTCGCAGAGTGTGCATGGCGGGCCGACGTTGTTACATTAATGGAGCCTTATATCATAAATGTATGATCAGAACACACAGGAATATGCACAATTGTACTCAGCATTGCACAAGAATCATACAGGTCTAAGTTTTGTATCGCTACAAAGCGTGGTCTGGTGGGTATGATGTGTAGCTAATAAAGTGAGGTCTGCTGAAAAAAGTGAGCCTGAGTAGTTATAAGGGTATTGATTATCCATGGAACAACATAAATACTGGTGTCAATTGTGAGGCCTCATTCAGAGTAATCCACTGATGCTTTCCACTAAGGTCTGTCATTAGTTTGGAAACACCAAGGGCTTGCATCCCCCTACCAGTCTGCATTATGAAAAACAGCAAATTTGGGCAAGGGCCAGATGCAATGAAATTTCAGGACCATTTATGTCTGACTGCAGAGTCCAAAATACACTGTCAGTGCATGTTTTGTCTACACAACACATATTATCATGCTTTTAGTTGTATGGCTTGGACCTCTATTGTAGTGTTGTGGAGCTTGCAGTTGGCCTGCAGGCTACTGGGGTCTTTTGTGCCTATACAGGTGCACATACCTTTATGGGTCTGTTTTAATGGGCAGATAAGTCTCACCAGCTGAGCAGTGGACTGACTGACCCCAAATATTGGCTTGTGATACATGTGATAGCTAGTGACTCAGTATTCTGACATTCTTTCAGATGAGGTAACATTAGGGAACAGTTCACTTGCTTGGGAATGTGGCAAACAGTTAACTCTTTCTATGACATATTTGAAAGGATGTTCTGCGTAATGATGGGAGAGTGTGGATGACTTCAAAACTTTTTGAAACATGTTGTGTTGATTTGTATGACAATGCCGAGACAGTACAATGTCTTGGTAGTGCTAATTGGTTGCAATGTATTATATTCACATTCATGACTAGCAGAATGCGAAAGGCTTCTGTGCCTTTTCATTATGTGAGATGAGGTGGAGCTGTCAACAACCCAAACATATAACACCAGCGAGATAGGCCCGGGCAGGGAGTCAATCCAGGCAGAAATGTTAGATACAGCTCTAATTTTTAAACCCCCAGAGCCAACTGCCACACTGTGATGCATTGCCAACCACTTAGCACCGTCTTACATGTCCAACGCCTTAGGGCAGTGGTCTGTCACATGCTGAGCACGGTGACAATATAGCCTTAGAGCATGCAGTAGAATTACTTAGTTTCACATGGCTTTATTTCAGCAGTGTTCACCAAGGCCATAGTGTCTTGTGGGTGTATTTGTTGATGGAAGGGCCAGTAAACTTTGCTAGAACTGGAGCCTAGGTGCATGACCATTTCCAGTGGACACCTTAAAACTCAACCAGAGTCTGCACCACTCTAGCATTTGCCTCTTTGAAAGGCCATCATCTGGAATGTGTGCTGCTGTAGTCATATAAAGTTATCAGATGTATAAAACATGTATTCACCATAATATCATGTTAAGTGGTTGTTGTGCCTCTCAATGTTGTGTCCACGCAGCTTTTTCAGTTGCAGTCATGGTAGGCATCAGCAGCGAGTGGAAATCCTCATGATGTCGTCGTGTTACAGACAACAGCCATGTACTGTCTGCAATGGCTGATCCCGGTGCTGCTCATTCCGAAGCCCCTGAACCCGGCCATGCTGCACAACCACATCATGTTCGTCGTGCTCTACCTGATTGGCTTCTTCCTAGAGAAGAAGCCATGCACCATCTGCAGTCTGGTCTTCTTTGCCGCCGTCCTGCTCATCTGCTATTCCGGCATCGGCAACTGCATTTTCTGGAGCAGCAACTGTGACTCGGTGTCATGCGACAACGGCTAACGCGCCGGCCGCCCCGCCCCGCCAACGCAGCCAAAGGCGTTGACGGGCATGGCGCCCTCAGACTCCGACAGTTGTGATACTCTGTGTGCTGTGTGACGGGTGGGTCTGCGCGCCGCCCAGCGTGTGTCGCCCGGGTGGGCGCGTGCGCACGCGGGCCTCGGTCGCCGCGCGGCGTTCAGGAGGCGGGGAGAGCGCTTCTCGGGCTGGTAGAACGGGTGAGGTGGGTCAGCTCGAGCGGGATGCCAGCCGTTGTGCCGCTCGGACGGCGGGATGTAGCTGACCAGGCACGTTGACGTGGTGTCGTGGCTCTGATAGTGCGTCTCGTCGGTGGCAGCGAGCGGGTCGAGCCCGCCGTGCGCTCGGCGCGCGCCGACCTTCTTGGCCGGCCGACGGCAACCCGTGCCAGTCCCAGTAGCGCTCCGCGCTGCGCTGTCGGCCAGCTGGTGGCCGCCGCCACAGGCGCTGCTTCCGGTCTGAAGGGCGCCAGCCGGGCCCAGATCCGGGCCGGTCTCTGCCGGTGTGTCGGGCGGAGCGGTGACGACCGTCGGCCGGGAGTCGGGCACCCCGCTCACGGAGGTGCTGCCGGGGCGCCGCGCCGTCTGACTCCGTCCCGCGCTCGGCTGGCGGACCGCGCCGGCTGCAGGAGCGCCCGGCGGCGGCGCGCACCGCTGCGCGCGCCGCGCCGCTGCGGATCTCGACCAGCCGGCCGGCGGCTCCGCGCTCGGTAGGGGCGCTGCTGTAGCTAGCCTGAGTCCGTGCGCCATTCAACGCCACCTGTTGCCGTTGGGTGGGATAACCGACCGCGGCTTGCGTGTGTCACCTGTACGGGTGACATGTTTCGAGATCTTGCAGTGGCGTGTGTTCGCGGGGCTTTCTACTGAGGCATTATTATAATTATAGGTTGTCATGAGTGTGATTCCGCTGTTTTCTCACCAGTTACTGGGATATTTTGTGTAGATATCATTCTCTGTGACCCGGCTATAGTTGCCGGCACTGGTACTAGTCAAGTTGCTGGTACTAGTCAAGGACTCTCCACACATGTTCCACTGTAGGGGTATGCCGCTGGAATCTTCAGCGGGCTCTTCTTTAGTCGCCGGTCGCAGAGAGCATGCTTCGTCTAGCGTCTATTAAAAAAAATGCCTCTTGACCGCCCATTCGTCCTGGCAGAACTTCTGATAATCTGATAATTTACACATGCCGCGACGTCCCACATGCCGCACTTTGTCGCCCGCGCCCTGGTCCATGGCAAAACAGCTGAAAGACACTACTGCCAAAGGTACGGCTTTATCAGTGCTCAGCCGAACTGCCGTGGATGAAGGCTGCTGGAGCGGTCGACTCGTGGTCTCTGTTGTTTGGCTCGCGGAGGAACACTTGCGTGGACAGGACCTGGCTTTTAGCGCTGGCAGAGTGCTGGTTTACGAGCATTTGTTGGCGTCATGTAGCGGTTCTTTTACCATCTGGCTGTGACCCTGGTGTTAATAGGCCAGGCTCATTGGCGATGTGTGAGACGACACGCAAAAGCAAAGAAAACGAACCGCAATGAGTCGTTACGCATGAACGGGGCCGTGCATCAGCCTCGTTAGGTCGGCTTCTGATCCGCGTTAGCCGACACTCGACACGGTCAGGTGCTCTTGACGCCGCGGTTAACTGCAGTGAAGCGTCATTTTTCACGAGCACCGTCCTGGTGCGGTCAAGGCGACGAGTGGAACGGGCTGCTGAAAGCATGTATGTAGATCTGGATTCGTTTTGTAACCACCAGCATGAAGGCGAAGAGCATGGTCGGGTTTCTTCAAGTTCAACGCAGAGGTGCCGCCTGCGGGGGTTCCCCGATCATCGTCATTCGAGAATCGCTTTTGCATGCCGATGCGTGGCTCTTACGCAATACACATTACAACGGCTCTCCACCTATAATACTGCCACGAGTTCTCCCGAGCCCTGCCTGGTGCGCTCAGCGAGAATGCGTGACATCTTCCGCCGCTGGCGCAGACGACGCGCGGTACCAGCAACTTGGTGGTGGTTGGCAGTTGGTGGACGCAGAGGCGCGGAACTGCAAGGGCGGGCAGGCCGGGACTGGGCGTCATGAATGTTCGCTAAGGAAGCAGCTAGAAATTCAGTGGGATTGGCGACGACTAGATGCGTTGGATTACCGTGTACAGAAGGGGAACCGGGATTTGACCGGTGCAGGTCGCCGGGTCTGCGTGGGCTCGCGCAGACGGATCCAGCAAAATGTGTCCAGGACGGCCAATGACTGCCAGGTGTTATTGGGAAAGAGGAAAATACAGAAAGCATGTCTAATAAAAATAGGAAATTCGAACCGACATAGATGCTTATAGGATATCAGCTCAGAAATTAAGTTGGATTGGGGGAGGGGGGGGGGCTGAACATGAGGAAATAATTAAACATAACCTTCAACATGCGACAAAAATGGAGTTCTACCCGAGTATGGCCGACTTTTGCCTGGGAGGAGGCTGGAGCATTCCCCATATTGAATAGAAAACTGCACCCCTGATGAAGTTCGAAATGCCGTATAAACAACTCGTGCGTTCAAAATACCTGCGATTTACCCCCCCCCCCCCCCCCCTCCGATGGCCGCGATCGCGCCGTGCTACGACACGGCTTGCAAGCCCCTTATGGGCCCAGGCTGAGGTAGACACAGGACAAGAGCGTTCTGCGCCCGCAGTTGTCTCGGGCACACTGGTAGTCGGGTCTTCGAACCTGTTGAGACGTCTGCTAAGCATTTGAGTACCTACTTGTATCGCGTCCCAAAGACACGGGCCGTCGCGTGCGTACAGCCTCAGCAGCCCTGAGACATTTGGAACATATCTGACAGCTTCGAGGTGACCACGGGCGCGGCTGCTTCCAAGTTTTGCTCTGCCCTGTGGAGTGTTCGAGTCGTGAGTCCTGCTAAGCGGGGAAAAGACTAACTGAGGCTCAGATGTTTGCTGAATCGCTTTGCCAGCTTGCCTTGCCTTCATAAATTAGCAGCAAAAGCGTCCTCCAATCGCACTTGTTTCATGTGAAGTACCCAAGAGACACAGGCGAGAATTAGCTGCAGCTTAGTGAGAGCGCAGGGAATTTTTTTCTCCACTCATGCCGGTTTCATGTTGCAAAAATGTTCAATTCTAGGGCCCGATAGCACATGCCGTTCTTCGTTGTCTTGACACTTATTTGCGATGAATGGCCACTCCCTTGCAGTCCCTCTGCGCCATCGTGCCCTCATATCTGGTCTCTGATTACTGGTGCTGGTTACTAGTACTGGTGGCGCAATGGGTAGATCTTGCTTCTGGCTGGTGGTGCAGCGGTCAGATTTCTTACGAGATGACTGGACGTACGGCTATTGTAGACGAACAGCAGCGTAACTTGTTGGTCCTGTCGGACCAATGAAGTCCGCTCTTGAAACGGCCATCTCTCAACCGTACATCAGCAATAGTTTTGCGCCTGCAGTTATATATATATATATATATATATATATATATATATATATATATATATATACAGGAATATTTATTGACGTTCATTCACGAGTGCCGTTCCAAAAGGAAGCCAGTGCATTACTGCAGCCGCCAAGCCAAGCCGTGACAGCCGTGAGGTACATGGCTGGGCGCTGCACGTGTACAAGCGATACATTGTACATGCAGCCAGGGCATACCGGCATGCAGCTGCTACTAACTAACAGAAAACACTGGATGCAAAGAGCGGCGCAACACTCATGATCTGCATGCCCATCTCATGCATATGCCAGCGTCCCTGAGTGCGCCTTGGGCCGGGGCTAGCACCTCCTCTGCATCTGCATACGCTTCTGCCCAATTGTCATGCACTAGAATGCCAGGCATGCTCGATCGACAGCAGCCGCCCGGGTCGCTGCAAAGTTATGGCGTTGCATAAGTGCAGCGGAGCGCGCGCTAAACTGGGGCACGGGCCGCGCTCGGGTCGGCAGGTGGTCGCCCATGGAGAGGACCGGTCGGCTGACGTAACCGCCACCCTCGCGCCGCCGAACACGTGCGAGCTGTCTGGACGCAGCTCGGCTCGTCGGACGGGGCGTCGCCTGCGGAGGGCGGAGCTGTGGGGTGGGAGATGGTGAGATCTCCGAAACGAATGTTGGGAATTATGCATGGGAGCTTCATTGTCAGATGAGGAAGAGAGGCTCAAACCACCCGCCAAGACGTAACTGAGCTGAATTCTTTACAGAGCGGCGTCTCGTCTCACTAGCGAAAAATAAAAGAAACAAAACAACAACAAACTGGCGAACAAAAACGTGCCAGCTTCCGGTCCCGGCTCGACGGGCTGATTCCCCACTTGGAGGATATTTGTATTGGGGGTGAGGGCGCGTCGACCACGGCGATTATTTTGCACCCAACGCTGTGTCAAGTATCCTCCATGCATACGGAGGGTGCACGAATTGCACACCCAGAGTGCGGAGTCATCACGCCTGAGTTGGGTTCATCAGAGTCCCTGTCATTTTGGTAACATTTGGGATTCGAATACGAGGGTACGCGGATTCAGATTCGGATTCGATTGTACAATTCAGGTTGCATGGCATGTGTGCTTCAAAATCTTGCACTAACAGTATATTTTAATAACAAGGACGGACTACTCAGCCCAATGCAGCTGAAAAAAACGCTAACCGAGGTTAGGTGTTCTAATCTGATTGCAGGGTTTTTGACTTTCTAATATTCAATGTAATGCACCTCATTACATACTTTTCAGGTATGTAATGAGGTGCATTTCAAACTTCAACGGGAGTTTTCAGGTTTGGTGTCGTTTTCGCGATTCGAACCTTGATTTCCAGGGTTCAAATCCTCGTTTCTTGGGATCCAAGAATTCGCAACATTTGCAAGGATCTATCGAATTTACACCGCTCCTGCGAGTCCACAGCCTGAGCTCTGGTCTCGGCTCAGTAAGAACATCCGCTCCTGTCCTGGGAGAGGACATGTCCCATATCTACAGAGGACGCCATCTGCCTCGGTGCCAGCGTCTGCATGATTCGCCACCTGTGCCCGCTTGCCCCCGGGGTTTTCTTGGCAGCGCTTTCCAGAGCTTT
Organism: Pollicipes pollicipes; assembly: GCF_011947565.3. NCBI lineage: Eukaryota > Metazoa > Arthropoda > Thecostraca > Pollicipedomorpha > Pollicipedidae > Pollicipes > Pollicipes pollicipes. The sequence goes on along the minus strand of NW_023596818.1, from coordinate 31,982,815 downwards.
TGAGCAGTCGTGTCTGCTGGGCGTTCCGGCCGTCGCTGCGGTTGGTTTCTGTATTCGCAGGATGACTCACAACGTGGTGAGCAGCCCCGACGCCGGCTTGCGTGTTGTGTAAGTATGTTGCCGGCTCAAGATATGTTTAGCTGACCTGCTGCCAGCTTTCGGCACGCCGCGAGGACTTCCTGCCGGTTCATGGCATACCACGTCGTGCGGACCTGCCGCCGGCTCTAGATACACTTGTGTAGACATACCACCAGCCCATGACGTATCATGTACCGTCGCCGGCGGCTGACGTCTTGTTCGAGGCCATGCGCAGCTCTGAACGAGACGTGCCGCCGCCCGCCGCTGTGCGGTTCATGGCCCAGTCACGCCTGAGCCGCGCCGCGGCGGCACGTGCAGCCCGGCACACCCGCGAGGCGCCGCCGCCTGCACGACCCCGCCGTCCTCTGCGTCGCGAAGTCATTGTGTGCCGCGCCGCCCTGCACGTGCCGTGCCGGCTGCAGCACGCCCTCGCGCTTACGGTGGGGGTTGTCAGCGGCGTGACCCGCACGGGTTTACGGCCGCGCGCACCGTGCAGGATCACGGCCGTTCGACCTCGAAGCGCCGGGAAAACTCGCGCCCGAGCGGTGTGAGAAGGGCCGCAGCCAGGCGGGCGACGTGGCAGAGTCGAGCGCATTCCCTGGCCGTGGGATTTCCACGCCTGACCGCTTTGAGGGACCTGGAAACTAGGTGTGCGTGAGTGCGTCATGGGGGCGAAGACAGCGCGACAGGGAGGGGCATTCGTTAGTGTTAAAGGCTCCATATTGATACGCTCTGATGCGCTATCTGGCCTAGTCAGATTTTCAGAACGATTCCGGACAGCAGTTAAGGCATGCTCGTTTCAGTGCTTCATGTCAGTCTACGTAGCAGGCGTCTACTTTCTTTTTCAGTTAGGAAGGGGGATTCAGCCTCCCCCTCCCCGCCGCAACTTTGGGAAGAAAGTGGGTCAAATCCGGAGAGAATGTGGCGATGTGTCGTGCCCCGGGGTGCCCCGTCCCCCCCCCCCCCCCCGACTGAGGTGAAGGGTCACGACCCGAAGCGGTGCGTCGCCTCGCAGGCACGCAGACCACGTGGGCCATGGTGGCGCCTGCCAGTTGCCCGCCGATTGTATTGTGTATATGAGTCATGAGAGGGTATATATGAGATGCTACTCGGGCGCGAAGCGTGGGTCTCCCTGTCGTCGTCCTGTGCTGCGGTCCACCGTCGTGTCTGAGGTGGTCGGGGTCGGGCGAAAATTGTTTTAATCATTCAATATAGCGAGACCCGTTTGCTGGCATATTTTGGGGGTGGGTTGAGCCAACTTTCACTGTTCAGCGTCTCAACTCAGCTTGGGAAACTACGCCCCCGCTATGTGGTGTATACGTTTGAATAACAATTCAGTACACGCTACACATGGTGGATACATTTGGTACACATCTGAATGTCAGACCATGAATAAAGGCTGCCATAATAAAAAAACCCAGGCGAGTCGATGCTACTCCGACTCGCTTGGTGTCAGTGCGTATTCCGACTCCGCCCTGCACCGTCCAATGCCTTGGCCTATTTTGAGCTTCCTTGCACTGCTCGGCTGCATCAACTTTATTTTTACTTTTCTTACGATGAGCAATTTTTACCGCAGCACGGTCAGTGGATCGCAGTTTATCCACAGTGGTTTATCAGTGGTTCCATTTGGGGCGTGCTTCTTGTGGCCTATCGGGCGGCTTGGTTGAGTGCTGCAGCACTCAGTCAAGCCGTTCAAAGTGAGCTTTCCTCGTAGGCAACAATACCAATACACAACAACTATATATGGAAGCGATTTTTTATATCGTCTCGACACCATTTGCGGTGCGTGGAGTCCTTAATCAGCATTCATATCGTAATTGTTTCGCACCTACGGTCATGTACCACATTGCAATTACTTGGAAATGAGCGTTGTAATGGCACATTCACAGTCGCTGTTTGCATTAGCATTCATGTTGTTTGCATTAGCGTTTATTGGAAGTGACGGAGGGAGTAAAGTGCCGTATTGTTCGGTAATACCTTGTCTAAAGGTCGATACTTTCCACTTGTGATTGTTATTACAACGCATTCACTTGTAGCTGATGTGAAAGGCAACAGATATTTTGCTAATGGTGAATATATCTATGCCTGCATCCGCACTTGCATGGCATACACTAGGTTCATGTAAAGTATATCGAAGTAAGGTATGTCTAGGTCTTGCAATGCGCGCGATCTCGGGAAGTACACCTTTAAATTGCCACTTGGAGCTGACATTCAAGCTTGCTTAGCCTCAAACCAACCCCTCAGAAACCGACGCTTAAATGGCTCCGCTGATGCATGGCCGCCTCCAGCCGCGGGCGTCGCCAATTCCCGCGACTCCGAATCCGCCACTGCCCGGCATGGACGCGATTACATCGCCGGCAGCCGGGCAACGGAAAGGCAGCACACGGGGTGCCCGGGCCAGATCAATATCGCGCGGCTCCTGCAGTTGCTACGACTTGTTACCCACAACAAAGTGCGGGGGGGGGGGGCTGGCGGACCAGCGGTGGCCCCGCAGTCCCGTGCACCGTCCCGCGGTCACCCCTCCAGTGGTGCGGACGGGGAAGTCAAGAGCCACGGGTAGTGACGACGAGAGAGACTGCAGGTGACGAGAGATACGGGCGGTGACGTCACGAGATTTTGGAGGTGATGTGAAGAGCTGCGTGCAGTGACAACGAGAGACGCAGACGGTGGCGTCGCAGGCCAGGTCCGTTGTCACCAGACCGCGCAGCGAGTGGCTCCGTGGGGCACGAGCACAGACGTCCACATCAGCCGAGCAGGCCGGCGCCGCTGATATCGCCAGCTGCCTTTAAACACTTCACGCAGCGTAGGCGCTGACGAGCAGCTGTCGGCACTGTCTGAGCGCTGCTCGGCCAGCAGCCGGCCTTACACAGCCCATCTCGAGGCCAGTCAGCTGACGGGCCACTGAAGGGAAGCCTGCAGCGTTTCCACAGGCTCGCCCGGCCCCGACGGCACAGCTGCCGGCCATCATGCCGCTCTGGCGGCTGCGGACGCAGCAGGGTTTGCTGCGGGCGTTGATGTTCGCTTTCGTCTGCCTTCTGCTCTTAAGCATGCTCTCATCGCTACTGCAGTACGAGAACGTGTGAGTGAGCGCGGGGTACCTTCAAATCTGCAGAGATTGTCGCGGTGTGGGTGGGCTAGGGGGGATAGCAGGAGTTTGGTCCGCTCCTTCCCACGCAACAGACGCCAATCCAGGTCATCACTTGCTAAGGGACGTCTGTCACTCAAACGGCACGTTCCGATTTCCAACTGTGCCGCGGCCGGTCGCAGCTTGAGCACGCGCCAGGCGCTCGGTGCGGGTCGCCCCGCCGTGGGCCGGTGCCTCTGCGTCACTCGGCGGCGGCGTGCGTGCACACTGGACCGACCCGGCCTCACCACACGCCACGGGCATTTCCGCGGGCCTCTGGCCTGAGTCAGGGAGCTGCTGATGCCGCTGACCGCCCGCACTCACACTCGGAGCCTGGGATGTCCAGGTCGGTGAAGGGGTGGCCCTGGGCGGACAAGGAACGGTCACCTCACGCAGCTGTTTCACCACTGCACTCGGGCTTCCCCCGAGGATTGAGCGCCTCGTTGTCTTCATCACCCAACAACGCTGGCATAAACGCCGGCCCGCCGGCATGAACGAAGGCTTGGTGGAGTCAAAGTACATTTTAGACACGGTCCTTAGCATGAAACGCTATTCGTTGGCTAACTTGCATTTTTCAAAGTTGTAGGTCAAACGCTAGCTTCTCTTGAGATTGGTGGGCCTATTCCCCTGCCCCACCAGGTTGCCACACGCGTGTCCTCGTGCCAGCGTCTGGTTGATCGGCGTGTATGGTACCCATCTGCATGGTCATATTTTGAGTGGTTGATGGATTTCAACGTTGATTGCTGATGTAGATGAGATAGACAGTAGTTCGAATACCGGCGGTCCAGAGGACTGTCCCTCCCCCAAACTTTTTGGAAATTTCACTTCGAATATAAGGTTGCTGACTGCAAAGAAACAGCCGAACATAGCCGACGGCTTTGGAGAACTTCCGTCACTCCCGGAGAGGAGCTATCAGTTTTGTTGCGCTTTGACCTTTTGTATGGCTTGTGTGTCAAAATTATATGATCCCTAGATATTTTGAAGGGAGTGCACTACTAGAGGGTATGCTTCGTTTTTTTTTTGGCACAGCTTAGGGTGCATTTTGTACTCCTTTAAGCTCTGCAAAACGTAACCGCATAGCCAGAGTAGGAACATGGAGAGTTGTTTGGTCCGTGGTCCACACAGTTCTTACGAACATTCAACATTAACGCAATGGGGATGCGCTGAATAGCCTCCTGATGAGCAGAAATTTGTCCCGCTTACTTCTCGGGACGCCCTTACGCTCTTAACCGCACTCTCCTAGAGGCTGGTTCTCATTGAAAGTTTCAGCATCACTGCGTCGTTTCGAATAACGTCCAGATTTCACGATGACACTGCCGTGTGCTCTTTGATTTCTTCGGGTTTCGATAGCTTCAGTGAAATCTGCTCAAATATACCATTACAACGCGTCCAATGCATCAACGTACCTACTTCCACTAAAACACGAAAGCCCGGTGGGTGATATCAACCGACAGTGCTCTAGCTTTAGGTGCTCAGTGTGGTGCCCTGCACACAATTTCTTGTAATATCTGGCTGGATCTTCGATAGAAGCACAGACGAAACTCCTCGCCAGCCGAACCCCCCCCCCCCCCCCACTCGTCACGTGGCCGTCGGCCGGGCGGCTTGACTGGCGACAGCTGGCATCCCCTGCGCCGGTGACGCGGGCCCAGTCCGCTGCCGCGTGCTCAGAGACATCCGCCAGACGGATCGACCATGCACGACTTCATCGTCATCAGGCCGCCGGCATTCAGATGTGTGTCGGCTGCGATGGCGCTGAACGTACCCCGCGTCGCCAGTCGAACCGCCGTCGCCAATAGCTCTGCCAACACTCAGGCACGCGCGGAAAGTCTTTCCCCTGTGGTGCCGAAGGCGCGTTAAATGTCTTCTGGCTTCGATTCGGTGTCGCCCGGTGGGAATAGCGGCAGCAGACCTGATGGGCCGTCTGTTTTCCTCGGTGTTTAGAGTGCCGACACGTGGCCTATACCTTTTTTCAGGAGGGAGAAGAAAATGTCAAATTTTCTCCAAATACCTGCGGAGTCGGACCAACTTCTAGCAAAATAGTACAAAGGTCTTTATTTAGGGGTCACAGCCTATTGGCCCTCCTCTCAGCTATGACCCTACTGTGGCATGACCTGTTAATTGACACAACAAAGATATGGCAGAGTGGCATTAAAAATTGTGCCGTTCCTTTGAAAAAGAACCTAACGAACACTGAAATCATCACAACCCCCCAGCTGTTGCAGCTGCGTTAAACATCCGTTCAAGAGTGCCATTTGCATACTTTCGGAGTCCTGAGCCCCGCCCCATGCTGACATGAGCCCTTCAATGCTCTTTTTCTCCTCAGTCCTTGAGCGCCTGCCCCCCCCCCCCCCTCCAATGCATACGAGCAAAAAGGGAATACTAGGCCAAGGAGATGCAGCAAGTGTCTAAACCTGGCGCATTAGGTATCTACACGCATTGCCATCAATGTCATCATCATATGTCATCACTATCACTGTCACATCGGCTTCAAATGAAAAGTCATTCCTCAGCATCAAAACGATTTTAGAACCGATCAAATCCATTTTTTAATTCCGATCTTGACATCGGGAACGCAAGTCAAAGTGGCAGAAATCTGGGGAGAAATCAGGATTTCAGGGAGGTTAAGCCAGCTTCATTCGCTCCCCCTCCCAAGCGATTTTAGAAAGTAACGTCCCTGCATCCGTTCTGTTCGTGTTTCAGCTTCAGAGGTGGTTACGACTACAACGAGCTGCCGGAGACGCCTCTCTTCACCATCAGCTTCTTCCGACAGTTTTTCGACTATTTGGATACGCCGCTGGCGCACTGCCGTCAGCTGGTGCGCTTCGGAAAGGTGGTGACTTGGCGCGAGCCCCTCCTCTGCCTCTCTGACCCGTTCCAGGTGCGTCAGGCCTCCAACTGCCTCGTCTACTCATTCCACCACATGAAATCTCGCGATAACTACCTGGCTTTCGAGAAGGGTGTGGCCGATCTCGGCTGCGAAGTGCACGTGTTCGACCTGGTCGGCGACCTAGTCCAGGGCGTGCAGGGCAACGTTGGCGACGGCTCGCTCACGTGGCACGTGGTGCCACGTGACTCTCCGAACAGCAAGGGCTTCGCCACGCTGCCGGAGGTAGTGCGCCGGCTCGGCCATGAGGGCCGAACCATCCACCACATGCGGCTGTTCGTCGACTTTGACGCTCTCAGGAAGCCGCGGCTGTGCACCTTCCTGCGGCGACTACATTTCATGGTGAACGGCGAGCTGGAGCTGTTGCAGGCGCAAGTGGAGCAGCTGCAGCTGACCGTGTCGCTGCGCGCGGTCAGCCTGCGCGGCCCGGCCATCAACACTTACCGCCACGCCTGGGACGTGTTCAGCGAGCTGCACAAGCGCGGCTTCACCGTGCTCGACAGCAGGTCCAGCGGCAAGGTCGTCTGGATGCCCGGCCTCAGGTACAAGGTGGCCACGCAGTACAACCTGCTGTTCGGCCGGGACCTGCCGATGCACCTGCGGATCTCGGCGAACCCGGAGCGCGGCAACATCACCAGCCTGACGCGCCTGGAACTGGAGGGCGCCCAGCTGGTGGTACGGTAGCTGGGAGGATCGGGGCTCGGCGGAGAGGCCCGCGGAGTGGCAGCTGGGGTGGAGAGCCCTGCGTGACGGGGTCGGAGTGGACAGGTCAGAGGTGGCGGCCCGGATGTGGCAACTCAGAGTAGCAGCGGGGCAGCTCAGAGTGAGGGACCCAGTGCACAGTTTGGATTGGTCGCCTCATATAACGAATATTTGAGATGGCAGCTAGGAGGAGACAGCTTGGAGCGTGGCAGCGTAGGGCTGAAAACTCAGCTGATGGATCAGGGATGTCAGATCAGCATAGCACAGATCAGAGCAGGCGGCCCAAGTCGATAACTTTAGCGATAGAGCGGTCAACTCAAAATAGGAATCTCAGAGTGAGAAGTTTAGTGGTGATATCCAAGTGGTGACAGCACGGAGATGACAGCTTATGTTTATGCCAGCCCAACATAAAACATTACAGCAGTGGTGGCCCAGACAGGCATGCACACACGACTTAAACTGAGGTGGTCAAAGTGCGCGACCCAAATGTGTCAGCTGAGAGGGGTCGGCCCAGGGAGAGGCAGCTTTAGAGCTGGCGACTCATAGTCGTCTTGCGGCTGTTCCGAGCTGCAGCCGCATAACTCGGCTGCATGAAAACGGCTTCCCTCGTGGCATTCGTGACCGTACTCACTTGTCGGCGCAGCAATGCACTGTTTGTTTCACGTTGTATGGAATGGATTGATGGGTATATTGAATGATTTGGCGTCGCCATTGCAGAGTGATGGATTCTAGTTGAACGTGGGCATCCGATATTTTCTAGCTATGTTTCATCTGTTGGGGTATTTCATTGTTTGAGTGACATTTTAGGACGGTGAATGACTGTGGCGTTCATGACCCGATAGATAGTGCGGTTGATAAACGATACAGGTTTAAGATCTTGCGATGTTCTCATTTAGGTCGAGGTACTGCAGCTGGGGCTGGAGATATTTAACGCCAGAAATGTCAGTTTTACGACACATACTACATTTAGGGGTGCCAATCACGAGATGAGGATCTCGGGACTGAGGTCGACTCCTAGCTCGGCCCGGGATCTGTGGATATTTTCATTTCTATGATCCAAACATTCAAGGGAACGCATCAACCCGTTCAGTTTTGTTTTGTTTTTTGAAAAATCAATTTCTTTCTTATTTTGGCCGTGAGAACTACTTGAAACCCCAAAAGCACTGTGCGGACCGATCGACGTCTGCAGAAAGGCGCATAGGCAAACGTATTCCGTGGACTGGCCTCAAGTGCTGCCTGCTTCAAAGACCGGAATTGGGGATTTCCATCACTGGCAGCCCCAACCCCAGCACCTGCTGAAGCTCGAGGTGCAATCTTGGCCCCATCGATGGCGAACAGCGGACGATTCATAAATTGTGAGTCATTAAGGCTTCACGACGCACTCAGCTCCACAGGCCACAGGGTGTCGCCTGCCTCTCGCTCTGCAGGAAGGACGCGCGCCAGGGAATCGAACACCGCGCCACACGAATTGTGTTCTAACAGACGCTGCCACCGCGCGTGTCAAATGCAGTGAACCTGTGCTGGTGTTATCTGCCCAAGACTTGAACAAAGGAGGTAACTCTTCGCAACTCAAATGTACACATTACAGATTGTCTATGACAAATCACAAAGTATAAATGCTGTTCAAATAGTAATGTTGACACATCGGCTACCAATGTGATGATCTCCATCCCGAGATCTCGGCATCTCGAGATGCGGCCTTATTAATCCCGTGATTTTGGTATTATCAAAAGTACCGGATTGGCCCCACACTATACCATTGTTTGACTTGTTTGCCAAAAACGCGTTTCCTGATCGTCCACCACTGCTTCGGGAGCCAGCTTAAACAAAGTGCGGAAGTGTTATGCCTATCGCTGCGCTTCAAATATCAGAAGCACGCTTGGTTTGTTACGGCGGGGGATATTTGCTGGCCACATTTATGTCGGGGACGGTCGGCTGTAAGCTACATCAAAGAGCACCTCACACCATCACCATCAAAACCATCAAACACCATCAAACCATCACATCAAAGAACACCATCAACACCATCAAAGAGCACCTCACGCAGAACTGAGGATTGCTGACTTCGCTCGAGCTTCGCCGCATATCGCAACACATCGCCCCTCCCCCCTCCCAAACTTCTGCGCGTCCGATTCGGCCGCCAGGCCTCGCTGGTGCGGAGCTGGCTAGCGACACGGACGGCAGGTCTCGAGCCGCGCCGACCGGTGATAGGGGAGGGGGGGGGGGGGGGCACACACCTGCAGCCGCGCCAGGAGCGTCGACCCCGGCGCAGCCACGTGCGTGCGCGCCGCGTGGGCAGCGCGCGCACAGTGCGTGGGCAGCGCGTCCAGTGACCGGCCACCTGCACCTGGGCGACAGCCTGCAGACCTTCTCCGGGGTGACGGTCCGCAGCTGGTTGCTGGGTCAGCCTCCGGAGAGAGGAAGGCGGGGTGGCTGTGGCGTCTTTTTGCCTTAAGGAGCTGAAAAAACAAGAGAATGGAAAAAGTGTTCAATCTTTGTAAGAAGTTACAAGACGTGCCAAAAAATTCAGTCTCACGGAGAGAATGTACGCCCTACGATGGTTTCAAATAACATTTGACCTCGCACCTGACACCTTCGTCGGGAGTCAAAACGTCCCCCAGGGTTGTCAGTTCTCTATCATGACTCCCCAAATGGCCATTCTGACATTGCATGTGACTCCTCTTACGGAAATTTGTTTCAGAACTGGCGTTGCCATAAGAGCCATGGTGCCCGATGAGGGGGTCAGGCTGCTGATTTCGGGGGGTCTGTGATTGGTAAATAATCGCCTATATAAAGCATATGTATTAATCCGCTCCGACCAGTGCGTGGCCGGCGCAAGTAAAGTTTGCTTTGTCCGCCAAGCGTCATGCCCACAGCGGCGGCCTGAGAGACGAAAGTTCCTGTGGCTTGTCTTAATGAAGCCATCCAAGAGTCGAGGCGTGGTTGTAGGGCAAATTGTCATGCTTTAGCTCAGCACATAGCAATTTTCTCAAGCGACGTCTTGATGCAGACACTATTGCTTATTGTGGTGAGGTTAATATGCGAGCACATGGTGATCCATTTCATGCGGCGTCACAGCTTTGACGAGCTCGTTTGAAGTCTGGTGCGAAAGGGACGTGCTTACCAATCGGCCTCACTTCTCATAAGACGTGCGTCGCAGGCACCCTCAGCATACAGCCTGAGAGCGCGCGGCGCAACTTTGTTATAGTAAGCTCTAGTACAGAGACAATTCGGTCCGTGCGGAGACGCTACCGAACTTATTATTACAGTCGTTATGCAGGATTGATCTTAGTGAACGAATACTGCTGTACGTGTAATTACCATGACAAAAGCACATAGCTGGCGCTGCTGAGCAGAGGCTAACGCCGCTGTAACGTCTTCTGCAAATTTCTAAACAGAGTCGATCTTTGGTGCTGTTTTATCGTAAGCGCGTGCAGCAATGAGGGGCTCTAAAGCGGGTGGCACTGAACAGTCCTTCTCTCCGTCTGTCACACGACATCTGGTGCGAAGGGCGGCTCGTCGTTTGACCTGCAGACCGTGCTCGCTCCGACCAGTGTGCCACGCCGGATCCCCGCCACTATCCCGGACTGCCGGCGAGTCGGGGAGGACCGGGCCCCACCTGAAGACAGGTGGAATTAGCAAACACATGGCCAGTTGGGGAAGGAAACTGAGCGCACCGGTTAACTTGCTGGTGTTAAAACGAGTCGGAAGCTGGTGTATGCTTCTAGCTCCTAAGGTGTACCTGCCGTGCTTGATGCCAGCCGTTCTCTTTTTACGCTACAAAAATTTTTCAGCACGGTTCGCTACTTAGTCGCATCAGCTGGTTTTCAACCTCATTTTTTAGATCGAACACCTGTTGGCTTCAAACTTCTTGTCCGACACAAGCATGGCATGTCCGATACTGCCGCCGTGACTACTCCGCGCAGTTCATATCGGTCAGAGGGCGCTAAGACCTTGCCCGGTGATTCCCGTCCAGTGCGATGCCATCAAAACCATCCTCATGCAGAGGTGGATCTAGCCTGGAGTGTTTTTTTTGGGGGGGGGGGAGGGCAACCGTTCGTCGCCAGCTCGCTGGTGTGGGATCCGCTGGACCTCGGATAGTGCAGTCCAGTGCGAAGTTAAAACAGACGGTAAGTGGACGAAACTTTTCTGAAGCTCTGGGAATGTTTTGGGGCGCCAAAACATACTCTCAGAGTTTTTTGGGGAGGGCCATGGCTTCCTGCCCCCTCCCCTCCCCCTCCAGGATCCGCCTACGTCCTCACGAGTCATCGCAGAAATAAAACATGACAGTGAAAGCATTCAAACTTGCGGAATCACGTGAGCTTTCTAAAATAACGCGCCCTCCACAGCGTAATTCCCACGAGAAGGGAGCGAGGAACATTTTGCGTAGCATGTCAGACACGCCCTATCCTTCCCAAGTTTCTATGTGTAACCATATAATAATCCCTTCAGCTCAGTCTCTTCAGGTCGTTTCGAAAATCCCCACTAGTGTCAGTTCAGTACCTTTCTGACTACCAACCACCAAGTCGCGCTCAGTCGGGTGGTCTTTCCGTCCATAATTATGGTCGTATAACACGCACGAAACCACTTTCCTCAGCCAACGTCGACGAGGTATGTGTCATTGGTCACTGAAGAGACGATACGCCTTCCAATCGTCGACCAACCACGCTCTCAAAACATGATGTATTGTTTCGACCAGTACTCGCCAGCCAAAAGAGTCTCGTTTCAATCTCCACGCTCTGCTCCACCATAAATATTATGCACTGTCCAGCGCGCGTTTTACAAGAAAGCTTCACAAGCGCTAGCCCACCGATCCTATCCCGTTATAGATGGCGTTGGTGTAGCTCTCGACTGCACGCGGTCGCTTGTTTGATCTAAGCAGCAACATTGGATCACCACTTGTCCTATTTACAAAGGTCTGCTCATATGTACCAGTAATTGTCGCTATTCCATTCCGAAACCATTCCAGTGACATCCTTACACCTTGCAGATTTGTGCTATAGCCTTGCGCAGCCTCGCAGCTTTGTGCGAGGCTAGAAACGGTCTTACTGCGCAGCGCGCCATCTATCGTGGGTGAGGTGATTAATTCACGAAGTGGATGGAGACTTGCCGCGCATCGTCACGCTCCGCGTGGGCGTGCCGCACAGTACGGTGTTGGAGACTGGCGCGCGCGCCGCAAGGCTCGGACCTGACACCATATCTGCTGGAGGCCTGTGGTGTCGTTCTATCGTTCCCGAGCGTTTCAGCCCGAGATAAAGCATGAGGCCGATCTGTCGCCTGGGGTAGATTCTGCGACTATGTTTCGCCAACCACGGTGCTGTGTTTAACCAAATGCCTGCGTTTTGCACCGCCCCGTTCAAATGGACTCTGCATGCTGCATGTCACACATTCTGTTGCATACCCGTTATGGGACTCCTGTGACGAAACAGCTGACAACTTTGTGTATTTACACATGCGCTATGGCCAAATGTAACGCTCCCAGTAGTATGGCGAGACCTGAACTGGTATTTGCCAAACATGCCAGTTCAAGTGGGCCAGCTGCACTGTCGCTGTGCATAGAGGGACTGCATTAGCTGAGCCGTGGCTCGGGTTTTGAAATTTGGGTTGACCCGTGGCACGTAGGCTGTTTGCTGCGAATGGAGGGGCTCCACTTGTTTGGCTGTAAAGTTTTGATAACGTTCTGCCGTTGCACTGTTATGGAAGTACACGTGTGCCGATACCAAACCGAAATATTTGCATACATTCCCTATCCGTTGGATGAAAGTCAGATCTGGACGGTGGAAATCTAGCTGTTTATATGCGACGAGGGTGCCATGTAGTTACGAGTGATCTCTCTCGTGGACATTTTGCGCCGTGTTCTTCGGCCTCGCGGACGTCTTCATGCTCCCTTATATGGCTCTGTGAACCTTGCCTAACAGGTGAATGGCTTATTCCCTTAATACAGGGTCGGGATCCTGTATTTGGACTGTGTCGTGATCTAAGCCGACGGGTGCACCGCAGAACTTTGATCGGTGTAGTCCATTAGGACAATCTTCATTGTTCTTCATGCAAGGATCACTTCTGGTCTCACGGAGCGATATTAATGCGCATTGGAGGCCGCGTCCGCGACTCTGACACGCTGCAGGTGTGCACCGGTCTCGCAACAAATGAGCTTCACAACGTCAGACATCTGGACATAATGCTTCGGACATTCCCATCACACTATAGTTTAAACTTGTCAAAGCATCGCGTTCTGTGAACATCTCGCCTTCAAATTTAGCCGTGCATATCCTGAGGCAAGTGGCAGAAGATCATCACATGCACCACGCACACATTGTGGGCACCTTCTACATTCGATCAGCGCTGTCCGCGTGCGGTCAGAAGTCTGGCGGTCACAGTGCAGGGCCACCAGCTGCTGGCCGTCAGTTGTCGCACGTGAAACGTCCATCACTGGCCGCGTTGGCGCGGCACGTGCCGGTGCCGTGGCCCACGTGCCGGCAGCAAGAGTCGCCGATGCAGGCCGGCCCGTTCCGCTGGCGTGCCGACCCCGGAGGCTCGGGCACGGTTCAGAGGAAGAGGCGCGCTGCCCGGCGGCCGGTGGCGAGGCGGAGAGACGTGCCGAGTGAGGGTCCGCCTCACAGAGCCGCTCACCGGCTCCGCAGGGTGACGAAGAGCTGGTGGAGCTGCTGGTAATGCAGGCGCACGGGGATAGACGGCCAGGACCGCGGTTCCCGAGCCGGGCATTGTTTCAGGTGTCGTGCTGGTCTTGCCGCTGTGTTCGGCACATGTGAATCGACCACTACCGTTGCTGATCTTGCCGCTGTGTTCGGCACATGTGAATCGACCGCTACCGTTGCTGGTCTTGCCGCTGTGTTCGGCACATGTGAATCGACCGCTACCGTTGCTGGTCTTGCCGCTGTGTTCGGCACATGTGAATCGACCGCTACCGCTGCTGGTCTTGCCGCTGTGTTCGGCACATGTGAATCGACCGCTACCGTTGGTCTGCCGCTGTGTTCGGCACATGTGAATCGACCGCTACCGTTGCTGGTCGGCACATGTGTATCGACCGCTACCGCTGCCGGTCTTGCCGCTGTGTTCAGCACATGTGAATCGACCGCTACCGCTGCCGGTCTCCTTTCATAGACGTGCGCCCAGGGCGCATAGACCGGTATACTCTCCTTTTTGAGCGACATGTAGCGTATATCTATTGTGTCCCCGGTATGCATACCCATGGTCTTTGCCGGCGTGCGCACAATGTCTGTTGTGCAGGAAAATGCTTTCAAACATGAACTTGTCTAAAACAATTAGTGCCAAGCCCATGGTGAAATGAGCGACATCTTTTCGTTTTTCCCCATGTCGTATCAACAAATGCCATTAGCGAGCTCAAAGTCTGTATTCTTAAAAGTAAAAAGTGCTGTAGGACATGTGTTCAGAAAGACATTGGCTTGAAGGCCGCTCCAATTTTTTCATTGTTTCAGTCCTGTGAGGCGTCCGACTGTGAAAAAACTTTTCGTAGCTATACAAAAATAATAGCATTAACAAACACTGCTGCGCAACACTAACACACCAGTAACAGTTTCACCCGATGGTCAAACTATTGTTCAAATGCATCGCGTTTTACACGCGTTTTTTTTTTTTTTGGTCAACTGTGACACGATAAAGAGATGTGGCGGCGCAAGGTTTAATATAAGACCACAATGCTTCATTAGTTGCTATCCAATGCAGAAGTGTCGTATATGTGGTACACAATCATGTATGTCCCACACCATGCCAGTAAGTTAATCGTTCTACATGGACTTGCGAACCGTCTGGTCGAACAACAAACGCATGCAAATCTGACACGTTTCAGAATCAGGCATCTTGTTTCCAGTCCATGCCGAATTTGTACCTAAGGAGCATGCAGACTGCACTCGCTCGTAATTGTTCACGCTGATTGACGTGATTATTGGCAATGACAGATGTTTTTAATAGCACCATGAGGCTGCGGGCTATTCTGTGTCCCGGATTATCCGTGTCCCTGCGTTCTCTCGTCGCAATCCCCTACATTGCTCCTGAAGCAGGTACTGCGACAGAGTGATGGCATGCGGTCAACGAATATCAGTGTGAGGATGTAAGCCCAGTGCGCGTGGTCGCCAGGAACACAAAGACATGTCGGGGGTGCAGGTTGTTAGGACGGGCACAGCAGGGTCCAGCTCGTGTGCGATGGGCGGCGAGAAAAGACGAGGGGAGTATGGAGCATTACCAGGATCCTCTTCGCTGCAGCGCCTGTGCTCTGATTGGCTGTGGACATGCATGTTGCTCTTATTCTCCGAGTGTTGACACGTCACCTGGTCGTGTGCTAAACCTCAGTGGGTGGAGGACTGACTCCCAACTTTGTCTCCGCTTATGGCATCATTCCGCTTATGGGGGTGCACGGAAAGACAAGCATTAACAAAACCTCGGTGACCCCTCAGCCATCCCACGCGATGAAGCCGCTGTCTGTGCACGATACGCCGCCTAGCATTTGCCCCTGTCCTTATGTGACCCTCGACACGGTCCCGTACCTGCTGCCTCCAAGCGCCTCGCCGCTAAAGCGCGGGGAGCCTCGCACCGTGCGGCGGACAAAAGGTGGCTAACTATATTTGTGGTGGCACGTGGAGGTGAGGGAGAGTGCGGTTTGGCGCAGGTGTGGCAGCGGCGAGCCGAGCTTCCACCCAAATTACCTGCGATTGCAACAATGAATGAGAATGCACTTGTCCAGACATGGCTTTGCCTGCCCCCCTCTTCTGGGCACTTTCCACCCGTGCGTGTAGATATATATGCTCCTGGTCTTGATTCTTGCCTGTGACCCGACCTCATTCCTTCCCTTAAGTGGACAGGGCTGTCTGGTGTACTGCCCCCGCCGCTGTCAGCCCGGCGCCAGGCGGCGCAGGTGTCCACCGCCGTGTCCAAGCCGGCACGTCTAGTTCGCGGCGGACAGCGCGCCGGGCGGTCGAGGACACTGTACGAACGTGACCCCCCCCCCCCCCAGCACGTCCCCCTCCCCCCCCCCACACACGGCCGCACGCCGCGTGGCGCGCACCTGACACCTGCGCGCCACTCGATACGGCCGACGGCGATCGCGCCGCAGGCAAGCCTACGTGTCCTTGGCCGGGCGGCCCAGCTGGGGATGCGTCACGGCCAGGACAGTGTCCGATGCAGCGAGCCGACGCCCGATCATGTGAGCCAGACATGTCGGCTCCTGATGAGCCTTGAAGGAGGACCGTGAGGAGTGATGGCGGCAGCCGCCTCGCTCAGGACCTGGGGAATTTGCCGCACCGGCTGCGACCACGCGGCGGGGCGAGGTGCGCCCGCCTTCCTCTCAAAGGTATTTGAAAATGCAAACACCTGTCTACTTCTATTCTGTTTAGAGCTGGCAGAGGATTCTGGCTCCAGCAGTTTTGGAACTTAAATGGAGCACGAACATCGGGTGCTCGCTCCCTTTGGATCAGTGTTAATTAAGGTCTAGACTTTGCGAAGCTATTACAGCCCAGAAACAGAAAGCTTATGACAAAAGGAAAGATGTAGCACGAATTACGAGAGCGTTCTATCAAAACATCGAACAATTCAAACTAAAAACACACCTTTCCGGCAGTCCCGACGCCTTTAAGTGAGGCGCGCCGCAACCCCGTCTCAACCGACCACGTTCCTCAACAAAGGCAAGGCCGGCTGTGTGTGACTGCGACCGCAGCGGGCCGGTCTGGGCAGGTCTGGGCAGGACTCTGCCCGGTCTGGGCAGGCCCCGCCGTCCGAGTACGTCGCCGCGGCCGCCGACACAGCACCATTTTTCCGGCGCCAGGCGGCTGGCGCCAGTCTGTCGCCTGAACACCTGGGCTCGCAGACAATGCGCTCGGCTGCCAAACTGGCCGCTAAAAGTGTGCGCTCGGCTCATAGGAATGGTACGTAGCCGTCAGTATTATCTTTTACTGCTATACTGTACAGTTGTTTGTCAAGGTCTTTTCTTTGACAGGAAGCGCTGCTCATAGCGGAAAGGACATATGGCAGCTGAGCGCACCCCCACTTCATTTATAATCAGGCCATTGTAAAGTCAGGCCCACAAATCGGTTGGAATGTTTAAAGATATACCGAGGGCCGCACAGGTGTGTGCGGCAAAAACACGTGAGAATGTCCTGTGTGCCCGGGCAGTGAAACCACTCGCCAAGCCACTACGCGGTGCATTTCGTTCGACGGTTTGAGCCGTTGGTGTCCGAATTACTCCCTACTCCATAGCGTTCGGATAATCGCGAGTACGGAGTCGTGAATCGGGTTGAAACCCCAGACGTACTACTCTTAACCGTGGATCATTGCTTTGCCACCACTCAGTAAGTCATGGAGCATGTTGATACGGACAGGTGCGCATTTGATTACAGATGAAAGACGATGCGTGCATCAGAGTGACCCCAAAACACATTTTTTTCGCAAAAGTCGTCTGCAGATCGAGTGCGAAAGGCTTCGTGGACTGAGAAAATTAGCTGTAAAGGTTTGAAAGGATGACATTAACTACCATTGGCCGCAAACATTTTAAATTAGTGTTGCTTGCAGTTGCTTGAGGTCCTTATTAGGCATTTCTATGAAGCAGCAAGTAAACACCACAAGCTGCGCAAACCCCACTGCCGGGCACAGGAGCCTGTAAGCTCAACTTACTTAGCACGTTGTTACCTAGGCATAAGATACTGACAAGCTCTGTGGGATGTAGTGGTCCCTGACTCGTATCCCAGCACGCCTCATTTGTGATGTCCTGGTCTTTGGGATGTAAGGTGTTGATGCTTTGAGCATGTATTGACATATGGCATGTACCTTGTAATGTCATGTAATGTCAAACATGTATACATGATTGCTTCGCACCCAGCCATATACAACAGATTAAAATTCTTCACCCACCTCTGTGCCTTGTGACTTAGTGTCACTTCGAAGTGCCACGTCATCCCGTCTTTTGCCGGGATGTTGTGCAGGTTTGGCAGCCGCGCCCAGCCGCCTGCAGGAGAGGTTGGAGCTGGCCATCGCTGCAGACTCGGCCGTTCACGCTTTGTATCAGTGTGATTGACACCTTAACGCCGCTCATGTGGACGGCTGGCTGGTATGGCTCGGGCCTGCTCTGAGGTTACTGGGAAGGAGCTCGGGCGACCCGACGTCGACACGCTGTTCGATACGATGGCTCATTATGACGGACCGTCCGAGACGGAACTGGAGGTTGTTACAAGCGCCTGTTGGATCTGCATACTCTCAGATCCCACACAGCGTGCGTCCGAGAAGAAGCTGGAGGTCGTTACAAGCGCCTGTTGGGTCTGCGTACTCTCAGATCCCACACAGCGTGCGTCCGAGAAAAGCTGGAGGTCATTACAAGCGCCTGTTGGGTCTGCGCCCTCTCAGATCCCACACAGCGTGAGGCACCGGCATGTGACCAACCATCCGTTGTCGAGTGGGCGGACTGACATAGGCGACATCCAGTCCGGCTTAGACGTCATCAAGGAGCAAGTGTCGTCGTCCCTTGTTTGCGGCTTATCGGTGTAGCAAACAGCTCAGAATCGCTGCGAATGGGAGGGAGAATCGACTTAGATACGGCGAGTCCTTGGGCGCCAGTGAGATTCTCGCCCTGGGGTCATCCGTCTGGTCTCGCAGTTCCCACAACTTCTGCGTAACAGAGAGTACATATGAAATGTATGTGTCATACTGTTTCCGCCTTGTGTGTTAAAAAGCAAAATTCTTCCCAACCTCACGAGCTATCGGGCCCGGTGGTGAACCTCAGGTCAGGTGGTGACAACCAGCCGACAACCACCTGAGGAAGCGTCTACGAGAGACCCCGAAAGATGGTGTGGAGAAAAGAGCACCTTATCATTGATTTTTATTGGGAAATAAAGTTTGAAAGACACAATTTGCTGCATAAATTTTCTTCCTTTAGCTCTGCCATTTCGGCATCATCATCAGGGAACAATTGAGGGACAAGGGACCTAGCTGCAGAGGGAACTGAATGCTGACTCATCTGGAGAATTATCCGCCTGCGCTTGGAACGAGACTGGAGTGTCCGCCCGGCAGTGGTGTAGCCGTGGAGGGTATGTGAGGGTTTTGGGGGCCGCGGCCTTTTCTCTGGGGATGGCAGGGTCTCCTGGGGCCAGGATCCCTAATACTTCGTGGCCGTCTAAGACGTCCGTAGTTCTTCAAAAGCATACGCTGGGTCCTGACGTCAACACGAGACCTCGACCCTAAAATGGTTCCCGCACTGAAAACTGGGTTTCTGAGCAGCGAAGAGGACCCCCTGGCTGGAAGCGTTCCCTATGAATTAGCCCCCCTTCCGGTTAGATTTCGCATTGCACCACTGCTGCCTGCTGCTCAGTCAGTGTCGACGCGTAGGAGTACCCCATCGGGAATGTACATGGGCTGGGATGTGCGGGGGCGGTTGCTGGATTGGTGGCACGGGCCTCATCGATGGGACACTGTCAGCTACGATGCAGGGCTTCTATAGTTGCTGCTGCCACTGAGCCGCGTGCGCGCGCCGACCTGTGGAGAATGCTTAAGCGTTGCAGGGGCACAAGGACTCACCACCTGTCAGTTTATTGACACCATCATTGATAGCAATACCTGCGGGACGATGAGTCAACCGCCTCTTAACGCTGTTCAGATCTCTTGGAAAAAACCGAGTCACTTCTAGTTCACAGAAAATGAGCTGCAGGTCGATTGCAGTAATAATGTGGAGCAGATAAAAGACTATCAGCTCCAACCGCCACAAAACTCAGGCTGAACGTGATAGCTGCAATTTCATTCACCACAAATCGAAAACCAAAGCGCTACGGGCCCCTCGTGTCTGCTCATGGTGCGGTAACAGCAACTATGACCGCTCCCCAGCGGGTCTCGCGTGACAGAGCGAACCGAGCAGGGAAGCATGTTGCCCTCACATCTCACGAACTCCTCCAGACAGTCCTCCAAAGAGGCGTAGCCCCATACCAGCCGGCCACCTGTCTGAGGATTAGGTGGAGTGGAACTAACAGCAAAACTGGTACAACACTGGCCGATGGAACTTACGAAAAGCCAGCTGCAGACTTCCTTGCGGACGGCTAGGCACCGCCGCCAAAATTAGCGCATCTTGACCAAACGTGCAATGTGTGACGCTTCGTTGCAGCATTCATGTAGCGATGCACAGATGCAGATATGCAATTGGTTCCCAACATTTGTCCTGGTAACCGGTTTCTACATCTCGTTTCCCGAAGCAGGGTAACCTCAATTAGCTTGGGATTGAGCCTGAGATTCAGTAAGAGCCTGGATTCAGGTTGATTGTTCTGAGAGAACCAGCGAGAGCAAGGATCCACCCCGACAGCAAGCCGGAAGATTCAGCAACAGCCAAGCTCCAACATGAGATATGCACAGGCATCCAGTGACAGCCAAGATCCAGCCTGGACTCATACAGGGAGATCCAGCGAAAACCAAGATTCAGCCTGAAATACGGTCAGACATGCGGATTCCTGACATGCCCTGAACATCTAACGAACGGATGCCAGTGTCCTTTGCTAAGGCACAGACATCAACGCCCTTTTCACAACTGAACATGGTGACCCGTCACGACATCATGCAATCACCCGCAGTGAATATCTAGCGGATCAAAAGAGCTGGGGTGATATCTAAAAGAACACTTGACGGATTGAAAGCTATGATGTCGTCCATGTATTTAAAGGGAATGTTCCACATGTGTATGGCGTTTTGAGCTGAAATAGCCATCTTGAGGACCTTTTCATGCAGTTCACCGTCATGTCCTTTTCAAGACCCAAAACGATCTGGTTCCTGAGTTACACACCCGCAAAAGTGTAAAAAGGTTTATTTGGAGCCTATTTCAAAGTTGTCTCTGCTTTAATGACGTCACAGAAACGTCATGCCATCGCGGTTATACTACAGGCTGTTATCTGTTTATGGTCAAAACAGCATGAATGCGTTTCACGAACGTAAGCGTGTGCACTTTCGGGTTGAGCGGCACTCGTGAACGGATCATTTTTGTCTTATTTCTAGGCCACAGGGCAATGCTAGAAGAAAGAACACCACTGTCTGCAAAAAGTACGGCACCCCCAAAATGGGCGGTCTCCTGAAAGTTATAAAAAAGAAGACGCGAAGACAAATCTCTCTTTTTCCCCCGCTCGCGTTCCTTTCTTAAAGAAACATTTTTGAGCCGCATTACCGTGAACCCCCGTTGGGACTTTGTTTTGAAGGGAGGTCACATTGAAATGAGTTGTTATGGCTGCACGTCTATGCGGAAGTGGCAAGAAAACCTGCAATTTGATAGTTTCGCGAGCTGTGGAAGTGCGAGATCACACTTATTTGATAAAAGAGAATGAATCGGGGGCTTAAAATGTGTGTGACCACTGATGCCAGTGGGTTGTATTGATCTTGACGTGATGGGAAGTGTGCGTGCGAGGTTTGTACCTCTGAGAGAACATTATTTTGATATTCTTTAAGTCTACCGACTCCCAATAAAATGTGATTTATTGATACCTGCCTCTGCCTTTATGTTTGTGTTTGAACATGACGAAGGGACGCTGGCAAACTAAGAGAAACACTAGCACTTATGTTGCAAGGGTGTACAAAGGCAATATGGTACTTCATTATAATCGTACCAGCATTTTGAACCTATTGAGGTAATACAGCATGTAATTAATCCACTGTGTGTCATTATATCAACAATGCATTTTGGCAGTAGGGGCTGGTGCGTGCAGCTCATTAATGCACATGCTAAGTTTGGGCTCACATTATATGGCTTTGCAAAATTGTCTGTTCCTAAAGAATTCTGGAAATTTAAAGCTGTATTATTACTGGCGCACATCGTACTTTCTTCACAAGTTTTGTATGCGGGCGAGCATGGCTCGTGAGTCATCAATGTCATAGTCACTACATCTTGCGTGAGATGTTGGGTGTTGAGAAAGGTGGAAAGTATTGTTGTTGGTGTCTTGGATAGCACTTTATAATATCTTAATCATGAACTTTGTGTGCACTGTCAGCTTCATGACTTCCTTGCATTTTGCCCATCCAACCATAACTACATGCACTTGTCATATTTTCAGCCTTGTGCAAGGTCATCATGTTTGCAGCGTCATTTCACCACATGCAAAATTTTCTTGTTATTTTTTAGTAAGGCAGCCTGATAGCTGCGGCATGTTGCATGACTGTGGAAGTGGAAGATGTGTTTGCATCTTTCTCACCTACGTTTTGTGGATTCCCAAAACAGGCTGAGCAAGTGATGCCACTTATTGGCTGCCTGCTTTGTTGAGAGTGATTTGTATATTGTATCATGTGCTTTTGGTCAGCCATATGCTAGATCGGGAGTCATTACAAGAGAGGACACTTGCCCCACCTTTTCATGATGCAATTTATTATGAAAGCAGCATGGATTGCAGTACAAAAACCATATTATGGTGCATTACGTCATGCCACAATACAGCACTGAGTTAGTGTCACAGTTGTTGACCCGTGCGATTACACAATGTACCACATTGGTTGACTAATTTGTCAAGCCTGTGAGACAGCAGCTTATAATTTATAAATGAATGGAAACAACTGATTTAACAATACCAAAGGACTATCAACAGCAAGAATGCCATTTCACCACAATGGTTATATCAGGGTTAACTATTGGTTGCATAAATAATTCTAAGAAAAAAATATTGGTAGCCCAACCTTACCATCTTGACCATTCCAATAGCAATACTTTTGTAATCAATTCATAGCAACGTTACAACTTTATTAACTTTCTCATGGCACCGCATTTCTAGCTACAAACAGTAAGGACAGTAACTACTGTGCACATCACACGATATCAAGGTCAGGACTACAGCACTGCAGGCAACGATGGATCGACAATAAAGCATGGGCGTAGGAACAGGGGGTGGGGGGCTAGGGAGGCCATGCCCCCCGCCCACACTTTTCAAGGTGGGGGACCAGCAGTGTGAACTTCCCCCACTTTTCCGATTTAGGTGGCGTTTAGTTTACTCTTGCACCATATTAAATACACATGCCGATTTACCTAGTCCACCATCCACCTTCCCTAAGGTGCGTCATCTTCTTCGTTTGCTTAATGGCCATTGCTTAGTGTTACAGCCGCAGGCCAACGCCGAGCGGTCCATGGAGACTGCAATGCCGGGCGTCGAGGCTGTTGTTGCTATGACTTGCGAGCGCACATGTTCAAAACCACATTACTTAGTTTTTATCGGTAGCTAATTCTGGCTGAATCTTGAACATTTTAAGACAAACATGGATCAGGCACGTTAATACAAAGTTGGGACTTCATTTCATCTACAATCTACGTTCAGGGACTCCTCAATATCTCTGAAGAACACAGGGCCTCTAGTCTCACGCAGAGGAACAATGCGATTTAATATATCCTTCTAATGGTCTCCGGAACGACCAGGAGATCTCGCGCTGTGTAACCAGAATACCAGCCAGAAGACACTTTGCGATGGGACGGAGTGGACCTTTAGCCATTGACCGGAACCGGTATTGTGCCCCTGGTGTTTTACTCAAGGGCCCCTTGCCCAGAAGGAAGTAAGAGATATCGTTATTGTTGAGTGGAGTGGGGCTCTCATTATTGTTGAATAGAGTGTGTCGAATTTTTTTTAAACAAACAAGGCCATCACACGTTTGCCTGAGGGCGTTCATTTTCTCAGAATGGATTAGTGAAAAAATACATCGAAAGGTTAGAACATGTCCGCCAGCAACCTCGACAGCAAGAGCAACGATGGCCTGGGTCGCAACTTCCATAAAACCGAACGGCTTCGGCTTCTGCGAGTGACACTAGGCGGCGGGTGCCGTGTTAATCTATCTTCTGGGCAGATTTATAGTTACAGAAACACGAAAAATAGAGAGTCTACCTTTACTCTTTTAGCTCAACCAGATTCCAGTAGCATTTTTCGGTGGTTTAAAAGTCAACGCAGCCTTAACATCAGTCTAAAAATTGTCATACGAGAAATATGGGCTCAGACTGCCTTCTAAATGTAAGTTTGATGTCCTGAAGCACTCAAAGATATTTTCAGAAACGTCATCATTTTGTCCACTCGTTAGCCACGGCTCAGTATCAGCTGCTGGGCCAACGCTGCGGGGCCCACGGAGATTGCGACGCCTGGCGTCGCGGTTTTTGTTTCGAAGATCTGCGAGTGCGTATTCCCAAAATTACATCACATAACTTGGGTTACTAAATTATTTAAGTGCTTAATGGTTATCATTTCAGAAGCGTCGTCGGCCCCGTCCACCGGCGGGCCACGGCGAAAAGATAGCCACTGGTCTAACGTTCCGCGGACAACGGAGACTGCAACGCCTGATGTCAAGGTTTCTGTTAAGATTTGCGAGCACGCATATTAAAACGACGTGGCCTAAATTGTGTAAATAATCGGTTCTGACTGAATGTCAAGCATTTCCAGACAAGCGTGGCATGGCCACGCTTACACACGTTCGGTAGGGGGAGTCAAATTCACCCCCTCCCCCCGATGGTTTTTCCAGAATGGTTTCCGAACGGCGCGGCGTAGCCACGCCTAACTTTGCATGGCTATAACAATTGAATAGTGGATTGTTTGGCATCAAAATTTAAATGTACCTTGTAAGGTCGCTGACCTATGGCAGGTAAAATCAGCCCATGGCTTTAGCGAAGGCAATTTCTAGGGAATCCTTCAATCTGATCCAACAACGGAGTGTTGACGAAGCCATACATATCTGAGATGCTTTCTTAGGCAACACAACAGTCCAATGAGCAAATTGCATTGACCTAAGGTCAGGTGTGAAGGTCACGCCAAGGCCGAAACCAGCTGGTTTTATTACTCTAGGGCTTGCTGTATGTGATATTTTCTGGTGCTCATTTCGAGTTTATTGATAGCAGGGACCGCATTATACATCTTCCAAGGACTTCATAGAGGTCAGAATAGGTCACTGACCTAAAATTGCTCAGGTCAACATTTTGTTTTAGGAACATACTGCCTAGCGTAATCTTTGTCGCTTAGTCAAATGCAAAACTCAGAACAATATTGTATGATTTTGGTCATTTTGACCTTCAAAAGGTCAAACAAGGTCACTGACTTTAAATGAGAATGTGACCTTTTGGTTAGAAACGGTTATCTACGTTCTGGGGGCACTTTGGAGACCGACGTGGAGCTTGAACTTGTTTGACCTTTTTAGCCCGAAGTTCATGACCTGGGAACCTGAACCCTTGGCCTAAGTGAGTTCACGTACAGGTCAATATACTCCATAAATTTGGTGTCTCTAGATTTCTTAGTTCCCGAGATCTCAGGGGGGGATCAAATTGAGCCCCCCCCCCACCCCACCCCACCCGAGCGAAAGGTATCTGACCGGCCACCCGGGCCGTTGTTAATGCGCATTGTTGACCATTCGATCTACAATCAAGTTTTCATCTTCAAATTTCGATCAGACATATCGATCTACAATCTACCTTCGCGATGTCGTTAATGTCTATAGAATCCAGACAAAACATTCTGCAAATTAAAGGCACCGGTGATTTATTTCATGCGGTCGTTCAATACCTGATTTCTGCAGCACATATTTATGCATATTGACTTCAAAATACAAAGAAAATTGATCTCACGGTGGCCTCTGGTTTCTGTTCTGGCTACAGGGAAAAATAACAGTGAAACTAGGAAAACCGCATCCATTGTTAACAAGTAAGCTACATGATATGACGTGACACTTACATAAAGAGCTATAACAACCTCCATCTCTACCCTTCCCCCTTCCCCGGTCATCGGAATATTTTCCAGAAAAAAAATACCTGAAGTGCGCCCTGAGCTTGGCCCCCTCACTTTCTGAAACGTTCATACACCCATGCAATAAAGTATTGACAAAATCAGCAAGAGCACAGCAGCAACAGCAGCAGCACGGCATATCGTGCTTTGATATTCATAATCTGCCATAAAAGCTTTCGACCGCTTCGTTACGTATGTCAAACAGACCACCAAAGCTTTTCTTGCCGCTAGCACCAAGACAAAAAATCCATAAACAAACCACTCACTAATCCGCCACTTGACACAGCCCCGCGACGAGAATGACCAGCTGGCGTCAGCTTTCGTGGGTTTTGAAGTATTCTTTAGGTCTGGCTGCCAGATGCTGCCAGGTATTGCTGTCGTCACTGAACGATTCCATGACGCCATCAAGCAATGACGTAATGGGGCGCATTTTTACAAACTTTGGAGTTTTGCCACCTAGCATCGTTTTTGAACCTTGAAAGCTTACCAATAGTTACAAGTAAGTTTTTGCCATGAGATCTGATGCCTACCTCAATATCTTCAAATGTGGAACATTCCCTTTAGATTATTGGCAAAAGTAGACTCGTTATTACGAAAGTCCGGCCAGCTATCGGAGCGTGCTTTCAACGTTACACAATTTCTCGCTCGGAATATCCCACAGATTCGTCCTGCGGCATGAAACTCTAAGTGGATTGTCTCCACTCATAAAGATATACTTTTTGTTTTTTCGCTCCCAGATTTTGCACTCCTTTTTATATGGGTTGCTGCATTGTGTCGGTTCGAAGGCTGCTTTGTTGTATGCGATAACAGCTGTGGCGGTCTGGGGTTTGAACAGTCCGAGATAAGCTGCATTGCATTTGGTAGCCTTTAAACTACTTTTCAAGGTTCACACTTCAATTTTCGGCTATGATACATCTTTAGTCTAGGAAGCCATGTCAAAAATCCAACATTAGGAGCAGGTACGTAGTTTTGCGAGATGAGTTGAAGTGCCGCGGTGAAAAAAGAGCCAGTCTGCCCCAAAAATATGCCACCAAAACAGGTTTCTCCCCAATTTTGCCCAATTCCTTCTCAAAGTTCGGTAGCTGAAGCCCAAGCTGGAAAGGAAAGGTGCCTGAAACTCTCACCCCTCCCACTGCCTGAAGCCCCTCAACCCCCAGCTGGTGTGGCGGGTGGGAACGGCCGGTCTCGGCAGCTTCACCCGGTCCGCCCGGCAGCCGTGTTCCGCGCGGCGCCCCAGTTCCCAGCCAGGTGTGCGGCCTCGCTCGCTCGCCGGCCCGCAACCGGCGCCATGGTCACAACAATGGCGCATTCCTGGGGCCGAGCACAACGCGCGCCGTGGAGTCACGTGCGTGCGGCGTCTGGGGCGGTGGTCCGCGGGGCGTCACGGCGGGCCAGAGGCAGAGGGAGCGGCCCGACGCGGCCGCGATCAGGTGGTCCGTGTCAGTATTCCCGAGCTGCTGCACGGGAGAGCAGGAGCTTGGTCTTTTGAGTGGGCACGGCACAACGGGAGAGGCGGTATGCATTGTCTGCGTTATGGAGGCGCTCCACGGTTATTGTTCAAAATTACTAACATCGGACAAGCGCGCAACAGGCTACGCGACCGCTGTAGATTGCCTTCGACAGGAATATAAGTTGAAGAACCTAAAGCTGGTGTTCCCACCGACCATCAAAGAACGGCTGCAAGTCACCGGGCGGCCCAGCACAAAGCAAAGAAATACGTTCCCTGCCTCCACTCAATCAGAGAAACCCACCATGTGGGCCCATCAGCCTTTTACACAGCACCCCACCGAGGACGTGACCCGTGACCCCGTCCGCCGCCCAGCTGTCCGGGCTGGGCGACCCCGCCAACTCGTGGCAGCCACGTGACCTCGTCGCCCGCCGGCGTCGGCGCCGAGAAAAACCGCCGGCGAGCGGCGAGCGGCGCGCGGCGAGCGGCGCGCGGCGCGCGGCGACCGCGTAAAAACTCGCCATCCCGAACCCCAAACGACGCCGAACGGGGTCAACCCGGCGGCGTCGGCTGCGCCCTGCAACGCGCCCGGGCGGTGAAAGGTGCGCCGCTGCCAACTGCCGCCTCCGCCGCCGCCGACCGTCAGCTGGCGACGCCGAGAAACGGCCGGCTGGCGGCGTGGGAATCGGCTCAGACGCCGCCAGGCTGGTGTGTTTATTGAGCTGGGGGTCAAGGAGCTATCTGCGCTCGTCAGCAGGGAGGCCGGTGTTTCTGTGGCGCCGGCTAGCGGGGACGCCGGTGCTTCTGCGGCGCCGGCTAGCGGGGACGCCGGTGCTTCTGCGGCGCCGGCTAGCGGGGACGCCGGTGCTCCTGCGACGCAGGCTAGCAGGGACACCGGTGCTTCTGCGACCCTGGCTAGCAGAGACGCCAATGCTTCTGCGACCCTGGCTAGCAGGGACGCGGATGCTTCTGCGGCGCCGGCTAGCGGGGACGCCGGTGCTTCTGCGACCCTGGTTAGCAGAGACGCCGGTGCTTCTACGGCGCCGGCTTGCGGGGACGCCGGTGCTTCTGTGACGCTGGCCAGCAGGGACACCGGCGCTCCTGCGGCGTCGGCTAGCGGGGACGCCGGTGCTTCTGTGACGCTGGCTAGCAGGGACACCGGCGCTCCTGCGACGCAGACTAGCAGGGACACTGGCGCTCCTGCGACGCAGGCTAGCAGGGACACCGGTGCTCGTGCGACGCAGGCTAGCAGAGACACCGGTGCTTCTGCGACGCAGGCTAGCAGGGACGCCGATGCTTCTGTGACGCTGGCCAACAGGGACAACGGTGCTCCTGCGACGCAGGCCAGCACGGACGCCGGTGCTTCTGCGATGTGTTACGCGCTCGCAATCTGCAAGTTCGGCCGTTTTCGACGCATCTTAGTGCGTCGAGTGGTCGGGTTGAAGAACTTTTCGAGATGTTTTGGCAATTTTGTAAGCGAGGAAGAGAGTGAGAGGGGTTGGGAGAAAAAGAAAGAAGTCTTGCGTATTTATCGCATATGCGGCATGCTGTATTGGCGCATTTTTGAACAATAGGTATAGTTGCTGTGTTCGGTAGATGAAACGTTGCAATGGAAATTCACCATTTTGCCGGACAGTTTCGTGACGTTTGCTGTGATTGTGGAAGTGCATAGCGGAACATTAAATTTTCCAAAGTTTTTCTTTTAAGTATGACCTTGCTTCCCCGTCTGAACGAACACGACTAATGTTGATGCACTGACCATACACATCATGAAGATCTGTGGTAAAAGGCTGAGTGTTTATCCCACAACCATGATCAAAAAAGTAAAACACTGTGTAATACATTCGCCGGCGTCTTGGATCGGTGGTGAATTCATAGTTATTTCGATGACCTCATACACGCGCCTTTGGGATGATTAAGATGCGTGCAAGACAAGGCATGCAGAGTACACTGAAAGGGGTTTTTACGCCCTGAAGCGACACTTGGCCATGAGTGTGGATTTCTCAAAATAATGTGACCTAGTCACGTGCAAGCCGCTGAGGGTTCAACACCCTTCTCGGATTTTGTCCAACTAATTTCTAGTTATCCAATATAACTATATATATATATATATATATATATATATATATATATATATATATATATATATACATACAAACCACCAGCACTAATAATTATCAATGGCTCAGTGGACTGCTTCTGAACCGAAAGGAATCAGAGATTGCGGACTCCGTGAACGTAGATTGTAGATCGAAATGGGATCAAGGATCTTTACTGACATTGCCAAACCACATTCGTCTGGAAATGTTCAAACATCGGTCAGAAATGAGTGGTGAAAAAGTCGGAGCAGGTATGTATAAACCTGCGCGCTGACAAGTCTTAACAAAATGACGTCCGCCGTTGCGGTCTCCGGGGGCCGTATGTCGTCCCTCCCTCCCCCCCCCCCCCCCGCCTCCTCCCCACCCCCACCCCGGCTAACAACTGGTGGTGGCCAACGGACAGACGAGAACGATAACACAGCAGAGAGAAGTAACTTTGGACACTCTAGCGTATCCATTAATATTTTTAGAAGGCAGCTCGGGTGAATATTACACCTGTAGGGTATTTATATTGGGAATAGGAACGAATTAGTATTTCTAGCACCGCGCAATGGTGCTGAAATTTGGTGGAAGGAAAATTACGGGTAAAATCTCCACGTTTTCGCATTGCCGTAGCGGTTAAGGTGTTCAGAGGCCAGCCTCAACATTTTGCATATAAAATATACATCCAGGTCATGTCTTTCCACCATGAAAATTAATTTTGATAGACTTCTTGAAAGACTTGTTCATTATGGTAACTCCCGCACGCCCCGCGCCCGACGCCTGATGCCATATGCACAGCGGCTAGCACGCTCGATTTGGTGGAACCGCAACCCCAGCGTATCGATGCTCTTGCTCCTGGGATAGCGAGTGAAGGCTCAAACTTCTTATGTA
>NW_023596818.1:31917679-31951895 GCF_011947565.3 Pollicipes pollicipes | reverse complement strand
TACATAAGAAGTTTGAGCCTTCACTCGCTATCCCAGGAGCAAGGGCATCGATACGCTGGGGTTGCGGTTCCACCAAATCGAGCGGTTGCTAGCCGCTGCATATGGCATCAGGCGTCGGGCGCGGGGCGTGCGGGGAGTTACCATGATGAACAAGTCTTCAAGAAGTCTATCAAAATTAATTTTCATTGTGGAAAGACATGACTTGGATGTATATTTTATATGCAAAATGTTGAGGCTGGCCTCTGAACACCTTAAACCGCTACGGCAATACGAAAACGTGGAGATTTTACCCGTAATTTTCCTTCCACCAAATTTCAGCACCATTGCGCGGTGCTAAAATACTAATTCGTTCCTATTCCCAATATAAATACCCTACAGGTGTAATATTCACCCGAGCTGCCTTCTAAAAATATTAATGGATACGCTAGAGTGTCCAAAGTTACTTCTTTCTGCTGTGTTTATCGTTCTCGTCTGTCCGTTGGCCACCATCAGTTGTTAGCCGGGGGTGGGGGGGTGGGGAGGAGGCGGGGGGGGGGGGAGGGAGGGACGACATACGGCCCCCGGAGACCGCAACGGCGGACGTCATTTTGTTAAGACTTGTCAGCGCGCAGGTTTATACATACCTGCTCCGACTTTTTCACCACTCATTTCTGACCGATGTTTGAACATTTCCAGACGAATGTGGTTTGGCAATGTCAGTAAAGATCCTTGATCCCATTTCGATCTACAATCTACGTTCACGGAGTCCGCAATCTCTGATTCCTTTCGGTTCAGAAGCAGTCCACTGAGCCATTGATAATTATTAGTGCCAGTGGTTTGTTCCATAAAGCTATTCAACGCCCGGCAATAACTTCGACGTAATTGTTTGTGGAACCCTGTCTTTGGACGTAACAGCTTCATCTATGAAGTTGTTGCATATATGTAGATACTGTGCAAAAATGCACAGGGATTCCAGTCGTGTTATGACATGAGACATCATCATATATGTCATCATATTCACTGGCGCATTACATCATCGAAAGAACCTCATCCGTCAAACGTTGCAATGACCAGTCTGCCGAATATGGCCTTCTCCATCACTGCTGCAAGCGCAGCGGGCGTTGCGCGGGTGCTGCATTTGAAAGTATAGTAAAGTATTTTCGGCCTGTGATAGTGAGCTTTCGATCGCACGATCATCGCCAGTGCCGTCCAGACTCCGGATGTAGTTAGGCTGGCTGAACGTGGTTGATGTCACAGAGCACCGAGCGTGTGCACAGCAGTGTGGTCGCATGGCCACTGAAGATCCAGCTGAAGTAGGTAACTCTGTTACAATCAACCTGCTTTGCGCATGCCATTGACATGACGGGCGTTTCGCTTCTCACACATTCCAACTGATCGGGAGCGGGTCATTTCCGTCCAGAGGCACAACAGCTGGGAGCAGCGTACCCCGCAAGTGCACTAGGCTCGCAATGTATGCTCATTGAAACGAGCAGGAAAAAGCATTCCCATGAGGAGGGCATTTGCATAAGCGGATTTGGGGAAAAGCTGAGTTCGATTGTCTTAGATGGTACGTTGAGGAGCACTTATGTATTGTTTTGTGATAACTGAAATGCATCTCTTGCCGATGACAATTTTATGTGTCAAGAACGTGCGTGTAAACGCGTTGCGATAGGCACATATATTATGCGGCAGTCCATCCTCGTACATACCTAAGTAAATAATCAACAGCTTAACTAAAGACGTAATGGTAGATTATGCGCAGATGTCACATCTCAGTATGCAGCAAAGAGGTGCAACTTCACCCCTCTATTTGACATAAGTGGTGTGCTCATAAAAAGCTGCCAAAAATCACATATGGAAACCTGGCCAAACTATCAGGTTTCCATATGTAACTGCTGTGTATAAGCGCATTAGTTTTAACAACGTGCAATAAATATTACTGTAAAAGCTGATATATATATATATATATATATATATAGTTATATAGTTATATAGTTATATTGGATAACTAGAAATCAGTTGGACAAAATCCGAGAAGGGTGTTTAACCCTCAGCGGCTTGCAGGTGACTAGGTCCCATTATTTCGAGAAATCCACACTCATGGCCAAGTGTCGCTTCAGGGTGTAAAAATCCCTTTCAGTGTACTCTGCATGCCTTGTCTTGCACGCATCTTAATCATCCCAAAGGCGCATGTATGAGGTCATCGAAATAACTACGAATTCACCACCGATCCAAGACGCCGGCGAATGTATTACACAGTGTTTTACTTTTTTGATCATGGTTGTGGGATAAGCACTCAGCCTTTTACCACAGATCTTCATGATGTGTATGGTCAGTGCATCAACATTAGTCGTGTTCGTTCAGACGGGGAAGCAAGGTCATACTTAAAAGAAAAACTTTGGAAAATTTAACGTTCCGCTATGCACTTCCACAATCACAGCAAACGTCACAAAACTGTCCGGCAAAATGGTGAATTTCCGTTGCAACATTTCATCTACCGAACACAGTAACTATACCTATTGTTCAAAAATGCGCCAATACAGCATGCCGCAAATGCGATAAATACGCAAGACTTCTTTCTTTTTCTCCCAACCCCTCTCACTCTCTTCCTCGCTTACAAAATTACCAAAACATCTCGGAAAGTTCTTCATCCCGACCGCTCGACGCACCAAGATGCGTCGAAAACGGCCGAACTTGCAGACTGCGAGCGCGTAGCACATCGCGGAAGCACCGGCGTCCGTGCTGGCCTGCGTCGCAGGAGCACCGGTGTCCCTTCTAGCCAGCGTCACAGAAGCATCGGCGTCCCTGCTAGCCTGCGTCGCAGAAGCACCGGTGTCTCCGCTAGCCTGCGTCGCACGAGCACCGGTGTCCCTGCTAGCCTGCGTCGCAGGAGCGCCAGTGTCCCTGCTAGCCAGCGTCACAGAAGCACCGGCGTCCCCGCTAGCCGGCGCCGCAGGAGCACCGGTGTCCCTGCTGGCCAGCGTCACAAAAGCACCGGCGTCCCCGCTAGCCGGCGCCGCAGAAACACCGGCCTCCCTGCTGACGAGCGCAGATAGCTCCTTGACCCCCAGCTCAATAAACACACGAGCCTGGCGGCGTCCGAGCCGATTCCCACGCCGCCAGCCGGCCGTTTCTCGGCGTCGCCAGCTGACGGTCGGCGGCGGCGGAGGCGGCAGTTGGCAGCGGCGCACCTTTCACCGCCCGGGCGCGTTGCAGGGCGCAGCCGACGCCGCCGGGTGACCCCGTTCGGCGTCGTTTGGGGTTCGGGATGGCGAGTTTTTACGCGGTCGCCGCGCGCCGCGCGCCGCGCGCCGCTCGCCGCGCGCCGCTCGCCGCTCGTTTTTCTCGGCGCCGGCGCCGGCGGGCGACGAAGTCACGTGGCTGCCGCGAGTTGGCGGGGTCGCCCAGCCCGGACAGCTGGGCGGCGGACGGGGTCACGGGTCACGTCCTCGGTGGGGTGCTGTGTAAAAGGCTGATGGGCCCACATGGTGGGTTTCTCTGATTGAGTGGAGGCAGGGAACGTATTTCTTTGCTTTGTGCTGGGCCGCCCGGTGACTTGCAGCCGTTCTTTGATGGTCGGTGGGAACACCAGCTTTAGGTTCTTCAACTCATATTCCTGTCGAAGGCAATCTACAGCGGTCGCGTAGCCTGTTGCGCGCTTGTCCGATGTTCGTAATTTTGAACAACCGTGGAGCGCCTCCATAACGCAGACAATGCATACCTCCTCTCCTGTTGTGCCGTGCCCACTCAAAAGACCAAGCTCCTGCTCTCCCGTGCAGCAGCTCGGGAATACTGACACGGACCACCTGATCGCGGCCGCGTCGGGCCGCTCCCTCTGCCTCTGGCCCGCCGTGACGCCCCGCGGACCACCGCCCCAGACGCCGCACGCACGTGACTCCACGGCGCGCGTTGTGCTCGGCCCCAGGAATGCGCCATTGTTGTGACCATGGCGCCGGTTGCGGGCCGGCGAGCGAGCGAGGCCGCACACCTGGCTGGGAACTGGGGCGCCGCGCGGAACACGGCTGCCGGGCGGACCGGGTGAAGCTGCCGAGACCGGCCGTTCCCACCCGCCACACCAGCTGGGGGTTGAGGGGCTTCAGGCAGTGGGAGGGGTGAGAGTTTCAGGCACCTTTCCTTTCCAGCTTGGGCTTCAGCTACCGAACTTTGAGAAGGAATTGGGCAAAATTGGGGAGAAACCTGTTTTGGTGGCATATTTTTGGGGCAGACTGGCTCTTTTTTCACCGCGGCACTTCAACTCATCTCGCAAAACTACGTACCTGCTCCTAATGTTGGATTTTTGACATGGCTTCCTAGACTAAAGATGTATCATAGCCGAAAATTGAAGTGTGAACCTTGAAAAGTAGTTTAAAGGCTACCAAATGCAATGCAGCTTATCTCGGACTGTTCAAACCCCAGACCGCCACAGCTGTTATCGCATACAACAAAGCAGCCTTCGAACCGACACAATGCAGCAACCCATATAAAAAGGAGTGCAAAATCTGGGAGCGAAAAAACAAAAAGTATATCTTTATGAGTGGAGACAATCCACTTAGAGTTTCATGCCGCAGGACGAATCTGTGGGATATTCCGAGCGAGAAATTGTGTAACGTTGAAAGCACGCTCCGATAGCTGGCCGGACTTTCGTAATAACGAGTCTACTTTTGCCAATAATCTAAAGGGAATGTTCCACATTTGAAGATATTGAGGTAGGCATCAGATCTCATGGCAAAAACTTACTTGTAACTATTGGTAAGCTTTCAAGGTTCAAAAACGATGCTAGGTGGCAAAACTCCAAAGTTTGTAAAAATGCGCCCCATTACGTCATTGCTTGATGGCGTCATGGAATCGTTCAGTGACGACAGCAATACCTGGCAGCATCTGGCAGCCAGACCTAAAGAATACTTCAAAACCCACGAAAGCTGACGCCAGCTGGTCATTCTCGTCGCGGGGCTGTGTCAAGTGGCGGATTAGTGAGTGGTTTGTTTATGGATTTTTTGTCTTGGTGCTAGCGGTAAGAAAAGCTTTGGTGGTCTGTTTGACATACGTAACGAAGCGGCCGAAAGCTTTTATGGCAGATTATGAATATCAAAGCACGATATGCCGTGCTGCTGCTGTTGCTGCTGTGCTCTTGCTGATTTTGTCAATACTTTATTGCATGGGTGTATGAACGTTTCAGAAAGTGAGGGGGCCAAGCTCAGGGCGCACTTCAGGTATTTTTTTTCTGGAAAATATTCCGATGACCGGGGAAGGGGGAAGGGTAGAGATGGAGGTTGTTATAGCTTTTTATCTAAGTGTCATGTCATATCATATAGCTTACTTGTTAACAATGGATGCGGTTTTCCTAGTTTCACTGTTATTTTTACTTGTAACCAGAACAGAACCCAGAGGCTACTGTGAGATCAATTCTCTTTGTATCTTGAAGTCAAGATGCATAAATATATGCTGCAGAAATCAGGCATTGAACGACCGCATGAAATACATCACCGGTGCCTTTAATTTGCAGTGGTTTAGTAAACTCTTTATAAGCCGATAATATTCAGAAACTTTGTCAGAATGTTTTGTCTGGATTCTATAGACATTAACGACATCGCGAAGGTAGATTGCAGACCGATATGTCTGATCGAAATTTGAAGGTGAAAATTTGATTGTAGATCGAATGGTCAACAATGTGCATTAACACCGGCCCGGGTGGCCGGTCAGATACCTTTCGCTCGGGTGGGGTGGGGTGGGCGGTCAATTTGCTCCCCCCCCCCTGAGATCTCGGGAACTAAGAACTCTAGAGACACCAAATTTATGGGGTATATTGACCTGTACGTGAACTCACTTAGGCCAAGGGTTCAGGTTCCCAGGTCATGAACTTCGGGTAAAAAAGGTCAAACAAGGTCAAATTCCACGTTGGTCTCCAAAGTGCCCCAGAAACTAGATAACCGTTTCTAAGCAAAAGGTCACATTCTTATTTAAGGTCAGTGTCCTTGTTTGACCTATTGAAGGTCAAGGTGACCAAAATCATACAAGATTGCTTTGAGTTTTGCATTTGACTAACCGACAAAGATTATGCTAGGCAGTATGTTCCTAAAACAAAATGTTGACCTAGGCAATTTTAGATCAGTGACCTATTCTAACCCCTATGAAGTCCTTGGAAGATGTATAATGCGGTTCCTGCTATCAATAAACTCGAATTGAGCACCAGAAGCTATCCCATACAGCGAGCCCTAGAGCAATAAAACCAGCTGGTTTCGGCCTTGGTGTGACCTTCACACCTGACCTTAGGCCAATGCAATTTGCTCATTGAACTGTTGTGTTGCCTAAGAAAGCATCTCAGATATGTATGGCTTCGTCTAACACTCCGTTGTTGGATCAGATTGAAGGATTCGCTAGAAATTGCCTTTGCTAAAGCCATGGCCTGATTTTTTACCTGCCATAGGTCAGCGACCTTACAAGGTACATTTGAATCCTTGATGCCAAACGATCTACTATTCAATTGTTACAGCCATGCAAAGTTTGGCGTGGCTACGCCGCGCCGTTCGGAAACCATTCTGGAAAAACCATCGGGTGGGGGGGGGGGGGGGGAGGGGAGGTAAATTTGACTCCCCCTACTGAACGTGTGTTAACGCGGCCAAGCCACGCTTGTCTGGAAATGTTTGACATTCAGTCAGAACCGATCAGTTACACAATTTAGGCCACGTCGTTTTAATATGCGTGCTCGCAAATTTTAACAAAAACCCTGACGTCAGGCGTTGCAGTCTCCGTCGTCCGCGGAACGTTAGACCAGTGGCTATCTTTTCGCCGTGGCCCACCGGTGGACGGGACCGATGACGATTCGGAAATGATAGCCATTAAACGCTTAAATAATTTAGTAACCCAAGTTATGTGATGTAATTTTGAGCATACGCACTCGCAAATCTTCGAAACAAAAACCTCGACGCCAGGCGCCACAATCTCCGAGGGCCTCGCAGCGTTGGCCCAGCGTTGGCTGATACTGAGCCGTGGCTAACGAGTGGACAGAGTGATGATGCTTCTGAAAATATCTTTGAGCGCTTCAGGACATCAAACTTACCTTTATAAGGCGGTCTGAGCCCATAGTTCGCGTATGGCAATTTTTAGACTGATGATAAGACCGCGTTGGCTTTTAAACCACCGAAAAATGGTGCTGGAATCTGGTTGAGCTGAAAGGGTAAAGGTAGACTCCCTATTTTTCGTGTTTCTGTAGCTATAAATCTGCCCAGGAGATAGATTAACACGGCACCCGCCGCCTAGTGTCACTCGCAGAAGCCGACGCCGTTCGGTTTTATGGAATTTGCGACCCAGGCCATCGTTGCTCTTGCTGTCGAGGTTGCGGGCGGACGTGTTCAAACCTTTCGATGTATTTTTTCACTAATCCATTCTGAGAAAATGAACGCCCTCAGGCAAACGTGAGATGGCCTTGTTTGTTTAAAAAGCAAAATAATTTCGACACACTCTATTCAACAATAATGAGACCCCCACTCCACCCAACAATAATGATACCTCTCATTTCCTTCTGGGGAAGGGGCCCTTGAGTAAAACACCAAGGGCACAATACCGGTTCCGGTCAAGGGCTAAAGGTCCACTCCGTCCCATCGCAAAGTGCCTTCTGGCTGGCATTCTGGTTACACGGTGCGAGATCTCCTGCTCGTTCCGGAGACCATTAGAAGGATATATTAAATCACATTGTTCCTCTGCGTGAGACCAGAGGCCCTGTGTTCTTCAGAGATATTGAGGAGTCCCTGAATGTAGATTGTAGATGAAATGGAGTCCCAACTTTGCATTAACGTGCCTGATCCATGTTTGTCTTAAAATGTTCAAGATTCAGCCGGAATTGGCTACCGATAAAAACTAAGTAATGTGGTTTTGAACACGTGCGCTCGCAAGTCATAGCAACAACAGCCTCGACGCCCGGCGTTGCAGTCTCCGTGGACCGCTCGGCGTTGGCCCGCGGCTGTAACACTAAGCAATGGCCATTAAGCAAACGAAGAAGATGACGCATCTTAGGGAAGGTGGATGGTGGACTGGGTAAATCGGCATGTGTGTTTAATATGGCGCAAGAATAAACTAAACGCCACCTTAATCGGAAAAGTGGGGGGAAGTTAACACTGCTGGTCCCCCACCTTGAAAAGTGTGGGCGGGGGGCATGGCCTCCCTAGCCCCTCCCCCCATGTTCCTACGCCCATGCTTTATTGTCGATCCATCGTTGCCTGCAGTGCTGTAGTCCTGACCTTGATATGTGCACAGTAGTTACTGTCCTTACTGTTTGTAGCTATAAATGCGGTGCCATGAGAAAGTTAATAAATTTGTAACGTTGCTATGAATTCATAACTTAAGTATTGCTATTGGTAGGGTAAAGATGGTAAGGTTGGGCTACCAATAATTTTTTCTTAGAATTATTTACGCAACCAATAGTTAACCCTGATATAACCATTGTGGTGCAATGACATTCTTGTTGTTGATAGTCCTTTGGTATTGTTAAATCAGTTGTTTCCATTCATTTATAAATTATAGGCTGCTGTCTCATGGGCTTGACAAATTAGTCAACCAATGTGGTACATTGTGTAATGGTACGGGTCAACAACTGTGACACTAACTCAGTGCTGTATTGTGGCATGACGTAATGCACCACAATATGGTTTTTGTACTGCAATCCATGCTGCCTTCATAATAAATTCCATCATGAAAAGGTGGGTCAAGTGTCCTCTCTTGTATTGACTCCCGATCTGACATATGGCTGACCAGAAACACATGATACAATATACAAATCACTTTCAACAAAGCAGGCAACCAATAAGTGACATCACTTGCTCAGCCTGTTTTGGGAATCCACCAAACGTAGGTGAGAAAGATGCAAACACATCTTCCACTTCCACAGTCATGCAACATGCCGCAGCTATCAGGCTGCCTTACTAAAAAATAACAGGAAAATTTTGCATATGGTGAAATGACACTGCAAACATGCTGACCTTGCACAAGGCTGAAAATATGACAAGTGCATGTAGTTATGGTTGGATGGGCAAAATGCAAGGAAGTCATGAAGCTGCCAGTGCACACGAGGTTCATGATTAAGATATTATAAAGTGCTATCCGAGACACCAACAGCAATACTTTCTACCTTTCTCAACACCCAGCATCTCACGCAAGATGCAGTGACTATGACATTGATGACTCACGAGCAATGCTCACCCGCATACAAAACTTGTGAAAATAGTACAATGAGCGCCAGTAATAATACAGCTTTAAATTTCCAGAATTATTTAGGACCAGACAATTTTGCAAAGCCATATAATGTGAGCCCAAACTGAGCATATGCATTAATGAGCTGCACGCACCAACCCCTATTGCCAAAATGAATTGCTGATATAATGACACGCAGTGGATTAATTACATACTGTAATACCTCAATAGGTTCAAAATGTTGGCACGATTATCATGAAGTACCATATTACCTTTGTTCACCCTTGCAACATAAGTACTAGTGTTTCTCTTAGTTTGCCAGCGTCCCTTCGTCATGTTCAAACACAAACATAAAGGCAGAGGCAGGTATCAATAAATCACATTTTATTGGGAGTCGGTAGACTTAAAGAATATCAAAATAATGTTCTCTCAGAGGTACAAACCTCGCACGCACACTTCCCATCACGTCAAGATCAATACAACCCACTGGCATCAGTGGTCACACACATTTTAAGCCCCCGATTCATTCTCTTTTATCAAATAAGTGTGATCTCGCACTTCCACAGCTCGCGAAACTATCAAATTGCAGGTTTTCTTGCCACTTCCGCATAGACGTGCAGCCATAACAACTCATTTCAATGTGACCTCCCTTCAAAACAAAGTCCCAACGGGGGTTCACGGTAATGCGGCTCAAAAATGTTTCTTTAAGAAAGGAACGCGAGCGGGGGAAAAAGAGAGATTTATCTTCGCGTCTTCTTTTTTATAACTTTCAGGAGACCGCCCATTTTGGGGGTGCCGTACTTTTTGCAGAGTGGTGTTCTTTCTTATAGCATTGCTCTGTGGCTTAGAAATAAGACAAAAATGATCCGTTCACGAGTGCCGCTCAACCCGAAAGTGCACACGCTTACGTTCGTGAAACGCATTCATGCTGCTTTGACCATAAACAGATAACAGCCTGTAGTATGACCGCGATGGCATGACGTTTCTGTGACGTCATTAAAGCAGAGACAACTTTGAAATAGGCTCCAAATAAACCTTTTTACACTTTTGCGGGTGTGTAACTCAGGAACCAGATCGTTTTGGGTCTTGAAAAGGACATGACGGTGAACTGCATGAAAAGGTCCTCAAGATGGCTATTTCAGCTCAAAACGCCATACACATGTGGAACATTCCCTTTAAATACATGGACGACATCATAGCTTTCAATCCGTCAAGTGTTCTTTTAGACATCACCCCAGCTCTTTTGATCCGCTAGATATTCACTGCGGGTGACTGCATGATGTCATGACGGGTCACCATGTTCAGTTGTGAAAAGGGCGTTGATGTCTGTGCCTTAGCAAAGGACACTGGCATCCGTTCGTTAGATGTTTAGGGCATGTCAGGAATCCGCATGTCTGACCGTATTTCAGGCTGAATCTTGGTTTTCGCTGGATCTCCCTGTATGAGTCCAGACTGGATCTTGGCTGTCACTGGATGCCTGTGCATATCTCATGTTGGAGCTTGGCTGTTGCTGAATCTTCCGGCTTGCTGTCGGGGTGGATCCTTGCTCTCGCTGGTTCTCTCAGAACAATCAACCTGAATCCAGGCTCTTACTGAATCTCAGGCTCAATCCCAAGCTAACTGAGGTTACCCTGCTTCGGGAAACGAGATGTAGAAACCGGTTACCAGGACAAATGTTGGGAACCAATTACATATCTGCATCTGTGCATTGCTACATGAATGCTGCAACGAAGCGTCACACATTGCACGTTTGGTCAAGATGCGCTAATTTTGGCGGCGGTGCCTAGCCGTCCGCAAGGAAGTCTGCAGCTGGCTTTTCGTAAGTTCCATCGGCCAGTGTTGTACCAGTTTTGCTGTTAGTTCCACTCCACCTAATCCTCAGACAGGTGGTCGGCTGGTATGGGGCTACGCCTCTTTGGAGGACTGTCTGGAGGAGTTCGTGAGATGTGAGGGCAACATGCTTCCCTGCTCGGTTCGCTCTGTCACGCGAGACCCGCTGGGGAGCGGTCATAGTTGCTGTTACCGCACCATGAGCAGACAGGAGGGGCCCGTAACGCTTTGGTTTTCGATTTGTGGTGAATGAAATTGCAGCTATCACGTTCAGCCTGAGTTTTGTGGCGGTTGGAGCTGATAGTCTTTTATCTGCTCCACATTATTACTGCAATCGACCTGCAGCTCATTTTCTGTGAACTAGAAGTGACTCGGTTTTTTCCAAGAGATCTGAACAGCGTTAAGAGGCGGTTGACTCATCGTCCCGCAGGTATTGCTATCAATGATGGTGTCAATAGACTGACAGGTGGTGAGTCCTTGTGCCCCTGCAACGCTTAAGCATTCTCCACAGGTCGGCGCGCGCACGCGGCTCAGTGGCAGCAGCAGCTAAAGTAGCCCTGCATCGTAGCTGACAGTGTCCCATCGATGAGGCCCGTGCCACCCATTCAGAACCGCTCCCGCACCTCCCGGCCCATGTACATTCCCGATGGGGTACTCCTACACGTCGACACTGACTGAGCAGCAGGCAGCAGTGGTGCAATGCGAAATCTAACCGGAAGGGGGGCTAATTCATAGGGAACGCTTCCAGCCAGGGGGTCCTCTTCGCTGCTCAGAAACCCAGTTTTCAGTGCGGGAACCATTTTAGGGTCGGGGTCTCGTGTTGACGTCAGGACCCAGCGTATGCCTTTGAAGAACTACGGGCGTCTTAAACGGCCACGAAGTATTAGGGATCTTGGCCCCAGGAGACCCTGCCATCCCCAGAGAAAAGGCCGCGGCCCCCAAAACCCTCACATACCCTCCACGGCTATACCACTGCCGGGCGGACACTCCAGTCTCGTTCCAGGCGCAGGCGGATAATTCTCCACAAGTCAGCATTCAGTTCCCTCTGCAGCTAGGTCCCTTGTCCCTCAATTGTTCCCTGATGATGATGCCGAAATGGCAGAGCTAAAGGAAGAAAATTTATGCAGCAAATTGTGTCTTTCAAACTTTATTTCCCAATAAAAATCAATGATAAGGTGCTCTTTTCTCCACACCATCTTTCGGGGTCTCTCGTAGACGCTTCCTCAGGTGGTTGTCGGCTGGTTGTCACCACCTGACCTGAGGTTCACCACCGGGCCCGATAGCTCGTGAGGTTGGGAAGAATTTTGCTTTTTAACACACAAGGCGGAAATAGTATGACACATACATTTCATATGTACTCTCTGTTACGCAGAAGTTGTGGGAACTGCGAGACCAGACGGATGACCCCAGGGCGAGAATCTCACTGGCGCCCAAGGACTCGCCGTATCTAAGTCGATTCTCCCTCCCATTCGCAGCGATTCTGAGCTGTTTGCTACACCGATAAGCCGCAAACAAGGGACGACGACACTTGCTCCTTGATGACGTCTAAGCCGGACTGGATGTCGCCTATGTCAGTCCGCCCACTCGACAACGGATGGCTGGTCACATGCCGGTGCCTCACGCTGTGTGGGATCTGAGAGTACGCAGACCCAACAGGCGCTTGTAACGACCTCCAGCTTTTTCTCGGACGCACGCTGTGTGGGATCTGAGAGTATGCAGATCCAACAGGCGCTTGTAACGACCTCCAGCTTCTTCTCGGACGCACGCTGTGTGGGATCTGAGAGTACGCAGACCCAACAGGCGCTTGTAACGACCTCCAGCTTCTTCTCGGACGCACGCTGTGTGGGATCTGAGAGTACGCAGACCCAACAGGCGCTTGTAATGACCTCCAGCTTCTTCTCGGACGCACGCTGTGTGGGATCTGAGAGTATGCAGATCCAACAGGCGCTTGTAACAACCTCCAGTTCCGTCTCGGACGGTCCGTCATAATGAGCCATCGTATCGAACAGCGTGTCGACGTCGGGTCGCCCGAGCTCCTTCCCAGTAACCTCAGAGCAGGCCCGAGCCATACCAGCCGGCCGTCCACATGAGCGGCGTTAAGGTGTCAGTCACACTGATACAAAGCGTGAACGGCCGAGTCTGCAGCGATGGCCAGCTCCAACCTCTCCTGCAGGCGGCTGGGCGCGGCTGCCAAACCTGCACAACATCCCGGCAAAAGACGGGATGACGTGGCACTTCGAAGTGACACTAAGTCACAAGGCACAGAGGTGGGTGAAGAATTTTAATCTGTTGTACATGGCTGGGTGCGAAGCAATCATGTATACATGTTTGATATTACATGACATTACCAGGTACATGCCATATGTCAATACATGCTCATAGCATCAACACCTTACATCCCAAAGACCAGGACATCACAAATGAGGCGTGCTGGGATACGAGTCAGGGACCACTACATCCCACAGAGCTTGTCAGTATATTATGCCTAGGTAACAACGTGCTAAGTAAGTTGAGCTTACAGGCTCCTGCGCCCGGCAGTGGGGTTTGCGCAGCTTGTGGTGTTTACTTGCTGCTTCATAGAAATGCCTAATAAGGACCTCAACGTTAACTGCAAGCAACACTAATTTAAAATGTTTGCGGCCAATGGTAGTTAATGTCATCCTTTCAAACCTTTACAGCTAATTTTCTCAGTCCACGAAGCCTTTCGCACTCGATCTGCAGACGACTTTTGCGAAAAAAATGTGTTTTGGGGTCACTCTGATGCACGCATCGTCTTTCATTTGTAATCAAATGCGCACCTGTCCGTATCAACATGCTCCATGACTTACTGAGTGGTGGCAAAGCAATGATCCACGGTTAAGAGTAGTACGTCTGGGGTTTCAACCCGATTCGCGACTCCGTACTCGCGATTATCCGAACGCTGTGGAGTAGGGAGTAATTCGGACACCAACGGCTCAAACCGTCGAACGAAATGCACCGCGTAGTGGCTTGGCGAGTGGTTTCACTGCCCGGGCACACAGGACATTCTCACGTGTTTTTGCCGCACACACCTGTGCGGCCCTCGGTATATCTTTAAACATTCCAACCGATTTGTGGGCCTGACTTTACAATGGCCTGATTATAAATGAAGTGGTGGTGCGCTCAGCTGCCATATGTCCTTTCCGCTATGAGCAGCGCTTCCTGTCAAAGAAAAGACCTTGACAAACAACTGTACAGTATAGCAGTAAAAGATAATACTGACGGCTACGTACCATTCCTATGAGCCGAGCGCACACTTTTAGCGGCCAGTTTGGCAGCCGAGCGCATTGTCTGCGAGCCCAGGTGTTCAGGCGACAGACTGGCGCCAGCCGCCTGGCGCCGGAAAAATGGTGCTGTGTCGGCGGCCGCGGCGACGTACTCGGACGGCGGGGCCTGCCCAGACCGGGCAGAGTCCTGCCCAGACCTGCCCAGACCGGCCCGCTGCGGTCGCAGTCACACACAGCCGGCCTTGCCTTTGTTGAGGAACGTGGTCGGTTGAGACGGGGTTGCGGCGCGCCTCACTTAAAGGCGTCGGGACTGCCGGAAAGGTGTGTTTTTAGTTTGAATTGTTCGATGTTTTGATAGAACGCTCTCGTAATTCGTGCTACATCTTTCCTTTTGTCATAAGCTTTCTGTTTCTGGGCTGTAATAGCTTCGCAAAGTCTAGACCTTAATTAACACTGATCCAAAGGGAGCGAGCACCCGATGTTCGTGCTCCATTTAAGTTCCAAAACTGCTGGAGCCAGAATCCTCTGCCAGCTCTAAACAGAATAGAAGTAGACAGGTGTT
Source organism: Pollicipes pollicipes (assembly GCF_011947565.3). Classification (NCBI taxonomy): domain Eukaryota; kingdom Metazoa; phylum Arthropoda; class Thecostraca; order Pollicipedomorpha; family Pollicipedidae; genus Pollicipes; species Pollicipes pollicipes. The sequence goes on along the minus strand of NW_023596818.1, from coordinate 31,937,096 downwards.
TGCATTTTCAAATACCTTTGAGAGGAAGGCGGGCGCACCTCGCCCCGCCGCGTGGTCGCAGCCGGTGCGGCAAATTCCCCAGGTCCTGAGCGAGGCGGCTGCCGCCATCACTCCTCACGGTCCTCCTTCAAGGCTCATCAGGAGCCGACATGTCTGGCTCACATGATCGGGCGTCGGCTCGCTGCATCGGACACTGTCCTGGCCGTGACGCATCCCCAGCTGGGCCGCCCGGCCAAGGACACGTAGGCTTGCCTGCGGCGCGATCGCCGTCGGCCGTATCGAGTGGCGCGCAGGTGTCAGGTGCGCGCCACGCGGCGTGCGGCCGTGTGTGGGGGGGGGGGGGAGGGGGACGTGCTGGGGGGGGGGGGGGTCACGTTCGTACAGTGTCCTCGACCGCCCGGCGCGCTGTCCGCCGCGAACTACACGTGCCGGCTCGGACACGGCGGTGGACACCTGCGCCGCCTGGCGCCGGGCTGACAGCGGCGGGGGCAGTACACCAGACAGCCCTGTCCACTTAAGGGAAGGAATGAGGTCGGGTCACAGGCAAGAATCAAGACCAGGAGCATATATATCTACACGCACGGGTGGAAAGTGCCCAGAAGAGGGGGGCAGGCAAAGCCATGTCTGGACAAGTGCATTCTCATTCATTGTTGCAATCGCAAGTAATTTGGGTGGATGCTCGGCTCGCCGCTGCCACACCTGCGCCAAACCGCACTCTCCCTCACCTCCACGTGGCACCACAAATATAGTTAGCCACCTTTTGTCCGCCGCACGGTGCGAGGCTCCCCGCGCTTTAGCGGCGAGGCGCTTGGAGGCAGCAGGTACGGGACCGCGTCGAGGGTCACATAAGGACGGGGGCAAATGCTAGGCGGCGTGTCGTGCACAGACAGCGGCTTCATCGCGTGGGATGGCTGAGGGGTCACCGAGGTTTTGTTAATGCTTGTCTTTCCGTGCACCCCCATAAGCGGAATGATGCCATAAGCGGAGACAAAGTTGGGAGTCAGTCCCCCACCCACTGAGGTCTAGCACACGACCAGGTGATGTGTCGACACTCGGAGAATAAGAGCAACATGCATGTCCACAGCCAATCAGAGCACAGACGCTGCAGCGAAGAGGATCCTGGTAATGCTCCATACTCCCCTCGTCTTTTCTCGCCGCCCATCGCACACGAGCTGGACCCTGCTGTGCCCGTCCTAACAACCTGCACCCCCGACACATCTTTGTGTTCCTGGCGACCACGCGCACTGGGCTTACATCCTCACACTGATATTCGTTGACCGCATGCCATCACTCTGTCGCAGTACCTGCTTCAGGAGCAATGTAGGGGATTGCGACGAGAGAACGCAGGGACACGGATAATCCGGGACACAGAATAGCCCGCAGCCTCATGGTGCTATTAAAAACATCCGTCATTGCCAATAATCACGTCAATCAGCGTGAACAATTACGAGCGAGTGCAGTCTGCATGCTCCTTAGGTACAAATTCGGCATGGACTGGAAACAAGATGCCTGATTCTGAAACGTGTCAGATTTGCATGCGTTTGTTGCTCGACCAGACGGTTCGCAAGTCCATGTAAGAACGATTAACTTACTGGCATGGTGTGGGACATACATGATTGTGTACCACATTTACGACACTTCTGCATTGGATAGCAACTAATGAAGCATTGTGGTCTTATATTAAACCTTGCGCCGCCACATCTCTTTATCGTGTCACAGTTGACCAAAAAAAAAAAAAAAAACGCGTGTAAAACGCGATGCATTTGAACAATAGTTTGACCATCGGGTGAAACTGTTACTGGTGTGTTAGTGTTGCGCAGCAGTGTTTGTTAATGCTATTATTTTTGTATAGCTACGAAAAGTTTTTTCACAGTCGGACGCCTCACAGGACTGAAACAATGAAAAAATTGGAGCGGCCTTCAAGCCAATGTCTTTCTGAACACATGTCCTACAGCACTTTTTACTTTTAAGAATACAGACTTTGAGCTCGCTAATGGCATTTGTTGATACGACATGGGGAAAAACGAAAGATGTCGCTCATTTCGCCATGGGCTTGGCACTAATTGTTTTAGACAAGTTCATGTTTGAAAGCATTTTCCTGCATAACAGACATTGTGCGCACGCCGGCAAAGACCATGGGTATGCATACCGGGGACACAATAGATATACGCTACATGTCGCTCAAAAAGGAGAGTATACCGGTCTATGCGCCCTGGGCGCACGTCTATGAAAGGAGACCGGCAGCGGTAGCGGTCGATTCACATGTGCTGAACACAGCGGCAAGACCGGCAGCGGTAGCGGTCGATACACATGTGCCGAACACAGCGGCAAGACCAGCAACGGTAGCGGTCGATTCACATGTGCCGAACACAGCGGCAAGACCAGCAGCGGTAGCGGTCGATTCACATGTGCCGAACACAGCGGCAAGACCAGCAACGGTAGCGGTCGATTCACATGTGCCGAACACAGCGGCAAGACCAGCAACGATAGCGGTCGATTCACATGTGCCGAACACAGCGGCAAGACCAGCAACGGTAGTGGTCGATTCACATGTGCCGAACACAGCGGCAAGACCAGCACGACACCTGAAACAATGCCCGGCTCGGGAACCGCGGTCCTGGCCGTCTATCCCCGTGCGCCTGCATTACCAGCAGCTCCACCAGCTCTTCGTCACCCTGCGGAGCCGGTGAGCGGCTCTGTGAGGCGGACCCTCACTCGGCACGTCTCTCCGCCTCGCCACCGGCCGCCGGGCAGCGCGCCTCTTCCTCTGAACCGTGCCCGAGCCTCCGGGGTCGGCACGCCAGCGGAACGGGCCGGCCTGCATCGGCGACTCTTGCTGCCGGCACGTGGGCCACGGCACGTGCCGCGCCAACGCGGCCAGTGATGGACGTTTCACGTGCGACAACTGACGGCCAGCAGCTGGTGGCCCTGCACTGTGACCGCCAGACTTCTGACCGCACGCGGACAGCGCTGATCGAATGTAGAAGGTGCCCACAATGTGTGCGTGGTGCATGTGATGATCTTCTGCCACTTGCCTCAGGATATGCACGGCTAAATTTGAAGGCGAGATGTTCACAGAACGCGATGCTTTGACAAGTTTAAACTATAGTGTGATGGGAATGTCCGAAGCATTATGTCCAGATGTCTGACGTCGTGAAGCTCATTTGTTGCGAGACCGGTGCACACCTGCAGCGTGTCAGAGTCGCGGACGCGGCCTCCAATGCGCATTAATATCGCTCCGTGAGACCAGAAGTGATCCTTGCATGAAGAACAATGAAGATTGTCCTAATGGACTACACCGATCAAAGTTCTGCGGTGCACCCGTCGGCTTAGATCACGACACAGTCCAAATACAGGATCCCGACCCTGTATTAAGGGAATAAGCCATTCACCTGTTAGGCAAGGTTCACAGAGCCATATAAGGGAGCATGAAGACGTCCGCGAGGCCGAAGAACACGGCGCAAAATGTCCACGAGAGAGATCACTCGTAACCACATGGCACCCTCGTCGCGTATAAACAGCTAGATTTCCACCGTCCAGATCTGACTTTCATCCAACGGATAGGGAATGTATGCAAATATTTCGGTTTGTTATCGGCACACGTGTACTTCCATAACAGTGCAACGGCAGAACGTTATCAAAACTTTACAGCCAAACAAGTGGAGCCCCTCCATTCGCAGCAAACAGCCTACGTGCCACGGGTCAACCCAAATTTCAAAACCCGAGCCACGGCTCAGCTAATGCAGTCCCATTATGCACAGCGACAGTGCAGCTGGCCCACTTGAACTGGCATGTTTGGCAAATACCAGCTCAGGTCTCGCCATACTACTGGGAGCGTTACATTTGGCCATAGCGCATGTGTAAATACACAAAGTTGTCAGCTGTTTCGTCACAGGAGTCCCATAACGGGTATGCAACAGAATGTGTGACATGCAGCATGCAGAGTCCATTTGAACGGGGCGGTGCAAAACGCAGGCATTTGGTTAAACACAGCACCGTGGTTGGCGAAACATAGTCGCAGAATCTACCCCAGGCGACAGATCGGCCTCATGCTTTATCTCGGGCTGAAACGCTCGGGAACGATAGAACGGCACCACAGGCCTCCAGCAGATATGGTGTCAGGTCCGAGCCTTGCGGCGCGCGCGCCAGTCTCCAACACCGTACTGTGCGGCCCGCCCACGCGGAGCGTGACGATGCGCGGCAAGTCTCCATCCACTTCCTGAATCAATCACCTCACCCACGATAGATGGCGCGCTGCGCAGTAAGACTGTTTCTAGCCTCGCACAAAGCTGCGAGGCTGCGCAAGGCTATAGCACAAATCTGCGAGGTGTAAGGATGTCACTGGAATGGTTTCGGAATGGAATAGCGACAATTACTGGTACATATGAGCAGACCTTTGTAAATAGGACAAGTGGTGATCCAATGTTGCTGCTTAGATCAAACAAGCGACCGCGTGCAGTCGAGAGCTACACCAACGCCATCTATAACGGGATAGGATCGGTGGGCTAGCGCTTGTGAAGCTTTCTTGAAAAACGCGCGCTGGACAGTGCATAATATTTATGGTGGAGCAGAGCGTGGAGATTGAAACGAGACTCTTTTGGCTGGCGAGTACTGGTCGAAACAATACATCATGTTTTGAGAGCGTGGTTGGTCGACGATTGGAAGGCGTATCGTCTCTTCAGTGACCAATGACACATACCTCGTCGACGTTGGCTGAGGAAAGTGGTTTCGTGCGTGTTATACGACCATAATTATGGACGGAAAGACCACCCGACTGAGCGCGACTTGGTGGTTGGTAGTCAGAAAGGTACTGAACTGACACTAGTGGGGATTTTCGAAACGACCTGAAGAGACTGAGCTGAAGGGATTATATGGTTACACATAGAAACTTGGGAAGGATAGGGCGTGTCTGACATGCTACGCAAAATGTTCCTCGCTCCCTTCTCGTGGGAATTACGCTGTGGAGGGCGCGTTATTTTAGAAAGCTCACGTGATTCCGCAAGTTTGAATGCTTTCACTGTCATGTTTTATTTCTGCGATGGCTCGTGAGGACGTAGGCGGATCCTGGAGGGGGAGGGGAGGGGGCAGGAAGCCATGGCCCTCCCCAAAAAACTCTGAGAGTATGTTTTGGCGCCCCAAAACATTCCCAGAGCTTCAGAAAAGTTTCGTCTACTTACCGTCTGTTTTAACTTTGCACTGGACTGCACTATCCGAGGTCCAGCGGATCCCACACCAGCGAGCTGGCGACGAACGGTTGCCCTCCCCCCCCCCCCCAAAAAAAAACCACTCCAGGCTAGATCCACCTCTGCATGAGGATGGTTTTGATGGCATCGCACTGGACGGGAGTCACCGGGCAAGGTCTTAGCGCCCTCTGACCGATATGAACTGCGCGGAGTAGTCACGGCGGCAGTATCGGACATGCCATGCTTGCGTCGGACAAGAAGTTTGAAGCCAACAGGTGTTCGATCTAAAAAAAATGAGGTTGAAAACCAGCTGATGCGACTAAGTAGCGAACCGTGCTGAAAAATTTTTGTAGCGTAAAAAGAGAACGGCTGGCATCAAGCACGGCAGGTATACCTTAGGAGCTAGAAGCATACACCAGCTTCCGACTCGTTTTAACACCAACAAGTTAACCGGTGCGCTCAGTTTCTTTCCCGAACTGGCCATCTGTTTGCTAATTCCACCTGTCTTCAGGTGGGGCCCGGTCCTCCCCGACTCGCCGGCAGTCCGGGATAGTGGCGGGGATCCGGCGTGGCACACTGGACGGAGCGAGCACGGTCTGCAGGTCAAACGACGAGCTGCCCTTCGGAACAGTGTCGTGTGACAGACGGAGAGAAGGACTGTTCAGTGCCACTCGCTTAAGAGCCCCTCAATGCTGCACGCGCTTACGATGAAACAGCACCAAAGATGGATTCTGTTAAGAAATTTGCAGAAGACGTTACAGCGGCGTTAGCCACTGTTCAGCAGCGCCAGCTGTGCTTTTGGCATGGTAATTACACGTACAGCAGTATTCGTTCACTAAGATAAATCCTGCATAACGACTGCAATAATCATTTCGGTAGCGTCCCCGCACGGACCGAATTGTCTCCGTACTAGAGCTTGCTGTAACAAAGTTGCGCCGCGCGCTCTCGGGCTGTATGCTGAGGGTGCATGCGACGCACGTCTTATGAGAAGTGAGGCCGATTGGTAAGCACAACCCTTGCGTACCAGACTTCAAATGAGCTCGTCAAAGCTGTGACGCCGCATAAAATGGATCACCATGAACTCACATATTAACCGCACGACAATAAGCAGTAGTGTCTGCATCGAGACGTCGCTTGAGAAAATTGCTATGTGCTGAGCTAAAGCATGACAATTTGCCCTACAACCACGCCTCGACTCTTAGATGGCTTCATTAATGCAAGCCGCAGGAACTTTCGTCTCTCAGACCGCCGCTGTGGGCATGACGCTTGGTGGACATAGCAAACTTTACTTGCGCCGGCCACGCACTGGTCGGAGCGGATTAATACATATGCTTTATATAGGCGATTATTTACCAATCACAGACCCCCCGAAATCAGCAGCCTGACCCCCTCATCGGGCACCATGGCTCTTATGGCAACGCCAGTTCTGAAACAAATTTCCGTAAGAGGAGTCACATGCAATGTCAGAATGGCCATTTGGGGAGTCATGATAGAGAATTGACAACCCTGGGGGACGTTTTGACTCCCGACGAAGGTGTCAGGTGCGAGGTCAAATGTTATTTGAAACCATCGTAGGGCGTACATACTCTCCGTGAGACTGAATTTTTTGGCACGTCTTGTAACTCCTTACAAAGATTGAACACTTTTTCCATTCTCTTGTTTTTTCAGCTCCTTAAGGCAAAAAGACGCCACAGCCACCCCGCCTTCCTCTCTCCGGAGGCTGACCCAGCAACCAGCTGCGGACCGTCACCCCGGAGAAGGTCTGCGGCTGTCGCCCAGGTGCAGGTGGCCGGTCACTGGACGCGCTGCCCACGCACTGTGCGCGCGCTGCCCACGCGGCGCGCACGCACGTGGCTGCGCCGGGGTCGACGCTCCTGGCGCGGCTGCAGGTGTGTGCCCCCCCCCCTCCCCTATCACCGGTCGGCGCGGCTCGAGACCTGCCGTCCGTGTCGCTAGCCAGCTCCGCACCAGCGAGGCCTGGCGGCCGAATCGGACGCGCAGAAGTTTGGGAGGGGGGAGGGGCGATGTGTTGCGATATGCGGCGAAGCTCGAGCGAAGTCAGCAATCCTCAGTTCTGCGTGAGGTGCTCTTTGATGGTGTTGATGGTGTTCTTTGATGTGATGGTTTGATGGTGTTTGATGGTTTTGATGGTGATGGTGTGAGGTGCTCTTTGATGTAGCTTACAGCCGACCGTCCCCGACATAAATGTGGCCAGCAAATATCCCCCGCCGTAACAAACCAAGCGTGCTTCTGATATTTGAAGCGCAGCGATAGGCATAACACTTCCGCACTTTGTTTAAGCTGGCTCCCGAAGCAGTGGTGGACGATCAGGAAACGCGTTTTTGGCAAACAAGTCAAACAATGGTATAGTGTGGGGCCAATCCGGTACTTTTGATAATACCAAAATCACGGGATTAATAAGGCCGCATCTCGAGATGCCGAGATCTCGGGATGGAGATCATCACATTGGTAGCCGATGTGTCAACATTACTATTTGAACAGCATTTATACTTTGGGATTTGTCATAGACAATCTGTAATGTGTACATTTGAGTTGCGAAGAGTTACCTCCTTTGTTCAAGTCTTGGGCAGATAACACCAGCACAGGTTCACTGCATTTGACACGCGCGGTGGCAGCGTCTGTTAGAACACAATTCGTGTGGCGCGGTGTTCGATTCCCTGGCGCGCGTCCTTCCTGCAGAGCGAGAGGCAGGCGACACCCTGTGGCCTGTGGAGCTGAGTGCGTCGTGAAGCCTTAATGACTCACAATTTATGAATCGTCCGCTGTTCGCCATCGATGGGGCCAAGATTGCACCTCGAGCTTCAGCAGGTGCTGGGGTTGGGGCTGCCAGTGATGGAAATCCCCAATTCCGGTCTTTGAAGCAGGCAGCACTTGAGGCCAGTCCACGGAATACGTTTGCCTATGCGCCTTTCTGCAGACGTCGATCGGTCCGCACAGTGCTTTTGGGGTTTCAAGTAGTTCTCACGGCCAAAATAAGAAAGAAATTGATTTTTCAAAAAACAAAACAAAACTGAACGGGTTGATGCGTTCCCTTGAATGTTTGGATCATAGAAATGAAAATATCCACAGATCCCGGGCCGAGCTAGGAGTCGACCTCAGTCCCGAGATCCTCATCTCGTGATTGGCACCCCTAAATGTAGTATGTGTCGTAAAACTGACATTTCTGGCGTTAAATATCTCCAGCCCCAGCTGCAGTACCTCGACCTAAATGAGAACATCGCAAGATCTTAAACCTGTATCGTTTATCAACCGCACTATCTATCGGGTCATGAACGCCACAGTCATTCACCGTCCTAAAATGTCACTCAAACAATGAAATACCCCAACAGATGAAACATAGCTAGAAAATATCGGATGCCCACGTTCAACTAGAATCCATCACTCTGCAATGGCGACGCCAAATCATTCAATATACCCATCAATCCATTCCATACAACGTGAAACAAACAGTGCATTGCTGCGCCGACAAGTGAGTACGGTCACGAATGCCACGAGGGAAGCCGTTTTCATGCAGCCGAGTTATGCGGCTGCAGCTCGGAACAGCCGCAAGACGACTATGAGTCGCCAGCTCTAAAGCTGCCTCTCCCTGGGCCGACCCCTCTCAGCTGACACATTTGGGTCGCGCACTTTGACCACCTCAGTTTAAGTCGTGTGTGCATGCCTGTCTGGGCCACCACTGCTGTAATGTTTTATGTTGGGCTGGCATAAACATAAGCTGTCATCTCCGTGCTGTCACCACTTGGATATCACCACTAAACTTCTCACTCTGAGATTCCTATTTTGAGTTGACCGCTCTATCGCTAAAGTTATCGACTTGGGCCGCCTGCTCTGATCTGTGCTATGCTGATCTGACATCCCTGATCCATCAGCTGAGTTTTCAGCCCTACGCTGCCACGCTCCAAGCTGTCTCCTCCTAGCTGCCATCTCAAATATTCGTTATATGAGGCGACCAATCCAAACTGTGCACTGGGTCCCTCACTCTGAGCTGCCCCGCTGCTACTCTGAGTTGCCACATCCGGGCCGCCACCTCTGACCTGTCCACTCCGACCCCGTCACGCAGGGCTCTCCACCCCAGCTGCCACTCCGCGGGCCTCTCCGCCGAGCCCCGATCCTCCCAGCTACCGTACCACCAGCTGGGCGCCCTCCAGTTCCAGGCGCGTCAGGCTGGTGATGTTGCCGCGCTCCGGGTTCGCCGAGATCCGCAGGTGCATCGGCAGGTCCCGGCCGAACAGCAGGTTGTACTGCGTGGCCACCTTGTACCTGAGGCCGGGCATCCAGACGACCTTGCCGCTGGACCTGCTGTCGAGCACGGTGAAGCCGCGCTTGTGCAGCTCGCTGAACACGTCCCAGGCGTGGCGGTAAGTGTTGATGGCCGGGCCGCGCAGGCTGACCGCGCGCAGCGACACGGTCAGCTGCAGCTGCTCCACTTGCGCCTGCAACAGCTCCAGCTCGCCGTTCACCATGAAATGTAGTCGCCGCAGGAAGGTGCACAGCCGCGGCTTCCTGAGAGCGTCAAAGTCGACGAACAGCCGCATGTGGTGGATGGTTCGGCCCTCATGGCCGAGCCGGCGCACTACCTCCGGCAGCGTGGCGAAGCCCTTGCTGTTCGGAGAGTCACGTGGCACCACGTGCCACGTGAGCGAGCCGTCGCCAACGTTGCCCTGCACGCCCTGGACTAGGTCGCCGACCAGGTCGAACACGTGCACTTCGCAGCCGAGATCGGCCACACCCTTCTCGAAAGCCAGGTAGTTATCGCGAGATTTCATGTGGTGGAATGAGTAGACGAGGCAGTTGGAGGCCTGACGCACCTGGAACGGGTCAGAGAGGCAGAGGAGGGGCTCGCGCCAAGTCACCACCTTTCCGAAGCGCACCAGCTGACGGCAGTGCGCCAGCGGCGTATCCAAATAGTCGAAAAACTGTCGGAAGAAGCTGATGGTGAAGAGAGGCGTCTCCGGCAGCTCGTTGTAGTCGTAACCACCTCTGAAGCTGAAACACGAACAGAACGGATGCAGGGACGTTACTTTCTAAAATCGCTTGGGAGGGGGAGCGAATGAAGCTGGCTTAACCTCCCTGAAATCCTGATTTCTCCCCAGATTTCTGCCACTTTGACTTGCGTTCCCGATGTCAAGATCGGAATTAAAAAATGGATTTGATCGGTTCTAAAATCGTTTTGATGCTGAGGAATGACTTTTCATTTGAAGCCGATGTGACAGTGATAGTGATGACATATGATGATGACATTGATGGCAATGCGTGTAGATACCTAATGCGCCAGGTTTAGACACTTGCTGCATCTCCTTGGCCTAGTATTCCCTTTTTGCTCGTATGCATTGGAGGGGGGGGGGGGGGGCAGGCGCTCAAGGACTGAGGAGAAAAAGAGCATTGAAGGGCTCATGTCAGCATGGGGCGGGGCTCAGGACTCCGAAAGTATGCAAATGGCACTCTTGAACGGATGTTTAACGCAGCTGCAACAGCTGGGGAGTTGTGATGATTGCAGTGTTCGTTAGGTTCTTTTTCAAAGGAACGGCACAATTTTTAATGCCACTCTGCCATATCTTTGTTGTGTCAATTAACAGGTCATGCCACAGTAGGGTCATAGCTGAGAGGAGGGCCAATAGGCTGTGACCCCTAAATAAAGACCTTTGTACTATTTTGCTAGAAGTTGGTCCGACTCCGCAGGTATTTGGAGAAAATTTGACATTTTCTTCTCCCTCCTGAAAAAGGTATAGGCCACGTGTCGGCACTCTAAACACCGAGGAAAACAGACGGCCCATCAGGTCTGCTGACGCTATTCCCACCGGGCGACACCGAATCGAAGCCAGAAGACATTTAACGCGCCTTCGGCACCACAGGGGAAAGACTTTCCGCGCGTGCCTGAGTGTTGGCAGAGCTATTGGCGACGGCGGTTCGACTGGCGACGCGGGGTACGTCCAGCGCCATCGCAGCCGACACACATCTGAGTGCCGGCGGCCTGATGACGATGAAGTCGTGCATGGTCGATCCGTCTGGCGGATGTCTCTGAGCACGCGGCAGCGGACTGGGCCCGCGTCACCGGCGCAGGGGATGCCAGGTGTCACCAGTCAAGCCGCCCGGCCGACGGCCACGTGACGAGTGGGGGGGGGGGGGGGGTTCGGCTGGCGAGGAGTTTCGTCTGTGCTTCTATCGAAGATCCAGCCAGATATTACAAGAAATTGTGTGCAGGGCACCACACTGAGCACCTAAAGCTAGAGCACTGTCGGTTGATATCACCCACCGGGCTTTCGTGTTTTAGTGGAAGTACGTACGTTGATGCATTGGACGCGTTGTAATGGTATATTTGAGCAGATTTCACTGAAGCTATCGAAACCCGGAGAAATCAAAGAGCACACGGCAGTGTCATCGTGAAATCTGGACGTTATTCGAAACGACGCAGTGATGCTGAAACTTTCAGTGAGAACCAGCCTCTAGGAGAGTGCGGTTAAGCGCGTAAGGGCGTCCCGAGAAGTAAGCGGGACAAATTTCTGCTCATCAGGAGGCTATTCAGCGCATCCCCATTGCGTTAATGTTGAATATTCGTAAGAACTGTGTGGACCACGGACCAAACAACTCTCCATGTTCCTACTCTGGCTATGCGGTTACGTTTTGCAGAGCTTAAAGGAGTACAAAATGCACCCTAAGCTGTGCCAAAAAAAAAACAAAGCATACCCTCTAGTAGTGCACTCCCTTCAAAATATCTAGGGATTATATAATTTTGACACACAAGCCATACAAAAGGTCAAAGCGCAACAAAACTGATAGCTCCTCTCCGGGAGTGACGGAAGTTCTCCAAAGCCGTCGGCTATGTTCGGCTATTTCTTTGCAGTCAGCAACCTTATATTCGAAGTGAAATTTCCAAAAAGTTTGGGGGAGGGACAGTCCTCTGGACCGCCGGTATTCGAACTACTGTCTATCTCATCTCCATCAGCAATCAACGTTGAAATCCATCAACCACTCAAAATATGACCATGCAGATGGGTACCATACACGCCGATCAACCAGACGCTGGCACGAGGACACGCGTGTGGCAACCTGGTGGGGCAGGGGAATAGGCCCACCAATCTCAAGAGAAGCTAGCGTTTGACCTTCAACTTTGAAAAATGCAAGTAAGCCAACGAATAGCGTTGCATGCTAAGGACCGTGTCTAAAATGTACTTTGACTCCACCAAGCCTTCGTTCATGCCGGCGGGCCGGCGTTTATGCCAGCGTTGTTGGGTGATGAAGACAACGAGGCGCTCAATCCTCGGGGGAAGCCCGAGTGCAGTGGTGAAACAGCTCCGTGAGGTGACCGCTCCTTGTCCGCCCAGGGCCACCCCTTCACCGACCTGGACATCCCAGGCTCCGAGTGTGAGTGCGGGCGGTCAGCGGCATCAGCAACCCCCTGACTCAGGCCAGAGGCCCACGGAAATGCCCGTGGCGTGTGGTGAGGCCGGGTCGGTCCAGTGTGCACGCACGCCGCCGCCGAGTGACGCAGAGGCACCGGCCCACGGCGGGGCGACCCGCACCGAGCGCCTGGCGCGTGCTCAAGCTGCGACCGGCCGCGGCACAGTTGGAAATCGGAACGTGCCGTTTGAGTGACAGACGTCCCTTAGCAAGTGATGACCTGGATTGGCGTCTGTTGCGTGGGAAGGAGCGGACCAAACTCATGCTATCCCCCCTAGCCCACCCACACCGCGACAATCTCTGCAGATTTGAAGGTACCCCGCCGCTCACTCACACGTTCTCGTACTGCAGTAGCGATGAGAGCATGCTTAAGAGCAGAAGGCAGACGAAAGCGAACATCAACGCCCGCAGCAAACCCTGCTGCGTCCGCAGCCGCCAGAGCGGCATGATGGCCGGCAGCTGCGCCGTCGGGGCCGGGCGAGCCTGTGGAAAACGCTGCAGGCTTCCCTTCAGTGGCCCGTCAGCTGACTGGCCTCGAGATGGGCTGTGTAAGGCCGGCTGCTGGCCGAGCAGCGCTCAGACAGTGCCGACAGCTGCTCGTCAGCGCCTACGCTGCGTGAAGTGTTTAAAGGCAGCTGGCGATATCAGCGGCGCCGGCCTGCTCGGCTGATGTGGACGTCTGTGCTCGTGCCCCACGGGAGCCACTCGCTGCGCGGTCTGGTGACAACGGACCTGGCCTGCGACGCCAACCGTCTGCGTCTCTCGTTGTCACTGCACGCAGCTCTTCACATCACCTCCAAAATCTCGTGACGTCACCGCCCGTATCTCTCGTCACCTGCAGTCCTCTCTCGTCGTCACTACCCGTGGCTTCTTGACCTTCCCCGTCCGCACCCACTGGAGGGGTGACCGCGGGACGGTGCACGGGACTGCGGGGCCACCGCTGGTCCGCCAGCCCCCCCCCCCCCGCACTTTGTTGTGGGTAACAAGTCGTAGCAACTGCAGGAGCCGCGCGATATTGATCTGGCCCGGGCACCCCGTGTGCTGCCTTTCCGTTGCCCGGCTGCCGGCGATGTAATCGCGTCCATGCCGGGGCAGTGGCGGATTCGGAGTCGCGGAATTGGCGACGCCCGCGGCTGGAGGCGGCCATGCATCAGCGGAGCCATTTAAAGCGTCGGTTTCGAGGGGTTGGTTTGAGGCTAAGCAAGCTTGAATGTCAGCTCCAAGTGCCAATTTAAAGGTGTACTTCCCGAGATCGCGCGCATTGCAAGACCTAGACATACCTTACTTCGATATACTTTACATGAACCTAGTGTATGCCATGCAAGTGCGGATGCAGGCATAGATATATTCACCATTAGCAAAATATCTGTTGCCTTTCACATCAGCTACAAGTGAATGCGTTGTAATAACAATCACAAGTGGAAAGTATCGACCTTTAGACAAGGTATTACCGAAACAATACGGCACTTTACTCCCTCCGTCACTTCCAATAAACGCTAATGCAAACAACATGAATGCTAATGCAAACAGCGACTGTGAATGTGCCATTACACGCTCATTTCCAAGTAATTGCAATGTGGTACATGACCGTAGGTGCGAAACCAATTACGATATGAATGCTGATTAAGGACTCCACGCACCGCAAATGGTGTCGAGACGATATAAAAAATCGCTTCCATATATAGTTGTTGTGTATTGGTATTGTTGCCTACGAGGAAAGCTCACTTTGAACGGCTTGACTGAGTGCTGCAGCACTCAACCAAGCCGCCCGATAGGCCACAAGAAGCACGCCCCCAAATGGAACCACTGACTAAACCACTGTGATAAACTGCGACCCACTGACCGGTGCTGCGGTAAAAATCGCTCATCGTAAGAAAAGTAAAAATAAAGTGTGATGCAGCCGAGCAGTGCAAGGGAAGCTCAAAATAGGCCAAGGCATTGGACGGTGCAGGGCGGAGTCGGAATACGCACTGACACCAAGTGAGTCGGAGTAGCATCGACTCGCCTGGGTTCTTTTTATTATGGCAGCCTTTATTCATGGTCTGACATTACAATGTGTACCAAATGTATCCACCATATGTAGCGTGTACTGAATTGTCATTCAAACGTATACACCACATAGCGGGGGCGTAGTTTCCCAAACTGAGTTGAGACGCTGAACAGTGAAAGTTGGCTCAACCCACCCCCAAAATATGCCAGCAAACGGGTCTCGCTATATTGAATGATTAAAACAATTTTCGCCCGACCCCGACCACCTCAGACACGACGGTGGACCGCAGCACAGGACGACGACAGGGAGACCCACGCTTCGCGCCCGAGTAGCATCTCATATATACCCTCTCATGACTCATATACACAACACAATCGGCGGGCAACTGGCTGGCGCCACCATGGCCCACGTGGTCTGCGTGCCTGCGAGGCGACGCACTGCTTCGGGTCGTGACCCTTCACCTCAGTCGGGGGGGGGGGGGGTGACGTGGCCCCCCGGGGCACGACACATCGCCACATTCCCTCCGGATTTGACCCACTTTCTTCCCAAAGTTGCGGCGGGGAGGGGGAGGCTGAATCCCCCTTCCTAACTGAAAAAGAAAGTAGACGCCTGCTACGTAGACTGACATGAAGCACTGAAACGAGCATGCCTTAACTGCTGTCCGGAATCGTTCTGAAAATCTGACTAGGCCAGATAGCGCATCAGAGCGTATCAATATGGAGCCTTTAACACTAACGAATGCCCCTCCCTGTCGCGCTGTCTTCGCCCCCATGACGCACTCACGCACACCTAGTTTCCAGGTCCTTCAAAGCGGTTCAGGCGTGGAAATCCCACGGCCAGGGAATGCGCTCGACTCTGCCACGTCGCCCGCCTGGCTGCGGCCTTCTCACACCGCTCGGGCGCGAGTTTTCCCGGCGCTTCGAGGTCGAACGGCCGTGATCCTGCACGGTGCGCCGACGGCCGTAAACCCGTGCGGGTCACGCCGCTGACAACCCCCGCCTGTAAGCGCGAGGGCGTGCTGCAGTCGGCACGGCACGTGCAGGGCGGCGCGGCACACAATGACTTCGCGACGCAGAGGACGGCGGGGTCGTGCAGCGGCGGCGGCCCTCGCGGGTGTGCCGGGCTGCACGTGCCGCCGCGGCGCTGGCTCAGGCGTGACTGGGCCATGAACCGCACAGCGGCGGCGGCGGCACGTCTCGTTCAGAGCTGCGGCATGGCCTCGAACAAGACGTTCAGGCCGCCGGCGACGGTACATGATACGTCATGGGGCTGGTGGTATGTCTACACAAGTGTATCTAGAGCCCGCGGCAGGTCCGCACGACGTGGTATGCCATGAACCGGCAGGAAGTCCTCGCGGCGTGCCGAAAGCTGGAAGCAGGTCAGCTAAACATATCTTGAGCCGGCAACATACTTACACAACACGCAAGCCGGCGTCGGGGCTGCTCACCACGTTGTGAGTCATCCTGCGAATACAGAAACCAACCGCAGCGACGGCCGGAAACGCCCAGCAGACACGACCTGCCTCAAAAGCTCTGGAAAGCGCTGCCAAGAAAAACCCCGGGGGCAAGCGGGCACAGGTGGCGAATCATGCAGACGCTGGCACCGAGGCAGATGGCGTCCTCGGTAGATATGGGACTGTCACTCTCCCAGGACAGGAGCTGATGTTTCTTACTGAGCCGAGGACCAGAGCTCAGGCTGTGGACTCGCAGGAGCGGTGTAAATTCGATAGATCCTTGCAAATCTTGCGAATTCTTGGATCCCAAGAAACGAGGATTTGAACCCTGGAAATCAAGGTTCGAATCGCGAAAACGACACCAAACCTGAAAACTTCCGTTGAAGTTTGAAATGCACCTCATTACATACCTGAAAAGCATGTAATGAGGTGCATTACATTGAATATTAGAAAGTCAAAAACCCTGCAATCAGATTAGAACACCTAACCTCGGTTAGCGTTTTTTTCAGCTGCATTGGGCTGAGTAGTCCGTCCTTGTTATTAAGATATACTGTTAGTGCAAGATTTTGAAGCACACATGCCATGCAACCTGAATTGTACAATCGAATCCGAATCTGAATCCGCGTACCCTCGTATTCGAAATCCCAAATGTTACCAAAATGACAGGGACTCTGATGAACCCAACTCAGGCGTGATGACTCCGCACTCTGGGTGTGCAATTCGTGCACCCTCCGTATGCATGGAGGATACTTGGCACAGCGTTGGGTGCAAAATAATCGCCGTGGTCGACGCACCCTCACCCCCCAATACAAATATCCTCCAAGTGGGGAATCAGCCCGTCGAGCCGGGACCGGAAGCTGGCACGTTTTTGTTCGCCAGTTTGTTGTTGTTTTGTTTCTTTTATTTTTCGCTAGTGAGACGAGACGCCGCTCTGTAAAGAATTCAGCTCAGTTACGTCTTGGCGGGTGGTTTGAGCCTCTCTTCCTCATCTGACAATGAAGCTCCCAGGCATAATTCCCAACATTCGTTTCGGAGATCTCACCCATCTCCCACCCCACAGCTCCGCCCTCCGCAGGCGACGCCCCGTCCGACGAGCCGAGCTGCGTCCAGAACGCTCGCACAGTGTTTCGGCGGCGCGAGGTGGCGGTTACGTCAGCCGACCGGTCCTCTCCATGGGCGACCCACCTGCCGACCCGAGCGCGGCCCGTGCCCCAGTTTAGCGCGCGCTCCGCTGCACTTTATGCAACGCCATAACTTTGCAGCGACCCGGGCGGCTGCTGTCGAATCGAGCATGCCTGGCATTCTAGTGCATGACAATTGGGCAGAAGCGTATGCAGATGCAGAGGAGGTGCTAGCCCCGGCCCAAGGCGCACTCAGGGACGCTGGCATATGCATGAGATGGGCATGCAGATCATGAGTGTTGCGCCGCTCTTTGCATCCAGTGTTTTCTGTAGTTAGTAGCAGCTGCATGCCGGTATGCTCTGGGCTGCATGTACAATGTATCGCTTGTACACGTGCAGCGCCCAGCCATGTACCTCACGGCTGTCACGGCTTGGCTTGGCGGCTGCAGTAATGCACTGGCTTCCTTTTGGAACGGCACTCGTGAATGAACGTCAATAAATATTCCTGTATATATATATAATATATATATATATATATAATATATATATATATATATAACTGCAGGCGCAAAACTATTGCTGATGTACGGTTGAGAGATGGCCGTTTCAAGAGCGGACTTCATTGGTCCGACAGGACCAACAAGTTACGCTGCTGTTCGTCTACAATAGCCGTACGTCCAGTCATCTCGTAAGAAATCTGACCGCCTGCACCACCAGCCAGAAGCAAGATCTACCCATTGCGCCACCAGTACTAGTAACCAGCACCAGTAATCAGAGACCAGATATGAGGGCACGATGGCGCAGAGGGACTGCAAGGGAGTGGCCATTCATCGCAAATAAGTGTCAAGACAACGAAGAACGGCATGTGCTATCGGCCCTAGAATTGAACATTTTTGCAACATGAAACCGGCATGAGTGGAGAAAAAATTCCCTGCGCTCTCACTAAGCTGCAGCTAATTCTCGCCTGTGTCTCTTGGGTACTTCACATGAAACAAGTGCGATTGGAAGACGCTTTTGCTGCTAATTTATGAAGGCAAGGCAAGCAGGCAAAGCGATTCAGCAAATATCTGAGCCTCAGTTAGTCTTTTCCCCGCTTAGCAGGACTCACGACTCGAAACACTCCACAGGGCAGAGCAAAACTTGGAAGCAGCCGCGCCCGTGGTCACCTCGAAGCTGTCAGATATGTTCCAAATGTCTCAGGGCTGCTGAGGCTGTACGCACGCGACGGCCCGTGTCTTTGGGACGCGATACAAGTAGGTACTCAAATGCTTAGCAGACGTCTCAACAGGTTCGAAGACCCGACTACCAGTGTGCCCGAGACAACTGCGGGCGCAGAACGCTCTTGTCCTGTGTCTACCTCAGCCTGGGCCCATAAGGGGCTTGCAAGCCGTGTCGTAGCACGGCGAGATCGCGGCCATCGGAGGGGGGGGGGGGGGGTAAATCGCAGGTATTTTGAACGCACGAGTTGTTTATACGGCATTTCGAACTTCATCAGGGGTGCAGTTTTCTATTCAATATGGGGAATGCTCCAGCCTCCTTCCAGGCAAAAGTCGGCCATACTCGGGTAGAACTCCATTTTTGTCGCATGTTGAAGGTTATGTTTAATTATTTCCTCATGTTCAGCCCCCCCCCCCTCCCCCAATCCAACTTAATTTCTGAGCTGATGTCCTATAAGTATCTATGCCGGTTCGAATTTCGTATTTTTATTAGACATGCTTTCTGTATTTTCCTCTTTCCCAATAACACCTGGCAGTCATTGGCCGTCCTGGACACATTTTGCTGGATCCGTCTGCGCGAGCCCACGCAGACCCGGCGACCTGCACCGGTCAAACCCCGGTTCCCCTTCTGTACACGGTAATCCAACGCATCAAGTCGTCGCCAATCCCACTGAATTTCTAGTTGCTTCCTTAGCGAACATTCATGACGCCCAGTCCCGGCCTGCCCGCCCTTGCAGTTCCGCGCCTCTGCGTCCACCAACTGCCAACCACCACCAAGTTGCTGGTACCGCGCGTCGTCTGCGTCAGCGGCGGAAGATGTCACGCATTCTCGCTGAGCGCACCAGGCAGGGCTCGGGAGAACTCGTGGCAGTATTATAGGTGGAGAGCCGTTGTAATGTGTATTGCGTAAGAGCCACGCATCGGCATGCAAAAGCGATTCTCGAATGACGATGATCGGGGAACCCCCGCAGGCGGCACCTCTGCGTTGAACTTGAAGAAACCCGACCATGCTCTTCGCCTTCATGCTGGTGGTT
>NW_023596818.1:31900491-31917193 GCF_011947565.3 Pollicipes pollicipes | reverse complement strand
CCCCCACCCCCGGCTAACAACTGATGGTGGCCAACGGACAGACGAGAACGATAACACAGCAGAAAGAAGTAACTTTGGACACTCTAGCGTATCCATTAATATTTTTAGAAGGCAGCTCGGGTGAATATTACACCTGTAGGGTATTTATATTGGGAATAGGAACGAATTAGTATTTTTAGCACCGCGCAATGGTGCTGAAATTTGGTGGAAGGAAAATTACGGGTAAAATCTCCACGTTTTCGTATTGCCGTAGCGGTTAAGGTGTTCAGAGGCCAGCCTCAACATTTTGCATATAAAATATACATCCAAGTCATGTCTTTCCACAATGAAAATTAATTTTGATAGACTTCTTGAAAGACTTGTTCATCATGGTAACTCCCGCACGCCCCGCGCCCGACGCCTGATGCCATATGCAGCGGCTAGCACCGCTCGATTTGGTGGAACCGCAACCCCAGCGTATCGATGCCCTTGCTCCTGGGATAGCGAGTGAAGGCTCAAACCTTCTTATGTAATTTGTTTCAATAATCAAGTTTGAAAAAGGATTGACGTTATTGGGCAAACACGACTTGGCCTTTTTCAGTTTTGACCTTGTTTTGATTCACCAGGTTGAACAATTATGAGACCCTTCCTTTTTCCGGCAACGAGAAACTTGTTATTATTTTGTCCAGTGCTCTGTTGTTGCTATTGTCTCGATTGTATATGTTCTGGCGTTTTGACAGTTTGGACAATGCATCCATATTTTATGGATTTGTTCTTGAAAAGTACTGTTTTCAGATTTGTGTGCTAGAATCAGATCAGTTTTTTATTGCAAAGTTTCTGCTCCGTAGATATCAATTTCTTTCTTTCAGCATCCCATTTTCGTGTCATGTGCAGTGCAAGAACCCGATTCAGTTTCAATCTGTATTCAGTGCGGTCGAAATTCTTGAATATTGTGGTGCCGCTAAGTGGTTGGTGTAAACTGTCGATCAGTTTATAGCAATTTTAATCCACCTGTCTCTTGACTCAGACGCTCTCCACATAGGAGTGGTGCTGTGAGCTGGGCAGTGAGATGCTGTGGTAGCGAATCTGTCACGTGTAACGGTCGTGAAGCCTCCACCACTGGGTGTAGTTTTGCGACGCAAGTGTTGGGCGTTGAACGGGGGAAATGGCCAAACATAGCCACAAAATACACTAAAAAAGGCTTCCCTGTATCTGAACTATTTTGCTCTCAAAGATGGGGAGCTAGAGTCTCCCCCAGGTGAAAAGGAAATCACACTCCCGCTCCAGTACACTTCCTCGCCCGGTCTCGATGGTGATGGTGTGGTCGGCACCACTATCATTTTGTCCGGCCCAGATGGTCGAAACCAGGTTTCGGTAATCGACATAGGGTCGATGTTATGCGCCTTTAGACGTTGTTGGACGTGCATGTCTGGAATCAGGAGGGCAAGTTAATG
The DNA here is from genome assembly GCF_011947565.3 of Pollicipes pollicipes. NCBI lineage: Eukaryota > Metazoa > Arthropoda > Thecostraca > Pollicipedomorpha > Pollicipedidae > Pollicipes > Pollicipes pollicipes. The sequence continues at coordinate 31,915,760 of NW_023596818.1, read as the reverse complement.
TGTGCAATTTTTAAAGGCTGCCAGAGAAACACCTGGCGGGAAGCCGCAAGAGATGTAACGCAGGCCATGGTGGGGGCACGTCTATTGTTTCCGGTTGCAACGCAGCTTCCGCATAGGTGTGTCCGAAATGCCTAGTGTTGTTTGGCTGATCATCGTCGGACGCTTACTGCCATGGGTTTAGTCGCGTGGCGTCGATAGTCAAATTTTCGTAGATGTTCGGTTGAATTTTCACGTCGAAGTAGTGGTAGGCACGTTTCAAGGGTTCTTTTAAGCGAAGCGACTGGTGGAATAGTTATGTTGTTGGGTGTTAATATTCAACTGGTTTATTTTAACCCTCCGATACTACGCCGTGGCAGAAAATCTATGCGAGTGCAGCTTGTGGAAACTCAAAACTCATGGAACTCAAAACAGCGCTGAGTGATGTCAAAACACTCGGCAATAACACAAGACGAGACCAGAGTTAACAAGGCATATCAATAATGCGATGGAAACATACAAAATGCGGCAAAAACAGAAAATTCTCCGGTAGATATCGTACGAACGCATAGCCAAAAAAGTTTGGCGTTATCACTTTCCATGCTCGTCTTTTCTGTGAGGCAGTCGTTAGAAACCTTAAAAATGATATAACTGAGCTTTTGCTTTTAGTGTTGTGCGTGTACATTACTGAGGCTTCAGAAGATTTAGAGGCAACTCACCACTGGGGGATTGAATTGGACTGGGAAGGGGAGAGGGGGGGGGGGACACACCTGCAGCCGCGCCAGGAGCGTCGACCCCGGCGCAGCCACGTGCGTGCGCGCCGCGTGGGCAGCGCGCGCACAGTGCGTGGGCAGCGCGTCCAGTGGCCGGCCACCTGCAGCTGCGCGACAGCCGCGGACCTTCTCCGGGGTGACGGTCCGCAGCTGGTTGCTGGGTCAGCCTCCAGAGAGAGGAAGGTGAGATGGCTGTGGCGTCTTTTTGCCTCAAAGAGGTGCTGAAAAAGACGAGAACACGGAAAAAGTGGTGATATCTTCGTAGGGGAGTTGCAGGCCATGTCAAAAATCCAATCTTACGGGGAGTGTGTACGCCCTACGATGGTTTCCAATTACATTTGATTCCCCATCTGTCATCTTCGTCGGGAGTCAAAAAGTCCTTCAGGACAGTCAATTTCTTCTTGTGACTCCCCAAATGGCCGTTCTGACACTACATGCGACTCCCCTTACGGGAGCCCGCTTCAGAACTGACGTTGCTAAAAGAATCACGATTGCCGATTGAGGGAGTCAGGGTCGTCGATTTCGAGTGCTGGAAATTGGTAAATATTCGGTTTTATGACCTCCCTATCCAGGCGCCACAGGACGTGAGTCGTGTCATCACCGATGGGGTGTCAGGGAATCACACTATCCCTGGACGGGCCGCCACCAATCCAGGGCGAGCCCGGCCGTTTGTGATTCAGCCTGCATTGTCATGAGTCTGGCAGTCATTGGGAACACAGCATTACAACCTGTGGTCATTCGGAGGGAGAACACGACACTATCACTTTTTCGAATAGTAAACCATTCCAGACTTGGACAATGTCACGCTTTGAATATGAAATGACTGTAGATTTCTTAATGGCTTGGTTGTTCTCTACGAAATCACGGTCAAGCCGCGCTCACCTAGCACAACCAAGGTTAGAGACCTAACGCGATACCAATACATTTTTGGGTAGTCTCTCAGACAAAAAAGAACAATTAAGTTATAGTTACAATAACTTTCATTAAACGGGGGCCGGGTATGAAAGCCAGAACGCGGTCAAACCAACCTGCATTTTTACTTGAGGTTTTGCTGCATTAGGGGTAGTTTCTGGTGCTCCTTTTTAATTAATCAGTAACAGGACCGCAACAGGTATTTCCATGGCCTTTTTAAAGGTTGGAGTAAGCCACCGACCTAAAGTGACACAGGTAAATATTCCGCTTTAAGGAGCATGCCATCTAGCGTAATCATTGACGCTTAAGTCAAATGCATGACATATTTCTTTGTCTACTTTACTTTTTATGTACCCGTTGTTCACGACTGTGTGTTTGAAACGCTTGAGTTCAGTATGTTAAAGTAAAAGTTTGAACACGTACGCGGTGTCCTACGAGAAAAATGTTTTAACAACTCTCTTTGTCTTGTTACATTTTATACGCCTATATATATATATATATATATATATATATATTACAGCATTCACACACGTCTATATTCGGAAATTTTGTAGCAGGATTTCTCTTATATATACCCCGGCGAAGATGACAGCATGTTGGGCACTTGCTTGCTTGCTCTCGGTTTTCTAGGCTCCTTATCATCTTTCTTTCATCATTCGAAGGCTTCTGTAGGATTGCACCATACTGTACTCGCGAACCGTCTTGTTATAACCAGTAAGGCACATAAAACAGGTATAATAACTCAGTATAATGCACTCGAGACCCTCCCGTATCGGCAACAAAATCATGTGTGTTTTCCGGCGACTTCCAATATCTTTCATTGACAAGTTATCAAATGAGTGCAAGAAAAGGCACTCGAAATACGAAAGCGCCTCGAAAGAAACGAAGCATTAATTTACATATTCAGTGCAGCTATGACAACGGTTTAAGTGTGCAGTGAGTACGGGTACTGAATTCTGTGAAGAATGATGCACATGCAGGATATATATCATCGTCATCCACATATTTTATGAGATTACATTTAAAGAATCCCACATTCACACTTCAGGGCCTGGGTGTGAGAGATCTCCCGTCACATATGATTGACGTGGTCTCCTGTCAGCCGCCACAAACGACTTGATGACATATGCGTGCTCAGAACCCCTGAGACGGTCGATCGTACAGGTGCTACGACAAATCACGTGGCGGCCGGGCGAGCGAGGGTCCAACCACAGGAGTAGAGCACACAATCGGCCGCGTGTTCCGCCCGCGGGCGAGTGTGCCATCCCCCCCCCCCCCCCCGGCAAGAGCAGAAGCGCACCAGTCGGCCGCGTGTTCGCCCCCCCGGCGAACCCCCCCCCCCCCTCCACAGGAGCAGAGCGCACCATCGGCCCCGTGTTCTGCCCCCCAGCGAGCCCCCCCCCCCCCCCCCCCCCAATGAGCAGAGCGCACCATCGGCCCGCGTGTTCTGCCCCGCACCTGTGCAGCGTTGGAGCCTCTCCCGCTGCGTGCCTGCCGCATGCCGTGCCCAATTTAGCGGGTGCCCTGGTCGCAGACGTCGGGGTGATATGCGCATGGCCCCCAGCGCATGGGCTGCTGACACGCCGCTGGCCTTTGCCGTCTGTGCGCGCCGCTGCTGAGGCGGCGGCGTGGCCGGGAAGGGTCAAGTTGGGAACGTTGATTGCTTATCTGGCGGCGCACCTGGGCTTCCGAGCTTGCTTTCTGCGGCGCAGGGGATCAGCCTGATAAGTCCTGCGACGCCGATTCAAAGTGCAGGCCTGTTACACGGGAGAAACGGTCGGCGGTTGTCAAGCGCCAACTCATTGTCATCGCAATGTAATTCGTCACAGGTATTCTAATTGGTTAAATGGACGTGACTTAAGCGCTGTAGGATTTTTCGTTAAAGCCTATGTCTTTCAATGGATGATGCTTCACGCCTAAAAATATGTCGAAAAAGGGGAAGATAACGATGAAAGCAAAGGCATATTATGTGTTAAAAGATCTTATCACTCTGTCGTGTCACATCGTCTCGTGCGTTTCGTCTCATCTTGTCTCTCTCTTCTCGTTCCGTTTTTTTTCAGTGGCTGGCCGTCGTGGCTGTCATATCCTTGTGCCTCGACGTTATTTACAAAGTATCCTAGTCCTTTTGGGCCTTTCTGGGCTTTCCAATACCCTCGCGAATTGTCCAAACCTTCCGAGACGATAAGGCTGCTGCAGCCTCTGACGCCGTGAATCCCCCGCTCCACGACCACTTTTTCCTCGCATTGCCGATGAACGGGCCATTCGTCTTCGGCTCTCCTTCCTGTCTTTGCTGCGCGGCCGAGCTGAGTTCTCTATTCAGACACCTCCACTGTCACCTCCGCCTCAGGACGCCGGCGCTCCAGTGGCGCCGTGACTCTGCGGTCAGCCCAGCTAGATGACAAATCACCCCCAACTCCCCTAACCCCGGCACAGCCAGACGTGGCGCGTCAGCTGACCGGGCGGCGGGTGGCGGGCGGCGCACCTGCGGCAGTCACGACGCGCCGCATGCCGCGCCGCATTCGTGGCCGCTTTCAGCCGTTCAGCGGCGCGGCGCGAAGACAAATCAGGCGGGCTGAATGCCCGCGGCTCGGCCAAACCGGCGGCTTGTTTGTTCAGCGAACGGCAGCCGGGGAGACGGCCGGAGCACGTGCGGTGGGGGACGGGCTCTGCAGCCCGGCACCACCATCAGCCGAGGAGACGGCCGGACCACGTGTGGTGGGGACCGGCTCTGTAGCTCGGCACCGCCGTCGGCCGAGGAAAACGGCCGGACCACGTGTGGTGGGGACCGGCTCTGTATCTCGGCACCGCCGTCGGCCGAGGAGACGGCCGGCCCGCGCCGATTTTAAACTTTCTTTCGGAAGCCATCTGTGGTGAAAAAGTACAAAAACGGTTTGAAGCCTCTTGGCTGCACCCCCTGGTTAAGTACGTGGCTGACCAGTACAGACAATTATGTAACTGATTTTGCCGGCAGTGCCAAGAGCGACGGATCAGAACGCCTCACCACAGCTCAAGCTGTCTGCGGTCGCCGCGGCTCAAGCTGCCCAGAACAGACATATTACAGGCCAGAACAGGCATATTACAGAAATCTAGTAGTCCAGCTGTAGGAAGCAGGTGATTGAGCCCATTCGACATTGCTGACGGAGGCGACCGGTGGAGTCCTGTCCAGGTGACCCTGCTGACGGGAACGACCGGTGGAGTCCAGCCCAGGTACACTGCTGACGGGGACGACCGGTGGAGTCCAGCCCAGGTGACCCTGCTGACGGGGGGCGTTGGTGAAGCCCAGCCCAGGTGACCCTGTTGACGGGGACGGACTGGTGGAGTACAACTCAGGTGACCATGCTGACGGGGACGACCGGTGGAGTCCAGCCCAGGTAACCCTGCCAACGAGAGCGATGGTGGCGTCCAACTCAGGGTGATTCCGCCGCGCGCCACCGCTCCGAAGCCAGACAGCCGTCGGGCCTGGCCACCGCGGATAGGGCCGGACCGCCCGTAAAAGGCTGCACCTGCAGCGGCACCGGACAGCGGTGCCCCACGCCGCCTGCAGCTACCCTGCAAGGCGACCAAGCCACCGCCGCCGCCGCTGTCGCCGCCGCGTGCAGCCTGCAGACCCGGTCTGGCCGCAGCAGCCGGGCGCCGCCGCGCGCTGGAGAGGCGGGAAGAGTGAGGGCCGGGAAAGCTCGCGGCTCACCCCGGGCCAGTTCGGCACCATCCGACGCTCGGAGGAACCGGCGCCTCGGCTGCCGGCGGCGGACGGACATCGGGGCGCGTCAGAGCCGTTGTGGTGCACATGATATGCTGTAATTCAGCCGCCCTTGGGCTTATGAGATATGAGATAGTGGGGCTCCAGACGCTCCCATCCCATCGATAACTAGCCATATATGGCATCATATTGGCTCGGCCCTGGGGCCTGTTTGAGTTCTCTTGGAAGCCCGTGGGCCACGGCGATGGGCTAGTTTTGCAGACGAGTGTGATCGTCCTGGTTTTGGCCAGCCGTATGCTGGTCATTAATTGAAATAGCTCTTCTTTGTGCAGGTTGGTCACAACCTTGGGATATTACGCCGAGCACTGAGCAGCTGTACATGGAGAGGAGCATGAAAAGGCAATAAGGAGAGGAATGGCGACAGTTGAATCTACACACGAGTTTGCTATTTGTTTCAAGATGACTGATTTCGCCCGCAGCGGCGTCCGTTTTTGAGCTGTACTAGATTGGGCTGAGAAGCATCTATAAGACTCAGCAAGAATAGTCCAACAAACGCAAAGACCAACCCATTCGAGTCTGGCTACCAGCGAGCTCATGGCACTGCTGATGAAATCGGTTTAGCAACATGCGAAATACCTCCGGTGCGACGGCCGGATTAGGCGCAGGTGAGGTTCACCTCGAAACCACCCAAGCCTGCTTATATTGACGATGATGAGGCCGGCCGCTCGCGAACGTCGCACACCAGTTACTGTGCTTCTCGCGGGCGGCTTACAGTCGAGTGATCGGCGGCGGCTGTGTTGTTCTATCGACGACCGGCGGCTGTGTTGCTCTATCGACGACGGTGGCTGTGTTGCTCTATCGACGACCGGCGGCTGTGGTGCTCCATCGACGACCGGCGGCTGTGTTGTTCTATCGACGACCGGCGGCTGTGTTTTCTATCGACGACCGGCGGCTGTGCTGTGTTGTTCTATAGACGACCGGCGGCTGTGCTGCTCTATCGACGACCGGCGACTGTGTTGCTCCATCGACGACCGGCGGCTGTGGTGGTCTATCGACGACTGGCGGCTGTGTTGCTCTATCGACGACCGGCGGCTGTGCTGGCGGCTGTGCCTGCTCTAATCGACGACCGGCGGCTGTGCTGCTCTATCGACGACCGGCGGCTGTGTTGCTCTATCGACGACCGGCGGCTGTGCTGTGTTGTTCTATCGACGACCGGCGGCTGTGCTGCTCTATCGACGACCGGCGACTGTGGTGGTCTATCAAGGACCGGCGGCTGTGCTGCTCCATCGATGGCCGGCGTCTGTAATGCTCTATCGACGACTGTGTTACTCTATGGATGACCGGCGGGTGTGTTGCTCTATCGACGACCGGCAGCTGTGGTGCTCTATCGACGACCGACGGCTGTGGTGCTCTATCGACGACCAACTGCTGTGCTGCTCTATCGACGACCGGCAGCTGTGTTTCTCTATCGACGACCGCACGGCTGACAACTTGGGGGGCTTCTTATCGATAGTGGCGTGGCTAAACATCGCGGGCGCTCTATCGACGACAACGTGGGCGAGCCCCGGCGTGGCTTTCTATCCACGATGGCGCGGCCGCCCGGCAGCCGCGCACGGGGCTTTCTCTCGGCGGTCGCGTGTCAGACCATTGCCGCAGCATTCTCCCGACGGCCGCGCAAGCAGCCAGCCACCATCGCTGCTGGTGGCTGGTGGCTGCTGGTGGCTGGCGTGCTGTCAACGGTCCAGCCCCAGAGCCGGTGGAGTGGGAGGGGGAGGGGGGGGGTCCGCTCGCCGTGGAGTCGCGCTCTCGCCGCTGGCCGCCGGCTGCCGTCGGTCGGCCGACGGGCGGGCCGTCACAGCGCCGGCCGCGACAGCTGCGGCGCGCCGCCAGGTGACGACGCACCTGGGGCTTCCGTCCGTCACAGGCGCGCCGCTGGGGCCGCAGCGGTCCAGCTGGACCAGCTGGCCCAGGGCCGCGCCGGTGTGGCTCAATGTCGTGGGAACGCACGCCACCCGAACGGCAGGGCGTCACGGACAGATAAGCGTCGGAAGCGATTGCCACGCGCTCTCAGTGGTCATTGTCGAAGCCGGTGATCCTCAGTCAGTTGGAGTGTGTGTTTGAGCCGGGGCCACTGTCGTCGAGTTGCGGCCACTGCCGTTGAGTCGGGGCCACTGTCGTCGAGTCGCGGCCACTGCCGTTGAGTCGGGGCCACTGTTGTTATGTCGGGGCCACCGTCGTTGGGTCAGGGCAACTGCCGTCGGGTCGGGTTCACTGTCGTTAGGTCGGGCCACTGTCGGTAAGTCGGGTCCACTGTCGTTAGGTCGGGGCCGCTGTCGTCGGGGCGGGGGCCACTGTCGTTGAGTCGGAGCCACTGCCGTTTATGTTTGCCGGGAGGGGGCCAGCGAGAACGATGGGCCGTCAGTCACAAGCAAGCAGGCAAGCCATGCCCGTCACATTCCCCCATGTGAGAAACAACTTCCGATTTCGCTCAAAGTTGTGTATGAAGGCTGTTATGCACGTATTGTATATGTATTTTGTGATCAGCCGTCGTGTTACCATCGCCGAAAGTGATCCACGGATTAGTTTCATTCGGAGTGCGTTGGTGAAAATACGTCGAAATATTTTGATATAATATATATTCTTCACGAGATATTGTAGACCAGCCGCAAGACGGTGATAATTAGCACACATTCAATAATTATGATTGAAGCATCACTTAATATACAAGACGTACCAAAGACCGCATTCAGTCCAACTGCGGGCACCATTCACCGATGCGTTATACCTCTGATTCGATATAATTCCCCAGGAGGATGGCGCAGTCACTCTACGAAGATCACGCACGCGCACACAGACTCATGCAATGACGCACCCCACCGTCTAGTCATTAGTTTGTACTGACCCATCTCTGCAGGGACGGCCCCGTCTGGCAGCGGCGCCAGTCCCATGGGCTACTATCACAGTCGGGAGTACTCTAGTAAACCGATGCAGCTACGTAATGCACTTGACAAGATCCGGCGTCTGAGTAGGCCAATCTGCTGCTGGCTGCGGCAGCCGGCCGCGGCTACCGGCCGCAGGGAGGGGAGGGCACAACACCGCCCACGCCCCTCGCGCCGACAGCTGCTCGTTGGGGGACAACTGCTGCACGTGCATCTCTCGCCCTCCCCCCCTCCCCCTCCCCCGGCGGCTGGCTGCCGTTGCGGACATGTGCACATGCGGCCGCGTTCCGTCCACGGCCGGTGATGTGTGTTTGGTCGCGGGGCGGGGGCGCCTGCACGTGCAGCCCCCTCCCCCTCCCCCACCAGCCGCCAGCTGTCAGCCGGATGTTTCCCAATAAAAAGGAAACGGGACGAGCCGCCGCCTGCGGACCACGGATGGCGCCGCACGCGCACGGCGTGACCCATCACACGGCAGCCATGGCCGCGTGACGTCACGCCGCGCACGTCTGACGTAACGGCTTCGGGTCACGATCGATGTCACGGCTGCTGGTGGTGGACGTCACGGCGGCTCACGATGGCCTCAGAGCGCTCACGACGGACGTCACGACCGGGCGAAGTCCCGGCTGACGTCACGGCTCTCCGTCGGTAACGTCACCACAGCTCACGACCGGTCTTGGTTGCAACCACGGATGTTCGTGGGTGACGTCACAGGAGCTCACGGCTGACGTCACGACCGGTGACGCCATTGTTGGTGAGTGACGTCAGGGCAGCTCAAGACTGGCGCTCGGCCGCCGGCGCCTGCAACAGACGGCGGTCGTGACAGCGGCGAGCGGCGGCGAGCGGGCGTCACGGTGGCGGGGCGGCGCGCGGCGCACGGGTCGTGCCGCTCGGCCGGCGCTCCCGCAGAGCCCGGTCACGAACGCCCCGCCGGCCGGGAGAACGGCCCCGCAGCGCGCCAGCCGCCGCTCCGTCCGAGGTGAGGGGAAGGGCGCGCCCCCAGTACACAGAACCAGCCGCACGATCCGGCCGTGACACCTCGACACCCCGGCAGACAAAACACAGGTACGAGAGGGAGTGTTTAAACGCGGTGATGCGTTTTCTCATCACGGCTGGGTTTTCAGCGCCGGCATCACATCACATGCCGGGCTGGGGGACACTGGTGGGGCCGAACGTCACGAAGCAGGTGACAGGGAGATGCCACTCGTCCGTTGGATCCGCTCACTTTAACGACCAGACAGGTTTAAGTCTGACGTCATTCCGGGTCTGACGTCACGCGATGTGATATACGCGTCCTCCTTCATTCATGCTTAAGGGAATGCTATGCAAGCTGGATACTGGAACTCGGAAGTATCAAGAATCACGCTGAAGCTAATCAGATAGAGTAGGCGCATTTACTGCCATTACCGTCGGCCCATTCACAGGCAAAATATGGAAGGAAGTGGTTTCAGAACTTGGCTCTTATCTGTTTGAAGTAACTTGCAGTCGCACAATGTTTCATGAACACCACAATTCAATGCCCGAGTGCCGGACTAATCACTTTTCTAATCACAAGTTCACGACGCACTAGTATTTACGGACGACCACAGCGACTGCACGCATCGTACGATTTTTTTCTCTAAAATGCGTGTGAAACTATTTCACTTGCACGAGGGTACAACGTAGGAGGAAACACACTAGTTGTCTCAACAGTACAGCGCGCATGGGATGGCCACAAGTCACATATCCTTTCCTTATGCGACAAGAGTAGACTGCTCACCTCGCTAGGGTATAGGGTGTTCTGCTTTTCACTGAGGACGGTGTTGGGCTTGACCTGTCTCGCCATCAGCGTGTCCTCGAGGTCGCAGATGTAGTCGATGACGCACTGGATTACCTCCAGCTTGCTGAGCTTGCGATGCTTGGGCGCGTTGGGCACCAGGTGCGTCAGCTTGTTGAGGTACATCTGAACCTCCTCGGAATCGAAGCTGCTCTTGCGGGCCGCCTTCAGGTCCACGCTAAGCTTCTCACTTTTTGCCTGCTCCACCACGATCGCCTTCATGGCGAGACCGGTCTGTGTCGCCTCTCTCAACAGATCCTCACCGCTTTCCCGTCGCGTTGGCGGTCCTCCACTCAGGCCTCCCACCGCGCCGCTCCCTCCACGCCGTCCGCTCCGTCCCGATCTGGTCGTTCCCTTTCGGCCGCCCCGCTTGATCCACCCCTCACCGCGCGCCGCTCTGGCTCGTACTGGACCGGGCGGCGCCGGGCGGCGGCGGCGGCGGCGACTAGACGGCGACAGGTCAGCTGTGAGCTGCAGGTGGCCAGAGCATCGCTGATTGGTCTGCGTCACGCCGCCGGCAGCCAATCAACACGGCGCCAGCCGACAGCGCCAGGGAGGGAAGTTTAAAAGCACGACTTGAACACCTGTGACAAAACAACGAAGGCATTTGTGGGAACGGGCGGTTTCTGGGCAGGCTCTCGTCGTTCAGTGATTGGCTCTCTTGTTAACGTGAAGCATTGCTGAGGTAGATAATGAGTTCCAAAGCAGGTGACCACAAAGAAACAGCCGGGAGGTCACCACATAAACACTGAACCGGTCACGAACAAAACGCGACCGCCGACTGCCGCGCCATGCCAAAGGCAGTCTGGAAAACACACACACGATCAACTACAATCGGCACGTTAGCTATGCACGTGGCTGCCGTGTACCGCGCTGCCCACCCACATGCAGGGGCGGTGCCACCGGGGGGACGGGGATTCGTCCCCCCATCGTCGGATGTGGAGACAATCCCGTATCCGAACGACCTTGCAGGAAAAATTGCGTTCCTGGCACAGATTTTCGCTCAGGATGTATTTTATAAGGACTTTCAGTAATTATTGCAGGCTATGGATATAAGACCTTTCCAAGGGAAAAGTTTCAAGAGACTAAATTGTAGTGAACGAGCTACAGTTCAATATCCTTAAATCCCCAGCTACGACTGCTATTTTCGTACGCTCTCCGCCAGTGATCAACGTGACCTGTCACCATTTACACGGTCACGTTTGATGATCGCTGCAATTTTCTGCATGCTTTCTGTTCATTGCGTACCTCAGATCAGTTTGTATATAACTTCTTTGCGTAATAGCGTCGGTATATAACTTTTTCTCCACGCATTCACATCACCCAAAACTAACAATTTGTGACAATTTTGCTGAATACGGCCGTTAAAATGTATCTTAGTCCTGTGCCACTACATATCTAAACCACCATCTTTTAAACAGCTTCGGTGTGATTAAGTTGAGATTTGAAATGGCAAGTTCTTAGCCGGGCTTGGTCGGGGAAGGTCGCCACAGTGCCCGCTCTTCTTGTCAGAGTGAGAGGCAAGCGACACCATAAGGGCTTAAGAGCTAAGTTCATTGTAAAGCTCCAATGCCAAAATCCTTCTTCTAAATGTTTCCAGGGCTAAGCCATAAAACAAAATGAAACAAAGGCAGTGGAACGGAGAACGCGCATTTGAGTGTCTTTGCTAGTGCCGTCTGTTTTGAACCTCGGGGAAATTTTAGGTTCAAAGCAAATCAGTGCGCTGGCAGAGATCGGTATGAAGTCAAAGTCTGAAAGTTAAAACCCTCATAACTTGTTTAAGTATTGAGAGATTCGGTGGTGACCATTGCAGAAGTTTCCCGTTATGCGCTTCATGTGCATTTGTTGGCTTTGTTTAATCTTTAAGCATTCTATGGTCTTATAACCTGAAGCGGAAGAGTTTTCAGGGAGCATTCCAGCAGTGACTGGCAGGACAACTAGAAATTAATTTCAGAGCATTGCCCCTGAGAGACTGGGGCTTCAGAGCATTACCCCTGAGTGACTGGGGCTTCAGAGCATTACCCCTGAGTGACTGGGGCTTCAGAGCATTGCTCCTGAGTGACTGGGGCTGTATGTTCTGCATCGTTGCCAGTCGGACACATGCGTAATACGCTGCGTGTATTTTAACATTTTTATGTTTCACATCTGGTCCCTGTGAGGAAGATTTGGCCAGTGACCTGAGGAAACAGTAAGGAAGGTTTTGCGGGTGTTGCGCCGTTTCATATATATATATATATATATATATATATATTATATATATATATATATATATATATATACTTAGGTTAAAAAGCAGAGGGTGAATATAGCCCCTGTTGACTATATTCGCACCTCACCCCTATATGTTCCCTGCAATGTGAGGCGCAACGCGTGGGAGCCCATCCATGCATTCGTCAGACTTGGTCACCTTCTTATGACTCTGTTTGACATTTCACCCACACCTGAACTCAGTTTCAACGAGCGATAGGGGCTGACAACTTACTTGGTTAAAGAAAGTGCTCCACATCTGTAGGGGGTTTTGAACTGAAAGTCATCTTGAAGATCATTCGGTGCAGTTCACGGACCTGCCCTTCTGAAGGGGGTGATTTACAACATTTACAATGGGTTTTTAACGGAAATGTCCATCTTGAAGATCATTCGGGTGCATTTCACAGCTCTGCGCCTTCATTCCAGTGGCAATGAGGCGATTAGGGCTCGGAAAATTATAACTGTCGCTTTGTTCGTAGCTGGTGTTCGTGGTCATGATTTCCAGATACAACGGGCGTCAGTTGGCTCTCAATCAATGTTGTGCAAGGCACAATGATCTAATTAAGCAGTGACGCATTAAGGGGCATATTTACTCAACAGAAATTGTGAAATTGAGAAATTGCGCTGTTTAGAGCAGCCTTTCCACTTAAAAGAATAACAACAGTTGTAAGTGAGCTTGTTTGGCTATAACTGATGCGTGCTTCAATATCTACAAATGTGGACCATTTCCTTTAATGGCGAAGCAGAGGAGGATCGACCTAGCAGCAGTGTCACGTGCTCGCCTTCGTCTGAATCAGATGAATCTAGTTCATGCGTTCATGCCGCAGTCGCTTTTACCAGTATAAACGCATCGCATCAAAGAGCGTTTGGCGGCGCTGAACACCGCGCCCACCAAATGGTTGTGGTGCATGCTTGGAAGGAGCATGTGAACTTGGGAGTTTTCAAAAAGTTGTGGGGTCTTAGCCCTTACTCCATCCCCAGTTCCCGTCCCCTCATACTTTTGCCTACGGTGTGTGTAACTCAAGACACATGAGGAATTGCATAGCAATGCTCATTTACGGGAACGCCAGTTATTAAACGCGTACTTTTTCATCCATTATTTTCATTGAAGCGTTGTGATGGCTTTACAGCCTCGTTCCCCGACCAAAAATTGTTGGCACCGAACCGCCCCTACTCACACGCAAACCGCATGCCAAGTGGTTCCGCAGCTAGGGGATGCCTGCATGGATGCAATGTTTGTGTAATGCTCTTGAGAACGAAACGAATGGCATGCAAAGACAGGCACACAAAAACAGCACGGTACTCGTGCACAACAGCCGAAGACACAGCTCTGGCACATCCCTGGCGCGGCTCTTACCCACAAGGAGCTGCGCCAGCCATTTTGTAAGACGCTGTGGTGGAACAGCGCTGTTGAAATTGGTAACTTACGTTCTCAAGGGGAAAGTTCTTCATGGGAGAAGCAGGAGAGAGCGGAGTCAGCTCAGCGGCGGTCTTGTGCTTAATATTGCATTTCCAAATCTGATATGGGCACAAAGACGGCGACCCTCAGAGCAGTCGCCATCAATTGAACCGCATGGTTTGACTACACAAGCCATGCTGATGAGATCACTCTCAGCGACAACCAGTAAGCTATTGCAGGCTGACAGCTCTCTTGACGTTCAAATCCCCTGCTGTGCTAATAAAATGCGGACTATTCAAGGTGCGGGGGACACATGAGCCATTGAAAACGCCAATTGCATCCTCACGTCACATAAAAACACCTGTCGAGCTCACGCGACATGACAATTAAACTCACTCTTGGCATCGAGCGCTTCTTGGCGAGGCCCTTAGCTATTCTTCTCCTCGCTGATTGCGTATGAAAACAAGTTGCTGCAAACTTCAGCTACATACGTGGGGCATGTGGCGTTAGCCGTCGTAGATTCCAGCCAATGATCCCCGCCGACACCGCTTAGCGACCTGGTGGCACGTGTGCTGCAGCTTGTTGTTGGTATGCAGTTGCACCAGCTGCAGAGGCTGGGTTTCGTCAAGCAGCCGTGACTGGCATCTGACGGCCACCGCAGAGCACTGGACCCGGCCGGGCTCCCAGAACAGAGGCCGCCGTCCGGCGCGAGCAGGGCCCGGCGCACACCGAGCTCAGCGTTAACGCGTGGACTGCGGACGGACGGCAGCTCCGAACGCCGGGGACGAACGGCAGCTCCCGACACCAGGGGCGAACGGCGGCTCCGGACGCCGGGGACGGACGGCAGCTCCGGACGCCGGGGACGGACGGCAGCTCCGGACGCCGGGGACGGACGACAGCTCCGGACGCCGGGGACGGAAGGCGGCTCCGGACACCGGGGACACACAAAAGCCTCTGGACGCCGGGGTCGCATCATCGATCGCGTCTTCACTCGGCCTCGTCCGAGGGCGCGTCTCCACTCGCTGCAGTGCCGACCGATCTGTGCCGAAGGTGCCGCTGGCCACGCGCGGCGTCTCCGCGGACGCGGTGCGCCCGATCCAGCCCCAACGGGGTGGCGATACGGTCCCAGCAGAAGGTATACCAGCACAGTGTTTTTGGGGGGCCGGCTATCGGCACCCCATCGACGCCACCCGTCGTCGGCCGCGCCGGGAGCGCTGACAGCTGAAAAAAACGCGGCGCCAACCGGCCCCCGATACCTGGCCGCCTGGAGTCCCCCGCACAGAGAGCGCACACACTCTCTTACCCTCCGCACAGAGCGTGCATCGCCTCGAATTCTTCACACGGGGAACGCACACACTCTCGGACCTTTCACACAGAGAGCGTACGCTGTTTCGAACGCTCTACACAGAGAGCGTGCACTGCCTTGAATCCCCCACGCGGCGAACGTGCACAGCCTTTGGCCTACCACGCAGGTACGCGGACTATATGCGGTCTGACCAATGACAGTCCG
>NW_023596818.1:31856739-31899491 GCF_011947565.3 Pollicipes pollicipes | reverse complement strand
TCTGACCGGCCACCCGGGCCGGTGTTAATGCACATTGTTGACCATTCGATCTACAATCAAATTTCACCTTCAAATTTCGATCAGACAATCGGTCTCAATCTTACCTTCGCGATGTCGTAATGTCTATAGAATCCAGACAAAACATTCTGACAAAGTTTCTGAATATTATCGGCTTATAAAGAGTTTACTAAACCACTGCAAATTAAAGGCACCGGGTGATGTATTCATGCGGCTCGTTCAATGCCTGATTTCTGCAGCATATATTTATGCATCTTGACTTCAAGATACAAGAGAATTGATCTCACAGTAGCCTCTGGGTTCTGTCTGGTTACAAGTAAAAATAACAGTGAAACTAGGAAAACCGCATCCATTGTTAACAAGTAAGCTATATGATATGACATGACACTTAGATAAAAAGCTATAACAACCTCCATCTCTACCCTCCCCCCTCCCCGGTCATCGGAATGTTTTCCAGAAAAAAATACCCGAAGTGCGCCCTGAGCTTGCCACCCCCCCCACTAAGTATTGACAAAATCAGCAAGAGCACAGCAGCAACAGCAGCAGCACGGCATATCGTGCTTTGATATTCATAATCTGCCATAAAAAGCTTTCGACCGCTTCGTTACGTATGTCAAACAGACCACCAAAGCTTTTCTTGCCGCTAGCACCAAGACAAAAAATCCATAAACAAACCACTCACTAATCCGCCACTCGACACAGCCCGCGACGAGAATGGCCAGCCGGCGTCAGCTTTCGTGTGTTTCGAAGTATTCTTTAGGTCTGGATGCCAGATGCTGCCAGGTATTGCTGTCGTCACTCAACGATTCCATGACGCCATCAAACAATGACGTAATGAGGCGCATTTTTACAAACTTTGGAGTTTTGCCACTTACCATCGTTTTTGAACCTTGAAAGCTTACCAATAGTTACAAGTAAGTTTTTCCCATGAGATCTGATGCCTACCTCAATATCTTCAAATGTGGAGCATTCCCTTTAGATTATTGTCAAAAGTACAGACTCGTTATTACGAAAGTCCGGCCAGTTATCGGACCGTGCTTTCAACGTTACACAATTTCTCGCTCGGAATATCCCACAGATTCTTCCTGCGGCATGAAACTCTAAGTGGATTGTCTCCACTCATAAAGATATACTTCTTGTTTTTTTTTGCTCCCAGATTTTGCACTCCTTTTCATATGGGTTGCTGCACTGTGTCGGTTTGAAGGCTGCTTTGTTGTATGCGATAACAGCTGTGGCGGTCTGGGGTTTGAACAGTCCGAGATAAGCTGCATTGCATTTGGTAGCTTTTAAACTACTTTTAAAGTTCACACTTCAATTTTCGGCTATGATGCATCTTTAGTCTAGGAAGCCATGTCAAAAATCCAACATTGGGAGCAGGTACGTAGTTTTGCGAGATGAGTTGAGGTGCCGCGGTGAAAAAAGAGCCAGTCTGCCCCAAAAATATGCCACCAAAACAGGTTTCTCCCCAATTTTGCCCAATTCCTTCTCAAAGTTGGGTAGCTGAAGCCCAAGCTGGAAAGGAAAGGTGCCTGAAACTCTCACCCCTCCCACTGCCTGAAGCCCCTCAACCCCCAGCTGGTGTGGCGGGTGCGAACGGCCGGTCTCGGCAGCTTCACCCGGTCCGCCCGGCAGCCGTGTTCCGCGCGGCGCCCCAGTTCCCAGCCAGGTGTGCGGCCTCGCTCGCTCGCCGGCCCGCAACCGGCGCCATGGTCACAACAATGGCGCATTCCTGGGGCCGAGCACAACGCGCGCCGTGGAGTCACGTGCGTGCGGCGTCTGGGGCGGTGGTCCGCGGGGCGTCACGGCGGGCCAGAGGCAGAGGGAGCGGCCCGACGCGGCCGCGATCAGGTGGTCCGTGTCAGTATTCCCGAGCTGCTGCACGGGAGAGCAGGAGCTTGGTCTTTTGAGTGGGCACGGCACAACAGGAGAGGAGGTATGCATTGTCTGCGTTATGGAGGCGCTCCACGGTTGTTCAAAATTACGAACATCGGACAAGCGCGCAACAGGCTACGCGACCGCTGTAGATTGCCTTCGACAGGAATATGAGTTGAAGAACCTAAAGCTGGTGTTCCCACCGACCATCAAAGAACGGCTGCAAGTCACCGGGCGGCCCAGCACAAAGCAAAGAAATACGTTCCCTGCCTCCACTCAATCAGAGAAACCCACCATGTGGGCCCATCAGCCTTTTACACAGCACCCCACCGAGGACGTGACCCGTGACCCCCGTCCGCCGCCCAGCTGTCCGGGCTGGGCGACCCCGCCAACTCGTGGCAGCCACGTGACCTCGTCGCCCGCCGGCGTCGGCGCCGAGAAAAACCGCCGGCGAGCGGCGAGCGGCGCGCGGCGAGCGGCGCGCGGCGCGCGGCGACCGCGTAAAAACTCGCCATCCCGAACCCCAAACGACGCCGAACGGGGTCAACCGGCGGCGTCGGCTGCGCCCTGCAACGCGCCCGGGCGGTGAAAGGTGCGCCGCTGCCAACTGCCGCCTCCGCCGCCGCCGACCGTCAGCTGGCGACGCCGAGAAACGGCCGGCTGGCGGCGTGGGAATCGGCTCGACGCCGCCAGGCTGTGTGTTCATTGAGCTGGGGGTCAAGGAGCTATCTGCGCTCGTCAGCAGGGAGGCCGGTGTTTCTGCGGCGGCTAGCGGGGACGCCGGTGCTTTGTGACGCGGCCAGCAGGGGACCCGGTGCTTCTGCGGCGCCGGCTAGCGGGGACGCCGGTGCTTCTGTGACGCTGGCTAGCAGGGACACCTGGCGCTCCTGCGACGCAGGCTCAGGACACCGGTGCTCGTGCGACGCAGGCTAGCGAGACACCGGTTCTTCTGCGACGCAGGCTAGCAGGGACGCCGATGCTTCTGACGCATGGCTAGCAGGGACGCCGATGCTTCTGCGACGCAGGCTAGCGGGACGCCGATGCTTCTGTGACGCAGGCTAGCGGAGACACCGGTGCTTCTGCGACGCAGGCTAGCAGGGACGCCGATGCTTCTGTGACGCTGGCTAGAAGGGACACCGGTGCTCCTGCGACGCAGGCCAGCACGGACGCCGGTGCTTCCGCGATGTGCTACGCGCTCGCAGTCTGCAAGTTCGGCCGTTTTCGACGCATCTTGGTGCGTCGAGCGGTCGGGATGAAGAACTTTCCGAGATGTTTTGGTAATTTTGTAAGCGAGGAAGAGAGTGAGAGGGGTTGGGAGAAAAAGAAAGAAGTCTTGCGTATTTATCGCATTTGCGGCATGCTGTATTGGCGCATTTTTGAACAATAGGTATAGTTACTGTGTTCGGTAGATGAAATGTTGCAACGGAAATTCACCATTTTGCCGGACAGTTTTGTGACGTTTGCTGTGATTGTGGAAGTGCATAGCGGAACGTTAAATTTTCCAAAGTTTTTCTTTTAAGTATGACCTTGCTTCCCCGTCTGAACGAACACGACTAATGTTGATGCACTGACCATACACATCATGAAGATCTGTGGTAAAAGGCTGAGTGCTTATCCCACAACCATGATCAAAAAGTAAAACACTGTGTAATACATTCGCCGGCGTCTTGGATCGGTGGTGAATTCGTAGTTATTTCGATGACCTCATACATGCGCCTTTGGGATGATTAAGATGCGTGCAAGACAAGGCATGCAGAGTACACTGAAAGGGATTTTTACACCCTGAAGCGACACTTGGCCATGAGTGTGGATTTCTCGAAATAATGGGACCTAGTCACCTGCAAGCCGCTGAGGGTTAAACACCCTTCTCGGATTTTGTCCAACTGATTTCTAGTTATCCAATATAACTATATAACTATATAACTATATATATATATATATATATATATATATCAGCTTTTACAGTAATATTTATTGCACGTTGTTAAAACTAATGCGCTTATACACAGCAGTTACATATGGAAACCTGATAGTTTGGCCAGGTTTCCATATGTGATTTTTGGCAGCTTTTTATGAGCACACCACTTATGTCAAATAGAGGGGTGAAGTTGCACCTCTTTGCTGCATACTGAGATGTGACATCTGCGCATAATCTACCATTACGTCTTTAGTTAAGCTGTTGATTATTTACTTAGGTATGTACGAGGATGGACTGCCGCATAATATATGTGCCTATCGCAACGCGTTTACACGCACGTTCTTGACACATAAAATTGTCATCGGCAAGAGATGCATTTCAGTTATCACAAAACAATACATAAGTGCTCCTCAACGTACCATCTAAGACAATCGAACTCAGCTTTTCCCCAAATCCGCTTATGCAAATGCCCTCCTCATGGGAATGCTTTTTCCTGCTCGTTTCAATGAGCATACATTGCGAGCCTAGTGCACTTGCGGGGTACGCTGCTCCCAGCTGTTGTGCCTCTGGACGGAAATGACCCGCTCCCGATCAGTTGGAATGTGTGAGAAGCGAAACGCCCGTCATGTCAATGGCATGCGCAAAGCAGGTTGATTGTAACAGAGTTACCTACTTCAGCTGGGATCTTCAGTGGCCATGCGACCACACTGCTGTGCACACGCTCGGTGCTCTGTGACATCAACCACGTTCAGCCAGCCTAACTACATCCGGAGTCTGGACGGCACTGGCGATGATCGTGCGATCGAAAGCTCACTATCACAGGCCGAAAATACTTTACTATACTTTCAAATGCAGCACCCGCGCAACGCCCGCTGCGCTTGCAGCAGTGATGGAGAAGGCCATATTCGGCAGACTGGTCATTGCAACGTTTGACGGATGAGGTTCTTTCGATGATGTAATGCGCCAGTGAATATGATGACATATATGATGATGTCTCATGTCATAACACGACTGGAATCCCTGTGCATTTTTGCACAGTATCTACATATATGCAACAACTTCATAGATGAAGCTGTTACGTCCAAAGACAGGGTTCCACAAACAATTACGTCGAAGTTATTGCCGGGCGTTGAATAGCTTTATGGAACAAACCACTGGCACTAATAATTATCAATGGCTCAGTGGACTGCTTCTGAACCGAAAGGAATCAGAGATTGCGGACTCCGTGAACGTAGATTGTAGATCGAAATGGGATCAAGGATCTTTACTGACATTGCCAAACCACATTCGTCTGGAAATGTTCAAACATCGGTCAGAAATGAGTGGTGAAAAAGTCGGAGCAGGTATGTATAAACCTGCGCGCTGACAAGTCTTAACAAAATGACGTCCGCCGTTGCGGTCTCCGGGGGCCGTATGTCGTCCCTCCCTCCCCCCCCCCCCCCCGCCTCCTCCCCACCCCCACCCCCGGCTAACAACTGATGGTGGCCAACGGACAGACGAGAACGATAACACAGCAGAAAGAAGTAACTTTGGACACTCTAGCGTATCCATTAATATTTTTAGAAGGCAGCTCGGGTGAATATTACACCTGTAGGGTATTTATATTGGGAATAGGAACGAATTAGTATTTTTAGCACCGCGCAATGGTGCTGAAATTTGGTGGAAGGAAAATTACGGGTAAAATCTCCACGTTTTCGTATTGCCGTAGCGGTTAAGGTGTTCAGAGGCCAGCCTCAACATTTTGCATATAAAATATACATCCAAGTCATGTCTTTCCACAATGAAAATTAATTTTGATAGACTTCTTGAAAGACTTGTTCATCATGGTAACTCCCGCACGCCCCGCGCCCGACGCCTGATGCCATATGCAGCGGCTAGCACCGCTCGATTTGGTGGAACCGCAACCCCAGCGTATCGATGCCCTTGCTCCTGGGATAGCGAGTGAAGGCTCAAACCTTCTTATGTAATTTGTTTCAATAATCAAGTTTGAAAAAGGATTGACGTTATTGGGCAAACACGACTTGGCCTTTTTCAGTTTTGACCTTGTTTTGATTCACCAGGTTGAACAATTATGAGACCCTTCCTTTTTCCGGCAACGAGAAACTTGTTATTATTTTGTCCAGTGCTCTGTTGTTGCTATTGTCTCGATTGTATATGTTCTGGCGTTTTGACAGTTTGGACAATGCATCCATATTTTATGGATTTGTTCTTGAAAAGTACTGTTTTCAGATTTGTGTGCTAGAATCAGATCAGTTTTTTATTGCAAAGTTTCTGCTCCGTAGATATCAATTTCTTTCTTTCAGCATCCCATTTTCGTGTCATGTGCAGTGCAAGAACCCGATTCAGTTTCAATCTGTATTCAGTGCGGTCGAAATTCTTGAATATTGTGGTGCCGCTAAGTGGTTGGTGTAAACTGTCGATCAGTTTATAGCAATTTTAATCCACCTGTCTCTTGACTCAGACGCTCTCCACATAGGAGTGGTGCTGTGAGCTGGGCAGTGAGATGCTGTGGTAGCGAATCTGTCACGTGTAACGGTCGTGAAGCCTCCACCACTGGGTGTAGTTTTGCGACGCAAGTGTTGGGCGTTGAACGGGGGAAATGGCCAAACATAGCCACAAAATACACTAAAAACAGGCTTCCCTGTATCTGAACTATTTTGCTCTCAAAGATGGGGAGCTAGAGTCTCCCCCAGGTGAAAAGGAAATCACACTCCCTCTCCAGTACACTTCCTCGCCCGGTCTCGATGGGTGATGGTGTGGTCGGCACCACTATCATTTTGTCCGGCCCAGATGGTCGAAACCAGGTTTCGGTAATCGACATAGGGTCGATGTTATGCGCCTTTAGACGTTGTTGGACGTGCATGTCTGGAATCAGGAGGGCAAGTTAATGTGTGCAATTTTTAAAGGCTGCCAGAGAAACACCTGGCGGGAAGCCGCAAGAGATGTAACGCAGGCCATGGTGGGGGCACGTCTATTGTTTCCGGTTGCAACGCAGCTTCCGCGATAGGTGTGTCCGAAATGCCTAGTGTTGTTTGGCTGATCATCGTCGGACGCTTACTGCCATGGGTTTAGTCGCGTGGCGTCGATAGTCAAATTTTCGTAGATGTTCGGTTGAATTTTCACGTCGAAGTAGTGGTAGGCACGTTTCAAGGGTTCTTTTAAGCGAAGCGACTGGTGGAATAGTTATGTTGTTGGGTGTTAATATTCAACTGGTTTATTTTAACCCTCCGATACTACGCCGTGGCAGAAAATCTATGCGAGTGCAGCTTGTGGAAACTCAAAACTCATGGAACTCAAAACAACGCTGAGTGATGTCAAAACACTCAGGCAATAACACAAGACGAGACCAGAGTTAACAAGGCATATCAATAATGCGATGGAAACATACAAAATGCGGCAAAAACAGAAAATTCTCCGGTAGATATCGTACGAACGCATAGCCAAAAAAGTTTGGCGTTATCACTTTCCATGCTCGTCTTTTCTGTGAGGCAGTCGCTAGAAACCTTAAAAATGATATAACGTGAGCTTTTGCTTTTAGTGTTGTGCGTGTACATTACTGAGGCTTCAGAAGATTTAGAGGCAACTCACCACTGGGGGATTGAATTGGACTGGGAAGGGGAGAGGGGGGGGGGGGACACACCTGCAGCCGCGCCAGGAGCGTCGACCCCGGCGCAGCCACGTGCGTGCGCGCCGCGTGGGCAGCGCGCGCACAGTGCGTGGGCAGCGCGTCCAGTGGCCGGCCACCTGCAGCTGCGCGACAGCCGCGGACCTTGTCCGGGGTGACGGTCCGCAGCTGGTTGCTGGGTCAGCCTCCAGAGAGAGGAAGGTGAGATGGCTGTGGCGTCTTTTTGCCTCAAAGAGGTGCTGAAAAAGACGAGAACACGGAAAAAGTGGTGATATCTTCGTAGGGGAGTTGCAGGCCATGTCAAAAATCCAATCTTACGGGGAGTGTGTACGCCCTACGATGGTTTCCAATTACATTTGATTCCCCATCTGTCATCTTCGTCGGGAGTCAAAAAGTCCTTCAGGACAGTCAATTTCTTCTTGTGACTCCCCAAATGGCCGTTCTGACACTACATGCGACTCCCCTTACGGGAGCCCGCTTCAGAACTGACGTTGCTAAAAGAATCACGATGCCCGATGAGGGAGTCAGGTCGTCGATTTCGAGTGCTGAAATTGGTAAATACTCGGTTTTATGACCTCCCTATCCAGGCGCACAGGACGTGAGTCGTGTCATCACCGATGGGTGTCAGGGAATCACACTATCCCTGACGGGCGCCACCAATCCAGGGCGAGCCCGGCTGTTTGTGATTCAGCCTGCATTTGTCATGAGTCTGGCAGCCATTGGGAAACAGCATACAACCTGTGGTCATTCGGAGGGAAACACGACACATCACTTTTTCGAATAGTAAACCATTTCAGACTTGGACAATGTCACGCTTTGAAATATGAAATGACTGTAGATTTCTTAATGGCTTGGTTGTTCTCTAACGAAATCACGGTCAAGCCGCGCTCACCTAGCACAACCAAATTAGAGACCTAACGCGATACCAATACATTTTTGGGTAGTCTCTCAGACAAAAAAGAACAATTTAAGTTATAGTTACAATAACTTTCATTAAACGGGGGCCGGGTATGAAAGCCAGAACGCGGTCAAACCAACCTGCATTTTTACTTGAGGTTTTGCTGCATTAGGGGTAGTTTCTGGTGCTCCTTTTGAATTAATCAGTAACAGGACCGCAACAGGTATTTTCCATGGCCTTTTTAAAGGTTGGAGTAAGCCACCGACCTAAAGTGACACAGGTAAATATTCCGCTTTAAGGAGCATGCCATCTAGCGTAATCATTGACGCTTAATCAAATGCATGACATATTTCTTTGTCTACTTTACTTTTTATGTACCCGTTGTTCACGACTGTGTGTTTGAAACGCTTGAGTTCAGTATGTTAAAGTAAAAGTTTGAACACGTACGCGGTGTCCTACGAGAAAATGTTTTAACAACTCTCTTTGTCTTGTTACATTTTATACGCTATATATATATATATATATATATATATATATATATATATACAGCATTCACACACGTCTATATTCGGAAATTTTTGTAGCAGGATTTCTCTTATATATACCCCGGCGAAGATGACAGCATGTTGGGCACTTGCTTGCTTGCTCTCGGTTTTCTAGGCTCCTTATAATCTTTCTTTCATCATTCGAAGGCTTCTGTAGGATTGCACCAATACTGTACTCGCGAACCGTCTTGTTATAACCAGTAAGACACATAAAACAGGTATAATAACTCAGTATAATGCACTCGAGACCCTCCCGTATCGGCAACAAAATCATGTGTGTTTTCCGGCGACTTCCAATATCTTTCATTGACAAGTTATCAAATGAGTGCAAGAAAAGGCACTCGAAATACGAAAGCGCCTCGAAAGAAACGAAGCATTAATTTACATATTCAGTGCAGCTATGACAACGGTTAAAGTGTGCAGTGAGTACGGGTACTGAATTCTGTGAAGAATGATGCACATGCAGGATATATATCATTGTCATCCACATATTTTATGAGATTACATTTAAAGAATCCCACATTCACACTTCAGGGCCTGGGTGTGAGAGATCTCCCGTCACATATGATTGACGTGGTCTCCTGTCAGCCGCCACAAACGACTTGATGACATATGCGTGCTCAGAACCCCTGAGACGGTCGATCGTACAGGTGCTACGACAAATCACGTGGCGGCCGGGCGAGCGAGGGTCCAACCACAGGAGTAGAGCACACAGTCGGCCGCGTGCTCCGCCCCCCGGCGAGCCCCCCCCCCCCTCCACAGGAGTAGAGTACACAGTCGGCCGCGTGCTCCGCCCGCGGGCGAGTGTGCCCCCCCCCCCCCCCGGCAAGAGCAGAGCGCACAGTCGGCCGCGTGTTTCGCCCCCCGGCGAACCCCCCCCCCCCCCCCTCCACAGGAGCAGAGCGCACCATCGGCCGCGTGTTCTGCCCCGCACCTGTGCAGCGTTGAGCCTCTCCCGCTGCGTGCCTGCCGCATGCCGTGCCCAATTTAGCGGTGCCCTGGTCGCAGACGTCGGGGTGATATGCGCATGGCCCCCAGCGCATGGGCTGCTGACACGCCGCTGGCCTTTGCCGTCTGTGCGCGCCGCTGCTGAGGCGGCGGCGTGGCCGGGAAGGGTCAGTGGGAACGTTGATTGCTTATCTGGCGGCGCACCTGGGCTTCCGAGCTTGCTTCTGCGGCGCAGGGGATCAGCCTGATAAGTCCGCGACGCCGATTCAAAGTGCAGGCCTGTTACACGGGAGAAACGGTCGGCGGTTGTCAAGCGCCAACTCATTGTCATCGCAATGTAATTCGTCACAGGTATTCTAATTGGTTAAATGGACGTGACTTTAAGCGCTGTAGGATTTTTCGTTAAAGCCTATGTCTTTCAATGGATGATGCTTCACGCCTAAAAAATATGTCGAAAAAGGGGAAGATAACGATGAAAGCAAAGGCATATTATGTGTTAAAAGATCTTATCACTCTGTCGTGTCACATCGTCTCGTGCGTTTCGTCTCATCTTGTCTCTCTCGTCTCGTTCCGTGTTTTTTTTCAGTGGCAGGCCGTCGTGGCTGTCATATCCTTGTGCCAGACGTTTATTTACAAAGTATCCTAGTCCTTTTGGGCCTTTCTGGGCTTTCCAATACCCTCGCGAATTGTCCAAACCTTCCGAGACGATAAGGCTGCTGCAGCCTCTGACGCCGTGAATCCCCGCTCCACGACCACTTTTCCTCGCATTGCCGATGAACGGGCCATTCGTCTTCGGCTCTCCTTCCTGTCTTTGCTGCGCGGCCGAGCTGAGTCTCTATTCAGACACCTCCACTGTCACCTCCGCCTCAGACGCCGGCGCTCCAGTGGCGCCGTGACTCTGCGGTCAGCCCAGCTAGATGACAAATCACCCCAACTGCCCCTAACCCCGGCACAGCCAGACGTGGCGCGTCAGCTGACCGGGCGGCGGGTGGCGGGCGGCGCACCTGCGGCAGTCACGACGCGCCGCATGCCGCGCCGCATTCGTGGCCGCTTTCAGCCGTCAGGCGGCGCGGCGCGAAGACAAATCAGGCGGGCTGAATGCCCGCGGCTCGGCCAACCGGCGGCTTGTTTGTTCAGCGAACGGCAGCCGGGGAGACGGCCGGAGCACGTGCGGTGGGGACGGGCTCTGCAGCCCGGCACCACCATCGGCCGAGGAGACGGCCGGACCACGTGTGGTGGGGACGGGCTCTGTAGCTCGGCACCGCCGTCGGCCGAGGAAACGGCCGGACCACGTGTGGTGGGGACCGGCTCTGTATCTCGGCACCGCCGTCGGCCGAGGAGACGGCCGGCCCGCGCCGATTTTAAACTTTCTTTCGGAAGCCATCTGTGGTGAAAAAGTACAAAAACGGTCTGAAGCCTCTTGGCTGCACCCCTGGTTAAGTACGTGGCTGACCAGTACAGACAATTATGTAACTGATTTTGCCGGCAGTGCCAAGAGCGACGGATCAGAACGCCTCACCACAGCTCAAGCTGTCTGCGGTCGCCGCGGCTCAAGCTGCCCAGAACAGACATATTACAGGCCAGAACAGGCATATTACAGAAATCTAGTAGTCCAGCTGTAGGAAGCAGGTGATTGAGCCCATTCGACATTGCTGACGGAGGCGACCGGTGGAGTCCTGTCCAGGTGACCCTGCTGACGGGGACGACCGGTGGAGTCCAGCCCAGGTGACCCTGCTGACGGGGACGACCGGTGGAGTCCAGCCCAGGTGACCCTGCTGACGGGGACGACCGGTGGAGTCCAGCCCAGGTGACCCTGCTGACGGGGGCGTTGGTGGAGCCCAGCCCAGGTGACCCTGCTGACGGGGACGACCGGTGGAGTCTAGCCCAGGTGACCCTGCTAACGAGAGCGATGGTGGAGTCCAGCCCAGGTGACCCTGCTGACGGGGGCGTTGGTGAAGCCCAGCCCAGGTGACCCTGCTGACGGGGACGACTGGTGGAGTACAACTCAGGTGACCATGCTGACGGGGACGACCGGTGGAGTCCAGCCCAGGTAACCCTGCCAACGAGAGCGATGGTGGCGTCCAACTCAGGTGACCGCCGCGCGCCACCGCTCCGAAGCCAGACAGCCGTCGGGCTGGCCACCGCGGATAGGGCCGGACCGCCGTAAAAGGCTGCACCTGCAGCGGCACCGGACAGCGGTGCCCCACGCCGCCTGCAGCTACCCTGCAAGGCGACCAAGCCACCGCCGCCGCCGCTGTCGCCGCCGCGTGCAGCCTGCAGACCCGGTCTGGCCGCAGCAGCCGGGCGCCGCCGCGCGCTGGAGCGGCGGGAAGAGTGAGGGCCGGGAAAGCTCGCGGCTCACCCCGGGCCAGTTCGGCACCATCCGACGCTCGGGAGGAACCGGCGCCTCGGCTGCCGGCGGCGGACGGACATCGGGGCGCGTCAGAGCCGTTGTGGTGCACATGATATGCTGTAATTCACCGCCCTTGGGCTTATGAGATATGAGATAGTGGGGCTCCAGACGCTCCCATCCCATCGATAACTAGCCATATATGGCATCATATTGGCTCGGCCCTGGGGCCTGTTTGAGTTCTCTTGGAAGCCCGTGGGCCACGGCGATGGGCTAGTTTTGCAGACGAGTGTGATCGTCCTGGTTTTGGCCAGCCGTATGCTGGTCATTAATTGAAATAGCTCTTCTTTGTGCAGGTTGGTCACAACCTTGGGATATTACGCCGAGCACTAAGCAGCTGTACATGGAGAGGAGCATGAAAAGGCAATAAGGAGAGGAATGGCGACAGTTGATCTACACACGAGTTTGCTATTTGTTTCAAGATGACTGATTTCGCCCGCAGCGGCGTCCGTTTTTGAGCTGTACTAGATTGGGCTGAGAAGCATCTATAAGACTCAGCAAGAATAGTCCAACAAACGCAAGACCAACCCATTCGAGTCTGGCTACCAGCGAGCTCATGGCACTGCTGATGAAATCGGTTTAGCAACATGCGAAATACCTCCGGTGCGACGGCCGGATTAGGCGCAGGTGAGGTTCACCTCGAAACCACCCAAGCTGCTTATATTGACGATGATGAGGCCGGCCGCTCGCGAACGTCGCACACCATTACTGTGCTTCTCGCGAGCGGCTTACAGTCGAGTGATCGGCCGGCGGCTGTGTTGTTCTATCGACGACCGGCGGCTGTGTTGCTCTATCGACGACCGGTGGCTGTGTTGCTCTATCGACGACCGGCGGCTGTGGTGCTCCATCGACGACCGGCGGCTGTGTTGTTCTATCGACGACCGGCGGCTGTGCTGTGTTGTTCTATAGACGACCGGCGGCTGTGCTGCTCTATCGACGACCGGCGACTGTGTTGCTCCATCGACGACCGGCGGCTGTGGTGGTCTATCGACGACTTGGCGGCTGTGTTGCTCTATCGACGACCGGCGGCTGTGCTGGCGGCTGTGCTGCTCTATCGACGACCGGCGGCTGTGCTGCTCTGTCGACGACCGGCGGCTGTGTTGCCCTATCGACGATCGGCGGCTGTGCTGTGTTGTTCTATCGACGACCGGCGGCTGTGCTGCTCTATCGACGACCGGCGACTGTGGTGGTCTATCAAGGACCGGCGGCTGTGCTGCTCCATCGATGGCCGGCGTCTGTAATGCTCTATCGACGACTGTGTTACTCTATGGATGACCGGCGGGTGTGTTGCTCTATCGACGACCGGCAGCTGTGGTGCTCTATCGACGACCGACGGCTGTGGTGCTCTATCGACGACCAACTGCTGTGCTGCTCTATCGACGACCAGCAGCTGTGTTTCTCTATCGAAGACCGCACGGCTGACAACTTGGGGGGCTTCTTATCGATAATGGCGTGGCTAAACATCGCGGGCGCTCTATCGATGATCACGTGGGCGAGCCCCGGCGTGGCTTTCTATCCACGATGGCGCGGCCGCCCGGCAGCCGCGCACGGGGCTTTCTCTCGGCGGTCGCGTGTCAGACCATTGCCGCAGCATTCTCCCGACGGCCGCGCAAGCAGCCAGCCACCATCGCTGCTGGTGGCTGGTGGCTGCTGGTGGCTGGCGTGCTGTCAACGGTCCAGCCCCAGAGCCGGTGGAGTGGGGAGGGGGAGGGGGGGGGCCGCTCGCCGTGGAGTCGCGCTCTCGCCGCTGGCCGCCGGCTGCCGTCGGTCGGCCGACGGGCGGGCCGTCACAGCGCCGGCCGCGACAGCTGCGGCGCGCCGCCAGGTGACGACGCACCTGGGGCTCCGTCCGTCACAGGCGCGCCGCTGGGGCCGCAGCGGTCCAGCTGGACCAGCTGGCCCAGGGCCGCGCCGGTGTGGCTCAATGTCGTGGGAACGCACGCCACCCGAACGGCAGGGCGTCACGGACAGATAAGCGTCGGAAGCGATTGCCACGCGCTCTCAGTGGTCATTGTCGAAGCCGGTGATCCTCAGTCAGTTGGAGTGTGTGTTGAGCCGGGGCCACTGTCGTCGAGTTGCGGCCACTGCCGTTGAGTCGGGGCCACTGTCGTCGAGTCGCGGCCACTGCCGTTGAGTCGGGGCCACTGTTGTTATGTCGGGACCACCGTCGTTGGGTCAGGGCAACTGCCGTCGAGTCGGATTCACTGTCGTTAGGTCGGGCCACTGTCGGTAAGTCGGGTCCACTGTCGTTAGGTCGGGGCCGCTGTCGTCGGGGCGGGGCCACTGTCGTTGAGTCGGAGCCACTGCCGTTTATGTTTGCCGGGAGGGGCCAGCGAGAACGATGGGCCGTCAGTCACAAGCAAGCAGGCAAGCCATGCCCGTCACATTCCCCCATGTGAGAAACAACTTCCGATTTCGCTCAAAGTTGTGTATGAAGGCTGTTATGCACGTATTGTATATGTATTTTGTGATCAGCCGTCGTGTTACCATCGCCGAAAGTGATCCACGGATTAGTTTCATTCGGAGTGCGTTGGTGAAAATACGTCGAAATATTTTGATATAATATATATTCTTCACGAGATATTGTAGACCAGCCGCAAGACGGTGATAATTAGCACACATTCAATAATTATGATTGAAGCATCACTTAATATACAAGACGTACCAAAGACCGCATTCAGTCCAACTGCGGGCACCATTCACCGATGCGTTATACCTCTGATTCGATATAATTCCCCAGGAGGATGGCGCAGTCACTCTACGAAGATCACGCACGCGCACACAGACTCATGCAATGACGCACCCCACCGTCTAGTCATTAGTTTGTACTGACCCATCTCTGCAGGGACGGCCCCGTCTGGCAGCGGCGCCAGTCCCATGGGCTACTATCACAGTCGGGAGTACTCTAGTAAACCGATGCAGCTACGTAATGCACTTGACAAGATCCGGCGTCTGAGTAGGCCAATCTGCTGCTGGCTGCGGCAGCCGGCCGCGGCTACCGGCCGCAGGGAGGGGAGGGCACAACACCGCCCACGCCCCTCGCGCCGACAGCTGCTCGTTGGGGGACAACTGCTGCACGTGCATCTCTCGCCCCCCCCCCCTCCCCCTCCCCCGGCGGCTGGCTGCCGTTGCGGACATGTGCACATGCGGCCGCGTTCCGTCCACGGCCGGTGATGTGTGTTTGGTCGCGGGGCGGGGGCGCCTGCACGTGCAGCCCCCTCCCCCTCCCCCACCAGCCGCCAGCTGTCAGCCGGATGTTTCCCAATAAAAAGGAAACGGGACGAGCCGCCGCCTGCGGACCACGGATGGCGCCGCACGCGCACGGCGTGACCCATCACACGGCAGCCATGGCCGCGTGACGTCACGCCGCGCACGTCTGACGTAACGGCTTCGGGTCACGATCGATGTCACGGCTGCTGGTGGTGGACGTCACGGCGGCTCACGATGGCCTCAGAGCGCTCACGACGGACGTCACGACCGGGCGAAGTCCCGGCTGACGTCACGGCTCTCCGTCGGTAACGTCACCACAGCTCACGACCGGTCTTGGTTGCAACCACGGATGTTCGTGGGTGACGTCACAGGAGCTCACGGCTGACGTCACGACCGGTGACGCCATTGTTGGTGAGTGACGTCAGGGCAGCTCAAGACTGGCGCTCGGCCGCCGGCGCCTGCAACAGACGGCGGTCGTGACAGCGGCGAGCGGCGGCGAGCGGGCGTCACGGTGGCGGGGCGGCGCGCGGCGCACGGGTCGTGCCGCTCGGCCGGCGCTCCCGCAGAGCCCGGTCACGAACGCCCCGCCGGCCGGGAGAACGGCCCCGCAGCGCGCCAGCCGCCGCTCCGTCCGAGGTGAGGGAAGGGCGCGCCCCCAGTACACAGAACCAGCCGCACGATCCGGCCGTGACACCTCGACACCCCGGCAGACAAAACACAGGTACGAGAGGGAGTGTTTAAACGCGGTGATGCGTTTTCTCATCACGGCTGGGTTTTCAGCGCCGGCATCAAAACACATGCCGGGCTGGGGGACACTGGTGGGGCCGAACGTCACGAAGCAGGTGACAGGGAGATGCCACTCGTCCGTTGGATCCGCTCACTTTAACGACCAGACAGGTTTAAGTCTGACGTCATTCCGGGTCTGACGTCACGCGATGTGATATACGCGTCCTCCTTCATTCATGCTTAAGGGAATGCTATGCAAGCTGGATACTGGAACTCGGAAGTATCAAGAATCACGCTGAAGCTAATCAGATAGAGTAGGTGCATTTACTACCATTACCGTCGGCCCATTCACAGGCAAAATATGGAAGGAAGTGGTTTCAGAACTTGGCTCTTATCTGTTTGAAGTAACTTGCAGTCGCACAATGTTTCACGAACACCACAATTCAATGCCCGAGTGTCGGACTAATCACTTTTCTAATCACAAGTTCACGACGCACTAGTATTTACGGACGACCACAGCGACTGCACGCATCGTACGATTTTTTTTCTCTAAAATGCGTGTGAAACTATTTCACTTGCACAAGGGTACAACGTAGGAGGAAACCCACTAGTTGTCTCGACAGTACAGCGCGCATGGGATGGCCACAAGTCACATATCCTTTCCTTATGCGACAAGAGTAGACTGCTCACCTCGCTAGGGTATAGGGTGTTCTGCTTTTCACTGAGGACGGTGTTGGGCTTGACCTGTCTCGCCATCAGCGTGTCCTCGAGGTCGCAGATGTAGTCGATGACGCACTGGATTACCTCCAGCTTGCTGAGCTTGCGATGCTTGGGCGCGTTGGGCACCAGGTGCGTCAGCTTGTTGAGGTACATCTGAACCTCCTCCGAGTCGAAGCTGCTCTTGCGGGCCGCCTTCAGGTCCACGCTAAGCTTCTCACTTTTTGCCTGCTCCACCACGATCGCCTTCATGGCGAGGCCGGTCTGTGTCGCCTCTCTCAACAGATCCTCACCGCTTTCCCGTCGCGTTGGCGGTCCTCCACTCAGGCCTCCCACCGCGTCGCTCCCTCCACGCCGTCCGCTCCGTCCCGATCTGGTCGTTCCCTTTCGGCCGCCCCGCTTGATCCACCCCTCACCGCGCGCCGCTCTGGCTCGTACTGGACCGGGCGGCGCCGGGCGGCGGCGGCGGCGGCGACTAGACGGCGACAGGTCAGCTGTGAGCTGCAGGTGGCCAGAGCATCGCTGATTGGTCTGCGTCACGCCGCCGGCAGCCAATCAACACGGCGCCAGCCGACAGCGCCAGGGAGGGAAGTTTAAAAGCACGACTTGAACACCTGTGACAAAACAACGAAGGCATTTGTGGGAACGGGCGGTTTCTGGGCAGGCTCTCGTCGTTCAGTGATTGGCTCTCTTGTTAACGTGAAGCATTGCTGAGGTAGATAATGAGTTCCAAAGCAGGTGACCACAAAGAAACAGCCGGGAGGTCACCACATAAACACTGAACCGGTCACGAACAAAACGCGACCGCCGACTGCCGCGCCATGCCAAAGGCAGTCTGGAAAACACACACACGATCAACTACAATCGGCACGTTAGCTATGCACGTGGCTGCCGTGTACGGCGCTGCCCACTCACATGCAGGGGCGGTGCCACCGGGGGGACGGGGATTCGTCCCCCCATCGTCGGATGTGGAGACAATCCCGTATCCGAACGACCTTGCAGGAAAAATTGCGTTCCTGGCAGATTTTCGCTCAGGATGTATTTTATAAGGACTTTCAGTAATTATTGCAGGCTATGGATATAAGACCTTTCCAAGGGAAAAGTTTCAAGAGACTAAATTGTAGTGAACGAGCTACAGTTCAATATCCTTAAATCCCCAGCTACGACTGCTATTTTCGTACGCTCTCCGCCAGTGATCAGCGTGACCTGTCACCATTTACACGGTCACGTTTGTTGATCGCTGCAATTTTCTGCATGCTTTCTGTTCATTGCGTACCTCAGATCAGTTTGTAAATAACTTCTTTGCGTAATAGCGTCGGTATATAACTTTTTTCTCCACGCATTCACATCACCCAAAACTAACAATTTGTGACAATTTTGCTGAATACGGCCGTTAAAATGTATCTTAGTCCTGTGCCACTACATATCTAAACCACCATCTTTTAAACAGCTTCGGTGTGATTAAGTTGAGATTTGAAATGGCAAGTTCTTAGCCGGGCTTGGTCGGGGAAGGTCGCCACAGTGCCCGCTCTTCTTGTCAGAGTGAGAGGCAAGCGACACCATAAGGGCTTAAGAGCTAAGTTCATTGTAAAGCTCCAATGCCAAAATCCTTCTTCTAAATGTTTCCAGGGCTAAGCCATAAAACAAAATGAAACAAAGGCAGTGGAACGGAGGAACGCGCAATTTTGAGTGTCTTTGCTAGTGCCGTCTGTTTTTGAACCTCGGGGAAATTTTAGGTTCAAAGCAAATCAGTGCGCTGGCAGAGATTGGTATGAAGTCAAAGTCTGAAAGTTAAAACCCTCATAACTTGTTTAAGTATTGAGAGATTCGGTGGTGACCATTGCAGAAGTTTCCCGTTATGCGCTTCATGTGCATTTGTTGGCTTTGTTTAATCTTTAAGCATTCTCTGGTCTTATAACCTGCAGCGGAAGAGTTTTCAGGGAGCATTCCAGCAGTGACTGGCAGGACAACTAGAAATTAATTTCAGAGCATTGCCCCTGAGAGACTGGGGCTTCAGAGCATTACCCCTGAGTGACTGGGGCTTCAGAGCATTACCCCTGAGTGACTGGGGCTTCAGAGCATTGCTCCTGAGTGACTGGGGCTGTATGTTCTGCATCGTTGCCAGTCGGACACATGCGTAATACGCTGCGTGTATTTTAACATTTTTATGTTCACATCTGGTCCCTGTGAGGAAGATTTGGCCAGTGACCTGAGGAAACAGTAAGGAAGGTTTTGCGGGTGTTGCGCCGTTTCATATATATATATATATATATATATATATATATATATATATATATATATATATATATACTTAGGTTAAAAAGCAGAGGGTGAATATAGCCCCCTGTTGACTATATTCGCACCTCACCCCTATATGTTCCCTGCAATGTGAGGCGCAACGCGTGGGAGCCCATCCATGCATTCGTCAGACTTGGTCACCTTCTTATGACTCTGTTTGACATTTCACCCACACCTGAACTCAGTTTCAACGAGCGATAGGGGCTGACAACTTACTTGGTTAAAGAAAGTGCTCCACATCTGTAGGGGGTTTTGAACTGAAAAGTCATCTTGAAGATCATTCGGTGCAGTTCACGGACCTGCCCTTCTGAAGGGGGTGATTTACACATTTACAATGGGTTTTTAACGGAAATATCCATCTTGAAGATCATTCGGTGCATTTCACAGCTCTGCGCCTTCATTCCAGTGGCAATGAGGCGATTAGGGCTCGGAAAATTATAACTGTCGCTTCGTTCATAGCTGGTGTTCGTGGTCATGATTTCCAGATACAACGGGCGTCAGTTGGCTCTCAATCAATGTTGTGCAAGGCACAATGATCTAATTAAGCAGTGACGCATTAAGGGGCATATTTACTCAACAGAAATTGTGAAATTGAGAAATTGCGCTGTTTAGGGCAGCCTTTCCACTTAAAAGGATAACAACAGTTGTAAGTGAGCTTGTTTGGCTATAGCTGATGCTTGCTTCAATATCTACAAATGTGGACCATTTCCTTTAATGGCGAAGCAGAGGAGGATCGACCTAGCAGCAGTGTCACGTGCTCGCCTTCGTCTGAATCAAATGAATCTAGTTCATGCATCCATGCCGCAGTCGCTTTTACCAGTATAAACGCATCGCATCAAAGAGCGTTTGGCGGCGCTGAACACCGCGCCACAAATGGTTGTGGTGCATGCTTGGAAGGAGCATGTGAACTTGGCGATTTTCAAAAAGTTGTGGGTCTTAGCCCTTACTCATCCCCAGTTCCCGTCCCCTCATACTTTTGCCTTACGGTGGTTTAACTCAAGACACATGAGGAATTTGCATAGCAATGCTCATTTACGGGAACGCCAGTTATTAAACGCGTACTTTTTCATCCATTTATTTTCATTGAAGCGTTGTGATGGCTTTACAGCCTCGTTCCCCGACCAAAAATTGTTGGCACCGCCCCTACTCACACGCAAACCGCATGCCAAGTGGTTCCGCAGCTAGGGGATGCCTGCATGGATGCAATGTTTGTGTAATGCTCTTGAGAACGAAACGAATGGCATGCAAAGACAGGCACACAAAAACAGCACGGTACTCGTGCACACAGCACGAAGACACAGCTCTGGCACATCTCTGGCGCGGCTCTTACCCACAAGGAGCTGCGCCCAAGCCATTTTGTAAGACAGCTATGGTGGAACAGCGCTGTTGACATTGATAACTTACGTTCTCAAGGGGAAAGTTCTTCATGGGAAGAAGCAGGAGAGAGCGGAGTCAGCTCAGCGGCGGTCTTTGCTTAATATTGCATTTCCAAATCTGATATGGCACAAAGACGGCGACCCTCAGAGCAGTCGCCATCAATTGAACCGCATGGTTTGACTACACAAGCCATGCTGATGAGATCACTCTCAGCGACACCAGTAAGCTATTGCAGGCTGACAGCTCTCTTGACGTTCAAATCCCCTGCTGTGCTAATAAAATGCGGACTATTCAAGGTGCGGGTGACACACTGAGCCATTGAAAACGCCATTGCATCCTCACGTCACATAAAAACACCTGTCGAGCTCACGCGACATGACAATTAAAACTCACTCTTGGCATCGAGCGCTTCTTGGCGAGGCCCTTAGCTATTCTTCTCCTCGCTGATTGCGTATGAAACAAGTTGCTGCAAACTTCAGCTACATACGTGGGGCATGTGAGCGTTAAGCCGTCGTAGATTCCAGCCAATGATCCCCGCCGACACCGCTTAGCGACCTGGTGGCACGTGTGCTGCAGCTTGTTGTTGGTATGCAGTTGCACCAGCTGCAGAGGCTGGGTTTCGTCAAGCAGCCGTGACTGGCATCTGACGGCCACCGCAGAGCACTGGACCCGGCCGGGCTCCCAGAACAGAGGCCGCCGTCCGGCGCGAGCAGGGCCCGGCGCACACCGAGCTCAGCGTTAACGCGTGGACTGCGGACGGACGGCAGCTCCGAACGCCGGGGACGAACGGCAGCTCCCGACACCAGGGGCGAACGGCGGCTCCGGACGCCGGGGACGGACGGCAGCTCCGGACGCCGGGGACGGACGACAGCTCCGGACGCCGGGGACGGACGGCGGCTCCGGACGCCGGGGACGGACGGCAGCTCCGGACGCCGGGGACGGACGACAGCTCCGGACGCCGGGGACGGACGGCAGCTCCGGACGCCGGGGACGGAAGGCGGCTCCGGACACCGGGGACACACAAAAGCCTCTGGACGCCGGGGTCGCATCATCGATCGCGTCTTCACTCGGCCTCGTCCGAGGGCGCGTCTCCACTCGCTGCAGTGCCGACCGATCCGTGCCGAAGGTGCCGCTGGCCACGCGCGGCGTCTCCGCGGACGCGGTGCGCCCGATCCAGCCCCAACGGGGTGGCGATACGGTCCCAGCAGAAGGTATACCAGCACAGTGTTTTTGAGGGGCCGGCTATCGGCACCCCATCGACGCCACCCGTCGTCGGCCGCGCCGGCAGCGCTGACAGCTGAAAAAACGCGGCGCCAACCGGCCCCCGATACCTGGCCGCCTGGAGTCCCCCGCACAGAGAGCGCACACACTCTCTTACCCTCCGCACAGAGCGTGCATCGCCTCGAATTCTTCACACGGGGAACGTACACACTCTCGGACCTTTCACACAGAGAGCGTACGCTGTTTCGAACGCTCCACACAGAGAGCGTGCACTGCCTTGAATCCCCCACACGGCGAACGTGCACAGCCTTTGGCCTACCACGCAGGTACGCGGACTATATGCGGTCTGACCAATGACAGTCCGTGCCGGCCGCTGTCTGAGCCACTGCTAGCTGCGTGGGCTGTTTTGGTCAGTCGACTGAGCGAATGACACACCGTATAGATGCCCAAGTCATGTATCCCATTGTCTGGTCCACATACATGCTATTGCAAGCCTGGAACCTCGCTAACCGCCTGCAGTTTCGCGTGGAGCAGCTTACTTATCATGAGCTCAACCCCAAGCAAAGCGCTCCGCGTCAGTGCGGAGACAGACCCGCTGACAAAAACGAGCGCGGCTGGGTGGCGCGGGCCACCCGGGTGCAGACAGCCTTCGGAGGGGCGCTCCGGCGCACCGGTGCAGCTGCTGCGCCGGCGCCGGGTCCGGCCAGGTATGTGGGCCTCGGCCGGCCGCCGGAAGCCGGCTAACGGTCCGGCCTGCCCGGCCGGCGCGGCGGCCTGCGCGGCCGGCGCGCACAATGGCCCGCTAATTCGACGGCCACTCGTCGGCGGGTCAGAGGGTGGCCGGGCGGAGCCGTTGGCGCCTGGGGGCCGGGCGGACCCCGCTGGTGGCGGCGGCCGGGCGGCGCTGCCCGGGTCGACTGGCAGGCACGCAGGCCGGGGGAACAGCGCAACGGTGTTCGGAACTGCACGATCAGCCACAAGAGCTCGAACGTCTTGGTCTGCGGGGCAGTCGCAGCTCGTGTGGATCCCCAATGAGAACATTCGAACAACACTGAGTATGCGTAAGGAACACTTCAGCATGACAGAAAACTGAGAATGCTGTGCACCATGTTCTGCTAGCAAAATGGACGCACGATAGCTATGCCATGAAGTTTGTTTTCCTCGACAATGAGCATACACATTCACGTCATCAGCCAGCAGTAATCGTAGCTCCAGCTCCAG
Organism: Pollicipes pollicipes; assembly: GCF_011947565.3. NCBI lineage: Eukaryota > Metazoa > Arthropoda > Thecostraca > Pollicipedomorpha > Pollicipedidae > Pollicipes > Pollicipes pollicipes. The sequence continues at coordinate 31,876,487 of NW_023596818.1, read as the reverse complement.
GCTATATACAACTCCAAATCTTGTTACGAATGGCCAGTTACAGTCGTGGGAGTTCACAGCCCCGGCAATCAGATCGATGTGTGCCCTGATAGCAAATCAGCCGCCGTGGCCAAACCCGCCGCAGGCACAAAGCCGGGGATAAACGTCCAAACAGACCCCAAGGCGAGAAACCAGGTAAACGGGCCGGTGACGCGGCCGGCGCCCAACCCCGCCGCCCCCACGCTAGCCCGCGGCGGCCATGGGCACTCCCCAGCACGTGACCGCCTCTGCCGCCGGCCGGGTGCGAAGGCCGCGCGCCACAGCCGCCGGCCGTCTCCAAATAGCTTCATTCATTTCCAGCGCGCACGGGTCTGTTTCATCCGGCGCCCACGCGCCGCCGGCCCGCCCGTATAAGGCCCGCGCGCCGCGTGTTCAGCATGCGCATCGGCGGCCGCTTTGAATAACAGCGCTCTGGCGGCGGCGAACACGACGGCTGTCGGCCATCGCGACGCGCGTGAGACGAGCGCGGCGCGGCCTGCGCCACCTGCCGCGGGTGTGTCCCCGCCAGCGGTCGGCGGCCGGGTGAGGTCAGCGCCGCTGCACGCCGGTGATTGCCGACTGACGGGGAGAGTGGACCGGTGGACCCCACTAACGCCTGTTTGGGAGCGGCCATGACGCGAGAGTCGTACCGTGACCTCCCCGCCAAATACCGCCTGGGTGTGCCGATTGCTGGAGACGCCGAACGCCGCGTGAGCATGCACTGACATGGCACAACACGTCGTTTATTCATTCAGAGACTGCGCCGGGCGCTTTGCACCAATGCAGTGACATAAAAACACGGAGCAGCTGAGCACCGTGCGCGCAGCCGGCAGCGTGACACCTGCCATCGTGCAATAATCTACCGATATGAAAACATGCGTGACAGCACGCGTGACACCATGCATGACAGCACGCGCTGTGCGCTTTGCCGCCCTGAAGTGCGCGCATTCATCCACAGACATCTCGCCAGACGCGTCGTCAGACATCTCGCGTACGTGTTTATCCACAGACATCGCGCCCGACGCGTGCAGTGCGCGCATCCATCTAGACACCACGTCGGACGCGTATAGTGCATGCATTCACCCACAGACATCACGCCGGACGCGTGTGGCGTGTGTGTTTATCCACAGACATCGCGCCCGACGCATGGAGAGCACGCATTCATCCACAGACATTACGCCGGACGCGTGTAGTGCACGCATTCATCCACAGACATCTCGCCGGACGCGTACTGCGTGTGTGTTTATCCACAGATATCGCGCCCGACGCATGCAGCGCACGCATTCATCCACAGACATCACGCCGGACGCGTGTAGTGCACGCATTCATCCACAGACATCTCGCCGGACGCGTGTTACGTGTCTGTTTATCCACAGACATCGCGCCCGGCGCGTGTAGTGCACGCATTCATCTACAGACATCACGCCGGACGCGTGTAGTGCATGCACGCATCCACCCACAGACAGCACGCCAGACGCGTGTGGCGTGTGTGTTTATTCGCAGACATCACGCCGGATGCGTACAGTCACGCACGTGTCCACAGACAACGCACCGGACGCGTTTGGCGGAGGTGTATATCCGCAGACATCACACCGTACGCGTGTAGTGTACGTATTCTTCCACAAACATCTCGCGGGACGCGTGTAGTGCACGTCTTCACCCACAGACATCACGCCGGACGCGTGTAGTGCACGCATTCTTCCACGGACATGACGCCGGACGCCAGCCGGGGAAATTCATGAGCATCAAGGACAGTACAGTGTACGAAGGACATATCACAGTCGTTTTGCTTTCTAGTGCTTTTAAGGAGTGTTTTGGCTGCCAGATGCATAGGTAAGCAGCCCCGACAAACGAAACGAGCCAAGGCGACGTAATGCCGCAAACATGCGATGGACGCCGTGCATGCCGACACGACACCTCGTGTCATGACTCGTAAATTCGTCCCGGCCGCGAAGGCTGATAAATCACCATCTCCGGCGTGACCTGACATCACGTGCTTAGCGTTGGAATCGCATTAATTTAATGAGTTTCACCGAACTGCAACGCACGATCCATCTCCGCCGAGCGCCGGCAAGGAGACGTGGCTAATCTGGGCGGGCGTGCGCCGCCGCCATAAACACGGCCGAGAGCCGGTCGGTCGCCGCGTCGCCGGATTGCCTGGAGCCGCCGTGGGAAGGTCCCCGGGGGCGTGGGAACGGCGGGCCGCAGCTGCCAGCTGGGGCGAGGTTACGCGGCAATTTGGACATCATGGCCGTGTTTTCTGCCCGTGTGGCCGGTGAACAATGGGAAACTCGTGCGTGAGGAATACGCGTTGTTTTTACTGTCTTGGGCGGTGGGTTTGCGGCAAGCTGACGTCGTTGACAAATGGGATAGAACGCATGTTGTTGCTTTTTGTGTGTTGATAAGCAGCGGGCACGTACCCATCCACAATCTGTATTCGGTCGGTACCTGTCGCCGGTCGAATGAACTGCGCGTAAGCTGGCCTCACAGATCATATGATTGGCATTACTAAACGCTTTCGAATGGAATGGGGGACAGCGACTAACGGCTGTGCTCTGCTGTAAGAACGCAGTGAAGGTGGTCAGTCAGTGCTTGGTTGGGTGGACCACTGCGTGGGCCTGCCCCATTGCATCGCGCCCAGAGCAGTGACGCTCAGAGCAGTGACGTCCAGGGCGGTCGCGCCCAGAGCAATGATGCCCGGAGAAGCGACGCCTAGAGCAGGAATATTTAGGGCAGTGACGCTCAGAGAAGTGACACCAAGAAAAGTGACGTTCAGGGCAGTGATGTCCAGAGCAGTGACGCTCAGAGCAGTGACGTTCAGGGCAGTGATGCCCAGAGCAGTGACGCCCAGAGCAGTGACACTCAGCGCAGTGATGCCCAGAGCAGTGACGCCCAGAGCAGTGACGCTCAGAGCAGTGACACCCAGAGCAGTGACACTCAGAGCAGTGACGCCCAAAGCAGTGACGCTCTGAATGAGCTAGCAACTTCGATGGCGATTCAGCAGGCCGTCATCGGTGTAGAAGCGCCTGCTCGGCCGCGCCATGCATGTTGTGTACGGCACTCCATATCCTCCCAAGCTACGAGCGAATCAGGCTCGGTGACTTCATGCGACCACATCTCGCTGACCCGCGCCTGCAGTCATCTTAGGGATGTCACTGCACTCCACTGCATTAGCAAGGAAACAGCTGAACTTATTGTCCCTACAAAATAAGCATGTCGAAAAAAGTGGTAAAGAGAGCAAATCACTTGACCGGTACCAGCGCACTGAACGATCCTCAGTCGCCGCACGTCTTTTTTGGGTTCTGGCTCCAGTTTCGCGCAACGACAGCACGGAGTCCTGCTCGGTACAGACTGCGCCCGGTGAGCCTGCGGAATGGGGGTGGCTCAACTTTGCCTCAGGCTCCGGTCGATGGCATGCGGGACTCGGCGCTGGAACGGAGTCGGTTGTGGCACGTGCAATCATGCGTCACGGCTTGAAAGCGTGGATATTCGAATTTTGTGTTGGGAAACTGGTCCCCAGGTGGTGCAGTCCGTACGCAGAATACTGCTACCTATGTTAGAAGTAGTTCAGCACATATTTAGTGAGGTTTCTTGTGGTCTGGCGTCAACAAATTGTCGTGCTCGTAATCCAAGCGAAACGTAAAAAACACTTCACAGAACCGATTTAGGAAGCAAAAAGCTAGGACAAATAGCCACGCCACCCATACACGTCTATGAACGATATCCTAATTGTGATCAGGCTTTCCGATGCACTCTTGCGCACTCCTGTGTTTATTTTAGGGTTTAGACATAGCTTTACAATAAGACAAAACAGAGAGGGAGAGAGAGAGATGCAAGTTATGCAAGAAGTTATCCTATTCAAGGATGCTATCCAATCTGACCAAGATCACGCAGAGATTTTCTGACGAAAGAGGCCCAATCTTCCTTGCCCGTTCACAATCTACGGAACAGAAGAACATGCATGTCTTCTTACCTTTCCTTGTCTTGGAGATGACATCGACTTGACAACACCTCTACGCCCTGCTTCGGTGGCGGGTGTGGTCGCGGTACCGGGCCTCTCCGCTGATATCCTACCCTTCTACCTGCTGATAGATTGCGAACGCCTTTCGTGGAAATCAAGCTCACGGGGTGTTGGGCCCTGGGCTGGATCCATGACCTCTGTCATTCAAGGGCAGGAAGGGACGGTGACTAAAGAGTGTGTCTAAAGAGCAATCAAAGCTCTTCTGGCATGGGAGACAGGATGCATCGGGGGGGGGGGGGGGGGATACTTTTTCTAACTGTCTTGGCCGAGACTACCCATTCATCAGCTGCGTCTTTACGTGGCTATCATTCCCCGCCCTGAGTACCACACATGCGCTAAGCTATCTGCCCCTCAGAGGCATATTTAGTTCCATCTGTCGCTCGGTATCGAGGTGCCGTGCACTTTCATATTTAACTAGCGAACACACGTCGATACAGTATCTTTAAAGGTAGAAGGCTAGGGTTCGGGCTGGTTTCCAGGACACGTAGTAAGACAATTACCAGGCTTAGATCGAGTTTTATCATATTTAATGTCAGGATTGCGTGTTTGGAAAGCGCGCAGTTCCTGACTGTGAGGATTAGCCGACCTTCTATGTTAGCGAACTGACCATAAAAGTCGAAGGGGACGGCAAGCAACTGACGTGAGCAGGCCAGCACCACAGTGGTCTATTGAACGGAACCACTAAAAACGGTTCGTGTCCAGCTCCCTCCGCATGCGCTCATTCCATTGAATAGCTCCCAAAGCCATTATATATGCACTGTGTGCGCAGTCAGGCCGCCATCCATATCATGGCAGTTCAATGGCGAACACCTGACGTCACTGACCTGCCCCTGCCGAGCAGGCATTTACCACCAGATTAGAGGAATTACTTCACCGGTGCGTGCCTCAACAGGAAAAACACGGATAACCGCCGTTGCCGAGCCACGCCAGCCTTCTCCCAGGCTCCCAGGGCCAAGGCGTCCGGTCGCCCCAACGCCCCGGAACAGAGAACATTCCAGCGGGGCTCATCCCCACGCCGCCTGCGCCGAGCGCGGTAAATAACAACATGGCGACGAGGCGGCCGGGCGAGCCTGACAATGCGGATCTGCGGACAGCGCCCAAGCGATCTGGCCATTCCCGCCCGGCCGACGGCTGGGCGCTTTGTCACGCGGGTGGTCAGCCCCCCCCCCCCCCCCCCCCCCACATACACACCCAGGTCCAACGGCGACCCTTTGCCGGCCGGGCGCAGGCCCGCGCTGTTTGCATAGCTGGCCGGCGGCCAATGGCCACCTGTTTCAGACACCGAGGGTGGCGGGGGAGGCCACCGAGTGATCAGCGGCACTGGTCCAACCCTGAGGTCATCCGGAGACCATCTGGAGCACCCTCAGGCATCGAAAGGCTCCCAGTTTCGTTGCCTATCCGTTCGATTACTAACCAGACGTCACTGAATTCACGAACAGCTCAGGACCTAAACTGCCGTCATGTTTTGCGGCGATTTTGGTGACGTACGACATGTATTTCCATTTCCAAGTGCAACTGCATTTATGGGCCACTTAAAACGGTACGCCACCGCAAACAAAACGGCGCGCTGCCTGAGCCCTCCGCCAAGCCCCTAGATCAAGACTGCGCTGACGTAAATCGTCTCATGTGCTATTAGTCAGTCGCCTATTTCTGGCTTCTGGCAATATCTTAACGTTGGCAAGTCTGCATAGTTATTTGAAGCTCTCAAGCTACTGGCAATATCTTAACGTTGGCAAGTCTGCATAGTTATCCGAGGCTCTCAGGCTACTGGCAGTATCTTAACGTTGGCAAATCTGCATAGATGCCTGGGGCTCACGTGGTAAGAACATTGTCAAGGAAACAAAAGTGCACACGCGGTTTCTCATGGCATGCGACATGCTTCTGCACCAAAAAGTAGTTGCCTAACAGCGTGAATTTTCCATCTTTGAGCGTCCCTTTCGGGACCTTCGACGTCGAGGACTGGCCAGCGGGCTTCCACCAGGCAGAGGCGTCACTTGAATCTGGGCCAGTGGAGAGAACGCGCCGAACGCCAGTCTCGCGCCCACCGTAGCGTCACACCGTCAAGGGCTGGGTACGGCTGGGCTCGCGACAGTGCTGGCGCCCGGGCCGCAGCGGACGCGGCTTGGAGCAGAGGTGACTGCTCACTACATGCCGGTACGTCTGTAGCGGCCGTCGTAAGCCGTTGATCTCACGGCCAACACCGATGCCGTTCACGGGACCCAGGTGCGGAGCGTGGCGCGGCGAGGCCTCTGGCGGCGGACGCCTCACGCCGGCCACACGGCGGCCACTTGGCGGGAGGTCACACGGCACCGGCGCGGCCGGCGGGTCAGGGCGCACCTGACACCGCGCCCTGTGGGAGGCTCCCAGGCGGACGGCGGCCGCCCGGCCGACAGGTGCGCCTCGCCGGCCGGCGCCGCCCTGCGACTTTTCCCACCGGCTCTGGCCCGCTAACGAGCTCAGGTCGGCGGAGCGCTCTCCGGGACGTGGGAAGGGCGGTCGCCCTACCCCAGCCGGCCGCCGACAGTAAAACACGGCGCACGACTGACGGCCGCACGGAGGCCACAGCTGCTGCCAGATGGTGGCCTGGGAACGAGTTCAGCTGCTGGGACGGAGGGCGAAACGGCGGAATTGATCGCTAACTCGAGATTAGCATTCTCTGTATCGGCAGGCCACTGACATCTACTAAAAATGTGATGCCAAGATTTGGTTTGCTGCTATTGTTACCACGCTTTCAGCCAGAGGCGTAGTTGCGCAAAGCGGGTTGGGGGAGGCTGAACCGTTAAAAAGCAAATTTCGCCGACAAATGGGGTTCTCCCGGGCTTGGCTCACTTTTCTCTCAAATCTGGGGCTGGAGTCCCCACCCAGCGCTCCAGCTGAAAAGGAATTATACCCCTGCTGTCACCCCAAGACTTCAGTGGTGTCGTTTTGTGCTCGTAATGTCGAATGATCTTTTATCTTGCCAATCTAAAAGCCTGATTCCGACATATTCCTAGGGTGCATGGCTTGAAACTCTAAATGGAAATAGTTTAAGAAATCATTCGAAGAAGGCTACAGGTCATTTTAGTTCACGCATATTCCCGCTGGCGAGTGAAATAGCAGAGGGCCGTAGTTCTCAGGCCACTAGAAAGCACGAGCAGATTGATGCTTTGTGGATAATGGTATTCTTGAAGAAGTCAGATGCTAGGGCATTAACGACGGCACAGTTTATGCCTTTCGCTCGTACAATGCGCTCTGGCATCATATACAAAATCCACTTCACTATGTCATGCGTGGGTTGCAGTAATACTAGTAGGCCGCAAGTACATTACGATTGGTCTCCTCCTATTAGCCATCGAAAAAGGACCTCTTTGCAGTTACAATGAAGTGAAACTCGCGAAGCTCTACCTGTCAATGAGTTTAACGATGTTCAAATGGCCGCCAGTTGCCACTTTTTGCGGCCATTTCATGTCGCTGACCTTAGGTCCGGTGGTTTTTAATGGCGGATAACGCAGGTTCAGAGAAAATGACAAGTTATGTGTTTTTGCCATCAGGCAGAAACGCAGCCCTTGGTTACGTGCGCCTCAAACAGCGCGCAGGGGCGCTGGTTTGTCTCGAGTATCGGCGGAGGACCTAATGCGAGTGGCGCCAGTCTGCTCCGAGAAAGGGACCATCAAATATTTGATCCGTTCGATAACGACCTGGATCGCCCTGTAGTTGTTTGACTGCGTGCGTCCGATGTTTGCGCGCTGCGCCTTGATTACGGTAAGTGTGTCACGCACGTATCACGGGTTGTGTTACCGAAGTTGACTAGGATCAAACGGACCTCTTCACCAACTGGGTTGGCTGGAGACATAGTTATGCCCCATGCTTTCAGGATTTGAAATTAATTGAGCATGCAGATGGGTGAGCAAGACGACTGTTTAAGATGCGTTGTACTGCATTTCCCATCGTGATTTAAACCAGAGAGAGCGGTTGATGGAGTATGTGCATGCATGCACGCGGTGGCTTGAATGGGCTGTGTTCAACTAATGAACCCAATCGAGATTTCCGCTGAATGGGTCAACCCAAGTGAAAGCCACAATTGACCTAACACAGTCACCTCGTAACCTCGTCACCGTCACGTGACGACTCATCCACCTCACGTGCTGACCCACCGTGACCCGCACCGACCTGCCGCCGTGCAGACGGCGCCTGGCCGGAGGCCGTCAGCCGGTCCGGTCCGGCACCTGGCCGGAGACCATCAGCCGGTCCGGTCCAGCACTCGGCCGTCAGCCGTCAGCCGGTCCGGTCCGGCACCCCAGGCGGGAGACCACCAGCTGGTCCGGTCCGGCGTCGGCCCGGACCCAGCCGCGGACGCCCGCCCCGCAGCGCGCCGTGTTTGGCGCCGGTCGGGAGCAGCGGCCGTCCCTCCGCTCGGTGTAAACCCACCGGAAGCCGGGTAAACACTCGATGGCGGACCCCACACGCCGCTGCCGGCCGCGCGGCCCCTCTGCCGCCCGCCCGGCGTTGCAGGCGGCCGCCGCGGCGGCGCGTGACCTCTGGCGGTGATCCCGCGCCGGTGTTCTGGCGCCACTCTCTGCCGCGCTGATTGCGGTCAGAGGTCAGTTTTTCATCACGAATTGTTCGGCCGGGACGCATCTCATGTTGTGATGGTGCTTGGCTCGTCTGGCGGGTGCGGTCGGCCGGCGTTTGCTGCTGGACCTGGCAGTGTTTCGATGGGACTGCCGAGCGTTATAGGCAGCCTTCAGGCCGCAGACAGCGCCGACGCTGGAGGGAGAGGGGGATACAGGAAGTCTCCAGGCTACAGACAGCGCCGACGCTGGAGGGAGAGGGGTACAGGCAGCCTCCAGGCTACAGACAGCGCCGGCGCTGGAGGGAGAGGGAGATGCAGGAAGCCTCCAGGCTACAGACAGCGCCGACGCTGGAGGGAGAGGGATACAGGCAGCCTCCATGCTACAGACAGCGCCGACGCTGGAGGGAGAGGGGATACAGGCAGCCTCCAGGCTACAGACAGCGCCAACGCTGGAGGGAGAGGGAGATACAGGTAGCCTCCAGGCTACAGACAGCGCCGGCGCTGGAGGGGGAGGGAGATGCAGGAAGCCTCCAGACTACAGACAGCGCCGACGCTGGAGGGAGAGGGGATACAGGCAGCCTCCAGGCTACAGACAGCGCCGACGCTGGAGGGAGAGGAGGATCAGGAAGCCTCCAGGCTACAGACAGCGCCGACGCTGGAGGGAGAGGGGATACAGGCAGCCTCCAGGCTACAGACAGCGCCGACGCTGGAGGGAGAGGAGGATCAGGAAGCCTCCAGGCTACAGACAGCGCCGACGCTGGAGGGAGAGGAGGATCAGGAAGCCTCCAGCCTGCAGACAACGCCGACGCTGGGGGGGGGGGGGACTCACCTCTCAGACTTGTGTTTAAGTGTTGTATTTATATTAACATGGCTTTGAGATGCTCCACAGCCAGTCCGCCAGCACGTCAGTTAATGAAATGTGCCTGCATCGCCATCCGCTTCGATAGCACTAACATCTAGGGGCTTCCAGCAAAAATTTGGCCAGAAGCCGGCCACAATTTGGAAGGGGGACTGAAGGCATCGAGACATTCCCTGCCATGCGGTACCCATGGCACTGCTGCGGGTTATGTCGCATTCTGTCTAGGTGCGGGTTTGTCGCTCCCGTTTGGCGAAACCCATGCTTTCGGCATGCATCCTACAAAAGCACAATATTTGCATGACGACTGGCAGGACTCACTGGGATCACAGCAGGGTTGGCGTGTAGCCAAGTCGTGCACAGCCCCATGCATTCTTTCAGTGAGAAGGGTCGTAAAGTACGACATAACGGCATCATTAACTGGTTTGATACGAAGTGGTCCGACACATATTTGGTAATTGCTCATCATGCCATTCGGTCTGCATCGCACACATTCCAAGTCAAATTAAAAATGCCTACCGTTATTGTACGAAGAAAGAACTCAAATGTGGAAAAGAGAACATAACAAGGCACCGGCAGCAATTTTTGCCTGCTCCGGGAATTTTATAACAAATATACTGGTTATTGCACTATATTTTCCAACTTGTCTGTGCGATTTACGAAATCGTTCTCATTTACGAGAGAGACGATAAACTGCATTTTGCAGCCGGTAGCCAGGAGCCAGGCATTGCTCAGGAGCCAGTCATTGCTGGCAGCCAGGCATTGCTGGTAGCCAGGCATTGCTGGTAGCCAGGCATTTGACAAATGGTTGGCGTGACTGAAAGCTCAATCACTAGCAAGCACTACAGGAATGCAGATGCGACAGCGGTCATAGCAGCATTGATGGAAATGAGAACAAGCTTAGCATGTTGTCAATGCAAGTTCATTGTCCCTGCAGCTTTGTCACAGACTTTTCTCTCTCAGCATTTCCGATCTGTGAGTGTGGCAAAACAGTGTTATTATTATTAGGATCGGAGTACAAATGTTACAAAAAACACTGATCTGTGCGACGGTTAGAACAAATGTTTTCTCTCACAGGTACCAAGCCGTCGTCTTCATTTGCTCCCGTTCATCCGTTACGGAAGTAGAGCTGCACTCGTCCCCGCTGAGCAAGGTCACCCTGCACCAACAGCAATGCCAATGCGCCCCTGGGCTGCTAGTGCCAAACATGGCGAAACGGCGGCCGACGACGGCTTTCTCTGCCGGCAACGCCGACCTCCGCGGCCGGCCGCCAGTGGTCGCCTGACGTGGGGATGGGGCCGGCGGCGGCGCGGCGCCGACCGGTCGCGGCCGGTCCGACCTCGGCCTCACACCTGCTGCGGCTCGGGCGCGGTACCGGTCAACCGTGGCACGGACGGGCTCGGCTTCTAATCGGGCGGACGGTGCCGGCGACAGGGGCAGGGCCAGGGCGAGGCGTCGCAGGGGGACGGCTGTGTCGCGCGCGCACGGCGCCAGGCTGTCCGCCGTCTTCCACCCCGCTCCACCCTCACCACGCACGCCACGCACGCCCAACGGCGCATCGGTTGCACTAGGTCTCTCCGGCGCCAAACTGGCGCTCCTGGCGCTCATGTCGCGTGTGCCAAGCTCGGGGCAGGCTAGCGGGCGAGCGACCGAACAGACGGCTGCCGGCGGACCGACCCGTGCCCGGACGCGGGCGCCTCTCCTCGAGCGCGGCGCGCTCGCGGCCGGGCCCAGTGACAAGCGCGTCGGAGGACCCACGCACGTGACCGGCCCACGCGCAGCGCCGCGCCGCCGGCGTCGCCGTGCACGCAGCCGTGTGGGCCTTGATTTGAATGCCGGCTCGGCGTGGGCGGAGGGGTTAACGGCCGGTGAGCGAGCCGATGCGCGCCGCGCGCACTCGTCCCAATTCATTCCCAAGCCGCCGTTATGAAAGGAAATGTAAAATATTCCAAATATCGGGCCATCAATAATCGGTCCATGATGAAACGTACGATAAGTGAAATTCATGAATAAAGGCCGGTGGTGGATGGTGTGAGTGGGAGGCGGGCGGCCTGGTTTTCGCGGGCCGCACGCGCGCCAGCCTGGCCCTTAACAGGGCGTGGTCGCGGCGCACGACGCCGGCGGCGGCCGGACTGCACGGCGGACGGTCATTTTTGGCACGACGCAGGCGCCGGGTACCCTTTTGAGCAGGACCGGGGCCTCGGCGGTCGGCAAAAGTCGCCGATTCGCCGCAGAAGGCCGGCCGGCGGCCCGCCCGCGCTGCCAAACCGCCATGGAAATGCGGCCGCCGATGCCTCCAAAACGGTCGCGGAGGAGGAATGGGAATGGGCTGGCGTAAAGAGGTGTGAAATCTCAGTGCGGCGCGGCTACCATACGTGGCGGCAGCCGTCGTGTTGTCGGCGGGGGGCGTGGCGATACTCATCAGCAGCGGCCGCCGCCGAGGCCCGGCTCTGGGACGGCGGCGGCGCGGCGCGCGCGGGGCGGCCGGCCGCGTGAGCGGGCGGGAGGACGTGCACTGCTGGGAGGGTGTGCGATACCGCGCAGGAGTCTGCTGCTGCTGCAGGACCTTGGAACGGATGGAAGATCTCCTGGGAGCGATTTGTTTCCTGGAAATGCTCTGCCTGAGCGTGTGGTTTGGAACTGAGACGGCTAGACGTGGGACCGGATTGGCCGACGAGAATCTTATGTCGCACCGTGTCTGGAAGCTTTCTATTGGCGGAAGTTGAAATGATACCACGCGGTCTAGGGCTAGTGCGTTTTCTTGTCAAACGTTGGGATTAGCCTTCTGCAAAAATGCTGAACGAACAGGTCACGTCACGTCACGTTACGTGGCGGGACAAAAGTCTAACGAGCTCCGAAGGCTTCGCAGTTATCGACGCCATCCAAACCACAATTTCATGAAGTTAACGATGGAGTGCTGCAGCCTCGGCTTGCCAAACATGAAAGCAGGCGAGGATTGACATACCGATAGCATAATAATATGAGCGGAGGTGACAAACAAATGCTGCCAGGCGCTAAATATGGTAGTAGAGGCGCCACCTGCCGCCTCCACGCTGGTAACACCTGACAGCTGCAGGACTTGAATACTCTTATATTTTCAACCAGTGAATTGGATGACAACTGCTTTTGGCTGTCGCTTCAAACGCGCGGGAATATCTCACTCAGTGAGGATCAGAGATGAATGTCGTGCTCGTGAAGTCATCCGTCCTCCCGCGAGGCCCGCCCGTCCGTCCTCCCGTGAGGCCCGTCCGTCCGTCCTCCCGTGAGGCCCGCCCGTCCGTCCGCCCGTGAGGCCCCTCCTCCCGCCCGCCCATGAGGCCCGTCCGTCCGTGGGGCCCGCCCGCTGGTGAGGCCCGTTCGTCCGCCCGCCCGGGAGGCCCGTCCACTCCTCAGCCAGTGGGTCCACTCCCCTCGGTTTTTAGTTGAGCCCAGATTGAAGGGAACGCAAATGCGTTCATATACATGCGCCGAATGGAGTTGGGTCAACTGCGCTGAGCGAAAAGGGCCGATGATCTGTCTAGATGGGAAACATTGTTCTGCATTCAAGATAGTCGTAGTGGAAATAGTTGTAGTTTCGTCGGAGGATTATTATAATACGTGCACATGCGCAGCATGATATATTCTTTTTTGGAAGAATTGGCCGATTTTCACGGTCATAATGGTGTCCCTGTGCTACCGGAATGCTAATCTGTCCAGGATAACGGAGTGTGGGTCGGCAGGGGCGACACGTAAGCTCAGCACGGAGCGGGTAAACAGGAAATGAACCAGGTCGGCCGGTTTCTAGACGCACCACAACGGTAGGCGCTGGAAATCGGGGTTTTGCGATCCGAAGCGCTGATCCAACGGACACATCGTTAGATCCTTAGAATCCTCTTATCTCTATACTCATCACTTTCCGCGAGTGATCAGCTTTCGTTGAGGCCACTGGCGGTTGGTGTGATAAATTTGGCGGCGGCCACACCAACTTTTATTGAAATGTTCGTGACTGCCAGTTTTCCATGCAAAGATCCTGTTTTGGGTGTTTGTCGTGCTGCCTATTCTTGGCACCTCTTTCCAGGTCAAGCTCCTGCTGGACCGTTGCTCTCGCCAGGCGCAGACGGATGACGTCATCGCCAAACGAACGTCCGTGTGCTTTGATGGGCGGGGTCGTGGCTTCGCGACACCATTTGAGGCCCAGCACGCGGTTGATCTACTCGGGGCGCCACCAAGAGTTATTTGTTCTTCTGACATAGGGCACTCTTTCCTTTATCGGTTTGAGAATATAACATTATTTCTTCAAGCTGCTTCTTTCACAGCTGTGCTTACTGTTTCCCTCATATTATAGCAATCTTCATCTTCATAATATGCTTCCACGACATCCCATTCTTTTTATTTTTTCCACTAGCATGGTGCCTAAAATCTGGAGACTTTGTCATGTCTGGGAGGTGGAATTCTTCAAGCTGAGGGGCCGGAGCCCCTCCCCTCCCCTTCCTCCAACACAATAGGTACCATCCCACGCCCCCATTGCCGAGGTGATGCGACGATACAAACCGGCCACAGTTGTGCCACACAACATGTCCACTTGAGCGCAACGCTCAACTCCTGCCCCCCCCCCCCCCCCTCCCCCACCCCCCACCCCCACCCAAACTGCATGGCCACGATTGATCGACCCGGCACACCACACCTCATATCCCTCGCACCGTTTCCTACCATTCCCCTACCCCGTTCAGCGGCTTGCCCCGCGCCGCGGCGGCGCCCGCGCCCCAGCAGGGCGTTGGCCCGCGGGGCCGCCCTCGGCCATCAGAGCCGGACGCGGCGCGGTCCGTCGCGCCGGCAGGAAGGAAGGGTGGCGCGCCGGCGGCCCGCCGAAAATGGCCCGATTCGGCGCGCCCCACCTGAGAACGGGCGGCGGCGGGCGGTGGCGACGCGTGCGACCCGGCCGGCCATGTGGGCGTGTTTTCATTGGCGCTAATCACAGCGTGCGTCAGATGCGTGGGTCGCGTGGGTGGGGCCGATTGTCGGGCGGACGATGCCCGCCGGTGCCCCACCTACCCTCAGGTCAGCGGCGGCGGCGGCGGGACACGCGCCGAGGACCATGTCACCACAGTGGGCAGGTGGGGAGGTGACTCAGAGGCTGGGCTTTGTGTAGATTGAGAAATGCTCCTTGTGCAGACGGGGCTCCGGGCCATCCTCGAGGTGTAAGCTGGCTTCGGAAGCAATCGCTGGGGGAGTACCCCATCGAATGTAAAGAGGTGTCAGCCGGCACCTGGCCGCAAAAATGCAGCTGAAGGTGTAAGCTGGCTACGGAAGCAAGCGTCGAGAGAGTAACGCGGCGCATGTAAGCGCGCTGGAAAAGTAAGAGGGGGATCGTCATCCTGCTGCTTGCCAGTTGAGAGACACGAGAGCTGCTGGCGACGCCTGCTGGCTGCGGAGGCAGGGATGCGGAAGGGTGGCTGCCGGGCATGTGCCGCGTCCCGCTCGAGTGACGTCTGCCGACGATGGATGGCCCCAGCAGCCGCTGAGTGGATGGGAGGCAGCCCAGGAATCCGTCAGCGGCAGCGACGCCACAGAAAATAAACTGCGAATTCCGCGCTTTGCCGCACACCTGGGAATTTCGAACGTTAGCGAAATGCGGACAGCGACCGCACAACCGTGGCTTGCAGGCCATTAGCGCCGTGAAGCATGGTTACATGCAGCTTTAATGACCTGGCATTTGGAAATCGTGGAATGGAGAATAAAATGCAAGTTTCTTTGCAATTATCAATCTAACTACACCAAACGTTCCACGCCAACATCGCTTTCGTTAACGATCACTTGCGTTCTCTTGAACGGATTGACCCACTTTGATGTGGGCTTTTGAGCTAAGATGGCCAGATTGCCGAATGCAAAGAGATGATTAAATATAAAGATGACAAAGGTTCAGATGTAGCGAAGATATAAACAGACAAGGCTTTTAGTGCTTAAGAAAAGGCTTGATGGGCATTGGCATGACAGAACGTGATGACAGGGGCAAGACGCAGTTGCCTAGAAACGGCACCACCAACGCGTCTCAGGAAAAATGTTAATCTCTGCATCAAGATTCATTTACTGCGACACCTGCAGCTCTCTGCGGTGCTAAGTACCAACAATTACAAGTGACACCGAGACGCCGCGGCCAGATACGTGCACCACCCGATTTATTGCGAATAAATCAAATGGATCTCTGTGGAAAAGACAGGCGCCTCCAATTGCCCTTCACTTTTCTCAGATTCAAAGCCACAAGCCACAGGCAATGTCAACCGAACGGAGCGCAGTCGAAGTACACCATGTCCTCGAATTTTAAATTCTCCTACGTTTTCCCCAGCTTTGATCCCCCAGTATGCCTGACGTCCCGGACACCACAGGGTGTGACCGCCTGCACGTGCAGAGCTGCGCGCGGCCAAATGGGCCTGCTCCGTGGCCGGTTTACACCCCGGGGAGAGGTGTCGCCCTGTCGGCTGTGTCGCAGCTGCGTCGGCAGCGGTGCTGTGCGTGGGGCGCAGCTGGGTTCAGGGAAGGGCCAGGGAGGGGTACGCCACCTGGACCGGGCGCTCTCCCCGGACATTGGCTGCTGCGCTGGTTTGGTCACATCCGGGGCACCCAGCGCGACGCGGGCTCTGTCGCATGTGCGGGAAGCGCTAACACTGGAGCTCCGGCGGGTGTCCTGCAGATGTGTGCTAGCACACGCGGACGGCGGATTTCGAGGGGCGGCTGACCTGATGTGGTGCCGGGCAAACGTCGAGGACGAGCAGGAACCTGCACGATCGTCGGAGATCGGGGCTTTTGGCGAGGACATTATTAAAGTGCCTCCAACCAGAGACATGAATCGGTTTGCGCGAGTGAAAACCATTCAATACCATTTTTAGCAAGAGCTTAGTGCCTTGCTTTTGCTGTTTCATTCTGAATGAAATGAAAAAGAGAATGCACTGGTATGTGAATAAACATAGTTGAAACGCAAGGACAGTAGTTGTTTCATGGCGTCATTTAGCCAGCACCTCCTTGCATATTGAAGGTCGGTGATTGCCAGGAAAGAACAGGATGTTTGTGATCTGCACAGCGGGCGGCAAAGGCCTGCTACTGAGAAGCGTATAAGTTGAAGTTTGAACCAGTGGGTCGCTATGGACCATGTTATTCTTCCATTTCCATAGCCAAAGTGCGCCTCGAAAAGAACCATTAGTAAACGCCATGGGACAAAAATCAAAGCCAGATAATTTGAATTCGAATTTAACGTTTCGTTGAATTTGCGGAATAGTAGCGTAATGTTTGCACATTTTGTTTTCTGATCAGTTTTTCAAGCTTTCCTAGCATTTAGTACGTAGACATTTTGGCAAATTAGTGCGTTACAAACATAGCAGAACACACCCGTGGGGAAAACAACGCAAATGAAATATTCTTGTCTCATAGTGATGAGCAAGTAGTCCAACCGGATTTCTTCCGCAAGCGGCTATTTCGAATCGAAATTCTTAGCGATTCAAAACGATTTCAAGAAAGTTGGTCTTGCCGATAGAATCGGACTCGTCTGATCCAATAATAAGAGAAGAGTACAACAAAGTACAGCAACAACGGCCATACTCTCTTAAATAACTTCCCAACTTAAGTTGTTCGGTGCATCCGCGGGAAACGCTATGTATATAGATAAAATAGTAGAGGTAGCCATATTACTCGAAGAAAAACCAGGAGAATGATGAAATCGGAACTAAAGAGATACATGCGTTAACAGCGAGCCGTAGTTTTTACCGGTCACCAACATTTAGGAGATTGAACAAGAAGCCAATGGCAGCCATTACTACGATGCAGCGCACATCCAAGAAAGTTTCACGCATCACGCTTCATTCAAACCTGCAGGCGATTTCAAGCAAACACGCATAACCCATCAGTTATGCATGCAAACGATCTCCATTAAACAGGCAGCGCGAATCACGAGTCAGGAATCACCCATACATGTAAATGATTTTAAGCTTGGAAGATCGACGATGAGTTAAAAAGGCCTCCGATGAAATTTGCTTTCCCGAAGTCTAAGCGCCCAGGGGGGGAAAGAGTCATTTGTGCAAATTTGGGCTTCTAGGCCCGTCGCGGCCCGTCAGGACGCGCGCATTCCACGTGCATGCCGGTACAGCCGGATCACCTGACTTCGGAACTGGCATTACGGAATAACGGAGTTGTAGCGGGTCTACGGTCCAAACACTGAAAACAGACGGTTTGGATTTGTGCGCAAACTAATGTAAATGTGATATGCTATGGCTCCCGTAATAGGCCTTAGGCCTGTATCCAATAGGCCTTTCCGATGTTAGACTTTGAGCTCGTCTTGTTGAGGAGGTCAGTATTCACTTTTACATTAGACACACACAAATCCAAACCGTCTGTTTTCAGTGCTTGGACGGTGGAGCCACTACAACCCCGTTATTCCGTAATGTCGCGCGATAACCGAGTCGCAAATATCGACATGAATATGAATTTGAAAATGTTGGCGCCTGACGAACGTGTCTTGGTCACCCGAAAACCTGGAGAGTGGCCCCAACGACATGTACCCCCTGGGGGTACCGCTAATGGGGCGCATTAAGTGCAATTTTCCCTCGAGCCGTGCGTTTGCCGCACCTCTCCCATGGTGCTAGTTACGACCCTTTTTGTAATTGTTAAATTTCCTAAGACAATGGTATCGCTGTACTTCCCGTCCTCCTGAGCATTTGTCAGACCTCCGTGCCGTGAGGTTCAGGGTAACGTCCCTGTGCGTAGCCGGGGGGCACGGCGGCCAGGCCCCGGCAGCGCGTGGGCACGTGCGACAGCGGTCGGGCTCTCAAGAGCTGCCGCCGCACGCCGACGCCAGGCCATGACAGACAATTAGCGTCGTTCGTATGCGGAGCGCGCTGGGGCTGCGCGGGCGGAGCAGCCAAGCACGGCAGTGTGCCCACAGGTGATGAGAGGTTCGCCGCTGGGGTAACAAGGCCAGGCACAGCAGTGTGCCCACAGGTGATGAGAGGTTTCGGCCGCTGGGTAACACAGCCAGGCACAGCCAGTGTGCCCCACAGGTGATGAGGGGCTCGCCGCTGGGTAACAAGGCCAGGCACAGCACTGTGCCCACAGGTGATGAGTGGCTCGACGCTGGATAACCACAGCCAGGCACAGCAGTTGTGCCCACAGGTGATGAGAGGCAGGGGCGGATCCAGGATTTCGTCGAGGCGGGGGGGGGGGGAGGGAGCAGGCAACATGTAGGGCCCCCATCGAGTTAGGACCCCTTCCCCCCAAAACAAATCTCGAAGTCCGGCCATTAAACTTAAATATTCTTAGTGTGCTATTATTAGCACGCTTAGCCACGATGGGTGTGAAGGGTCCACCGGAAACGAAATTTAAGGGGAAGAGCCCTAAAGTCAATGCGGGGGCCCGGAGCATCGAGTGGCCCAGTACCTTACCTTTCTGTTGGAGCCAGCAACAGCGCAAGGCCCCCGAGCAAGTGGAAAGAACTCGAGACCAAATGGAAGCGGCCCCTGAATAAACCGAGTGTACCCGGCATATGAGGCCTCAACAAAGGCGCATGGAAGTCTTGTCGGGCAAAATGGGAAGAATACATGGAGGGCCGCTGATTGATCAAGAGCGCCTGGGCATTTTAGCAGAGAGTGCCCAACCAGCAGCGTAGGACCGCTACGAGAGAATGCAAAGAGATCAAGGGCAACGTGAAAGGGCTCTTAGCGATCGGATTGACCCGAAAGATTGAGTATGAAGGTATGGAGGGTAATGAGGTTATGGGTTGCCGGTGACAGCGTAACGCATCTGGATAGTGTAATGAGTTTGTCCGCTCACGGGCTTCATCATCTCGCCTGTGACTGTTGTTGGTCGCCTGGAGGCCCCAAAGACGTCCAAATTTGCCGTGTTTTGTGTTTAAAAACTGTGCCTGTTCGCCTGATCATGGGCCCCTTCAGAATATTTGGTACCCTCGGGCGCAAGGGGGAGTCACGTTCCGAGAACCCTCACCTGGATCCGCCATTGGCCCGAAAGTTTGATAGGTGAGAACCGAACATGGGGCCCTCCATTCAATAGGAAGTACCCAAGACACAATGTGGAGGGCCCCCAAACAATCGAGGGGCCAAAAAGGGTAACAAATGGGGTCCCGACAAGAGCATAGAATCCTCCATTCAAATAAGAAATACCCACGACACAATGAAGAGGGAACGATGGAGTGGTTCGTAGCAGATTAACAGACAGGACCTCGGGCAAGGGCGTAGGGCACTCCATTCAAATAGGAAGCACCCGAGACCCAATGAAGGGGGCCGCTGAATGATCGAGTGTGCCCGGCAGGTTATCAGATGGGG
>NW_023596818.1:31839743-31855734 GCF_011947565.3 Pollicipes pollicipes | reverse complement strand
GTGATTGGGAGAGGGCCACTGAGAGTATGCGTTTGTGGTCGGGAGGAGGCCACGGTGATGCATGATCAGTAGTGCAGACGTCCCTTAGGCTTTGTGGACATGTGCTGAGGATGGTAGTGTAATTACATCCTAGTTTCTGATGTGTGGACGCGGTTGTCGAAAAGCCCCGCGGGATGTCAGAAAACGACACGACCTTGTGAATCTCCTGGTTTGATGACCCCCGTACCGTATAGAAGAGATGACTGAAAAGAGTTGGGCTCTGCACGCAGACGTATCGGCCATGCTATCCTCCTCGCTCCTTCTCCCGGGGATTGCAGTCTGTCCTGCCGGAGCAGCGTCAAGCGAGGTCCACGGCCCAAAGCGTCCGTGAAAAAGCATTCGAGCTTAGTCTCAGTCACCTCGACGACACGACAGACAGGCTATCAACCCAGAATGGATGACAGGTGCTCATGATGTCCCACATGCACTTCCAAAAGAAGGAGCCTTGCAACATCTATGACTTTGTACCTAAGGTGATACATCTTGTATATTAAAATAGCATACACGGACCACGGTAAATTTAGATTCATACTAAATTCACTATCGTGCGTGTTCCTTTTAAATCCACGCATGCCTAACAGTTAAGTTTGTTTTACAATTCAATGCCCAATCAAGACATTTATCCACTCCAAAGCCGCGTTACGGTGGAGCCACACCATGAACACTGGCATGTCCACGCAGCAGAGTTCGTGGCTTCGTCCCTGAACGTGGCACGTGTCATCGTGCATCATTTTGTGGAGCGCCAGCGACTACAGCTGCCCACCATCCACGGCACATGATGTCACGCCCTGCTGAAGCCCAAAACAAAGAGTCACTTAGTCAACGTGAGCGATGTTCAACGATTCTGGGTCCCGGTCTGGCAGGATGATAATAGCGTTCAGAATCGGGTGCCTCCTCACGTGCCCTGATCTGAGAACTTTGATTTATTGGCAGGCAAGCGATTCATCCCCCTTAATCCGATCACCAGCGAGAGCAACGGGCTCGAGTCCTCTCCAAGCCTGCACCATACGTAGGAGGTCCACTTTGTCACCGCCAACGTCCGTATCCTATCCGATCTAGACCGTGGCCGCTTCGGGAAATGCAAGTCATAACTGGCTCTTGTGATTCAAATATCTACGGACGTTCTATGTTGTGCAGCCGTCGCCCGCGACCGCCCGCGCGTTTGCTCGCGGGCACTTTCGAGTGTTGTGGCCTCTCCCTGTGCGGTCAGGTGGTGACCCAACAGCTGATGCTGCCATGTTGCGACCCGACCGCTCGCTATCAGATCTCGTCGCTCAAACGAATGTGGCGCGGTCAGCTGGTGTGCCGGTATTTGCGACCTCTGCCGCCAGGTGGGCGGAACACCCTTTCGCTGATCGCCGCCCGAGCGACCTGCAGCACACGGCGGAGCCGGAGTGGAGAAGCTGTGCTGCACCCTGAGCTAAGCACCCGTGTCAGAGGAGCGAACCCGTGCTGTTTATGAAGTTGACAGTGAGACAGGCCTGCGGTATATGTCAGCGCCAGATGGGCACCGGGCAGGCCTTTTTTGTACCGTGTTATACGTTGCCGGCAGGGCAGATGAGCCTGCTCAGCGGCTGAATGAGACTCATACGGCAGTGGCCGCTTGTCGAATCCGCGATTTTCATCGTCCAGCCGAACCTGCACCGGCCGTGCCGTCAACAACCCAGGCGGGGAAAGCTGAGGTCACGTGACAGTCGTGAGCGCCGCTGTATCAGCAGCCTAGCGCCACCGTTCTCCTCGGCACCTGGCAGGCTAGGCTGCCTGGCCCCGGTCGGATGGTTTCATTCCGTTTGCATCAGGGAACCCCTGCTGCTCGCGGACAGCCCTGCAGGACCGTGCCAGGCCGGGCTCTGTCTCGCGCTCCAGGACGCCATAAACTGTTACTCTGCCGGGCGCAGCGTGAGATGGCAGCGAAAGAAGCGAGCCTTTTTATGTGCGATCACGAGTCGTCGCCAAGGCTATCGATTGATGCCTCCTCGCGTACACGACCAGGAAGCTGTCAGCTGTGTCTGCTTTGTGTTACGCGTTTTTTAATGTTTGGTCGCCTTGCCGCGTCCTGTGGTACACCTTCCCAGAGACGAGCGCGCAAGGCAGAGTTGCTCTCAGACGGTCCGGACGGCTGGGCAGCCAGGCAACAGGACACTCACTGCATACGTCACAATACCAGACGCAAGGCAGCGTTGCTCTCAGACGGTCCGGACGGCTGGGCAGCCAGGCAACAGGACAATCACTGCATACGTCACAATACCAGACGGCTGGGCCACAAACTCAACACTCACCGCATACGCCAAAACACTCAAAACTCATCACTCACCGCAGACGTCGCAACACAAAACTCGACACTCACCGCAGACGTCACAATGCCAGGTGGCTGGACAACAAACTCAACACTCACCGCATACGTCATAGCACACACAACTCAACACTCACCGCATACGTCACAGCACACACAATGCGTCAACCAAGCACATAATTTAGCCTTGCCCTGGTACCCGCGCTTATCGTCCTGCCGTGTCCTCGGGCCGTGACCAGTGCAAGGCAGGGGGACCACCACGCTTACAAGGAGTGTTCCCCATTTGTATGAGGTTTTGAGCTGACATAGCTCTCTTGAAGACAGTTCGGTGCAGTTCACAGCACTACTCTTCTTAAGACTTCCCCCCCTCCGGTTTGTGAACTACATGCCCACGAATATTTGTGACCATCTAAAGGTCACCCAAGTATCCATGTTCTATAGATCTTGCCATTTTATTGGCCATGCGGCGATCAAGGTAAAAAATAGAGTTGTTGAGTCGTTCATATCTGCATTTGTGAAGACGATTTACAGATAAAACGGCCGTCGATTAGTTCTCAATCAATGATGTGCTAGGCACGATAACACAATCAATTAAGTATTGAGGAGCATATTTACTCAACAACGAAACTATGCTGTCTAGAGCGGTCTTTTTCACTTAAAAGTATACCAATAGTTAGGGTTGAGCTTATTTCATCATATACGATGCTTTCGTCAATATCTTCAAAAGTAGAGCATTCCCTTTAACAGACGGTAATGGCGAAAACAAAAGTTTTTGGTGGAGTACTTTGCGCATCCTTCGTGAATACTGTCACACTGTTCTTCATCGACTTCTGCTCAAGTGTCGAGTAGCACGGAACAAATGTTTGCGGGCTTGCCTTGCTAAGCGACGGAGCTTTTATGGACGATTTGTGCTTGCAATATTTTGGGACGCATTCAGCACTATTCATGGGATTCCTTGGCCAGCGGCGAATCCAGAGGGCGGGGGCATCGGAGCACCCACCCCTTGGGCCGAGGGGGCACCAAAATGTTGTGAAGGGCACGAAAATCCTCATTTTGGGCTCATATGACCATTTTTGAGACCACCAGAGTTCAGGTGCACCACAAACGGCCCAAACCTTCAAATTTAACATAAAAATTGAAAGAAATTGACCTCTAGGACTAGCGTGAACTAAATTTGGCAGACCACTTCGGCGGTAGATATTTAATCGATGAAAAAATAAGAGCCTGACATTACAGCGGTCGAAATCCGGGGACTTCTTTCGGACGCGGGGGGGGGGGGGCACCAGGTTCCAGGGGCACCAGAATGAAGTGTGGCCCTTCCCTTGACAAAATCCTGGATCCGCCCATGTCCCTGGCCGGCCCGACCTCTGGCTGCCAGGATTCTTGACGGAAACAGGGTGTGATGTACTGATTACCAGGGATGTAGGTGAGTCATGTCAACTTTATCAGTAAGCGAGAATTTCGTGCAGCGTCATGGGTTTCATTGCTTGCAACTTTAGCGGAAATTGGTGGGTAACAGCCCATTCCTCCCACGTGTACGCGTGCTAGAAGGAGGCTGTTCCAAATGCCTGAAGAATCCTATCTTATCTCATTCAAGAAGCAATCATAAAACCATAGGAGTAGTGTTTTTTCAAACCATACATAAACCTCTGCATAGTGCTTTCCGATTCCGCGCCACCTAATTAGGTGTCAGAGCTGATGAGATACACCAAAACAGTACAAATAAATGACCCTGAAACATCATTTGAGGTTCTGCTTACTAAGAGAAAATCAGCGGTTGTCCAGCCTTCATATCTTACTTTCCAAATTTCCAATGTGGTTACAGCGTTGTTAGACATTCCAAAGCTGAGGAAAACCGCACTTGCTACCATCGCAAATGCCAGGTCGAGTAAATTCCACCACTGCCACTTGTCAATGCCGCTGCAGTGTTTCTGTGTTGTCAGTCCCTACAGTGATTTCAAAACATATCCCGCGAAGCTCCAATGGGAGTGTTGTTTTACCGCAGAAGTGAGCTTCGCCGAAAATTTAGGGCATTTTTGGGGCTGTTATCGCACCGGTTGCAAATTACTATTGACATTATATGTAGCGTTTGTCTAACATTTCTCAAAACAAGGTGTTACATGCGACGAACCGGTGCATGCAGTGATGTAAATTTTGCCACGATCCTGGCTACAGTTTCGACGACAGCGTGTCGCATTCGGAACCGTTTTTCAAAATGCCGACTCCCGGCTTGCCCAACGAATACTGGCGCAACCAAGACTATGGAAACAATAGGCTATAGAAACAGGGTTGAAGAAACGGGGTTACATCTTTGCACATATAAAAGGCGATGAAGACGCACCCATCGGGACACCCACCCACCAACATCCTGATCAGCTAGGTGTGGTGTTTTCCAAACAGTGCTGAGTTTCCAGAGGGTGGCGGCCGGGATTTCACTCGTCATCGGTACCAATGCTGCACACAACACTCTCCTGCGTCCGCCGGAGCACGGCAGGGTAAGCCGCGTCCAGCTGCACAATGTAGCGACGGAGCTCTTTCGCAGCACTCAGGACCACCTCTTGACTGCTGCTCTGGAGAGATTCAGCAGCGCGCCGCGGTTTTTCAGCCACAGACAGTGGCATAAGAATGTGGGGTCGGCGGACTCCTGACGGCTCACCAGTGCTTGTTGGCAGGGGGCGAAGCCTGCTCCGTCCAGTGCCCTTCGGACAACGAATACGGCAATGTAGCAAATGGCACTGGCGGTCACGAAGGACAGCCCCGGCTGGTAGTCATGGTCGTCCAGTATATCAAGCACCTCGTTGCTGTCAGTCACACGTGTCATCGACACCACGCTGTATGGGCCTGTGACCCACGGCCAGAATGGATGTGCGATACAGCCCCGTGGCGTTCTTGCTGCGTGTGCGTTGAGTGGCCAGGGATCACCATTTTCAGTGATCATGCACCAGCGAGCCAAGGGGATGTTTGTGACTCAGCTTTACACAGTTTCGCCACCAAAGATTGTTCACATCAATGTCTGCGGCTGAAAGCAGGGCAAAATGCTGCATGGAACATGAAAAAGTAGCTTTACTGGATGATACTTAAAACTTGTATCCATCCCATGTGTATTAATGTCTAGGGAGAGAATCCGCAAGCTGGTAGACCAAGTTTTTTCCACGTTATTTGGACATAGATCCATGGTTGATAGAATAGATGGAGGATCAAATTGTCCCAGGTTATTTGGACATGAATCCAGGGCTGATAGAATTGTGTTTAAGTGGTTGAAAAAGATATTTCAAACCTGACAACAGCTTTATTCGCAATTATAAATCTTTAATTAACTCATTCATGTTTGAATAATTGCAACAGACGAAAGGCCCAAAATATTGAACCAGGGCAAATGTGTTAATAATTGAAACGGATATTCTAAACCTGAAAAATTTTACGTAAGTCGTTCAGTGGACTAGCGAGGAACATTATTCACACATATAAGACAGATGTAATAGCCTTATTCCTCGTAGAAAAACCAGGAGAGTGGAGATATAGTTGGGTTGATATCTCGGCAACATGCGTTTATCGAACCAAGAGCACTTCTGCTGTTGTTTCGATAAAGGCATGTTGCCGAAATATCAACCCAACTGTACCTCCGTTCTCCTGGCTTTTCTCCGAGGAATAAGACTAGCAATATTGTCTTATCTATCTTAAAAATTTCAGTTGCAATGTTAAATCTACAATTAGCACAGAGGAGAAGGGTAGTAAGCAGGCACTGACAAAGGGGCAAATGGGCGAACAGACAATCTGCCTAGAAATTTTTAATGTCAGCCATAGATGTAAGATTAAGATAAGCTGCACCTGATTACTGGGACATGGCAGGCTTGTCCCGGCAATTCATAAGGGAATAGTGTGAATAATGCTAACCTCTCTAGAGGGCAAAAGGTGGCATTGTGGGTGAATAGTTCAAACTAAATACAGCATCCTTTGTGCCGGCTTAGCAAAGAAAGATGGTTTTGGATTGTCCTGAATATTCAAACTACCTTATGCGGATGGAACACGCATCTGCTCCTTAACTGGATGTTCGTTGAAACAACCATCTTAGTGTAATAATTCTACTGCAGCTGACTTGGGACAGTTGCCAGGAAATCTTTGCAATGCACAAAAAACACAACAAAACAAAAATCAGCGCATGCACACTGTGGAGTTGAATCACTGTCACTGTGTACTAAATACAGCAGTGTGTACCATTCTGGCAGATTTGGCGGCCGCATCGGGCCACATGAGACGCCTTTGTGTTTAAGAGCACAATTTGCGATGGAAGGAAATCATGTTCCCAACGACGCAAATGTCTCGGTGGCTAGACGATGCGTAAGATAAACCTGATTGGAAAAGCTGGCTTGTTTCACTATTACCATTTCGCAGAGTTGTGAGAAGGTACGGAGCAGCCGTGGCTACAAGCGTAGTTCTACGCCTATGACCACGGCTGCGCAGTCGCACAATGCTCTTCGTTATAGGCATCTGTCAATACACGCATTACATTTGGTCTCGAGCTTCCAGACCTGGGCCACATCGTATTCCGGATGGGAGTGGCTCTGCCCACGTGGGAGTTGTCTGGTGACGCGTGCTAAATGAGCCTGAAATCTACATTTTACCCGGTGATTGATATCATATGCGTTAAGCACGTGTAGTGTGTATCCTTCTATCATTGAACGATTCGGTACAAGATATATCTGCGGCATGTCCGCATAAATTATGTAGATTCGGTCTGATCAATTTCAGCCCCTGATAGGTACAGCGGGTCGGTGCGGCATTACACCAGCTCTCCTACAGCAAAGCTCTGCGTCTCTGGCTGCCATCTTGTGCGGGGAGTGGGGGGAGGAGCGAGGAGGCTTTGGTGCTGCGGTGGTATCAGAGGGAATTTGTCGAGGGAACGAGCGGCAGCGAGCTGAGAGCGCGCACCATGCGCGGGGCATGAAAGCGACCTGTCAATGCGATACTGAACTTTCGAGATGAGCGAAGGCAAACGTGCTGGCCGTCTAAAAGGATTAGGGTATACAACGTGACCGCGGCGGAAGCATGAGAAGGAGCGATCAGGAAAGGGATTGCGACTGAGTGCGGTAATGGTCGGTTGAACAGACCTCACGCAATAGGTGTCGCTTGGGGTGCGGAGGAGGGAGGGGGGGGGGGCATTTGAAGATGTGTGGCAGGAGCATAGGAGCCCCCCGGAAAATGGAAACGTCAAAGGCCCGTTGGAAGTCAGCTTTTCCCATGTATCGGAATAGGACAAACCTGACGTCTTCAAGAAGAGCGGGTAGGCGAGATGAAGTGGAAAAATAAGAACCACCAGGGCCTAGTTCCCATGCTCCTAAGTGCCTACGCTTGTGATGTGGCTGTGCTGACATAAGTGCTAGAGGGGAGTGGGAATGCGCGAATCCAGGCTGCTATGCAATAACAATAAAAAGACTTTCGTGGTGTAGGGGAGCGATGCAGTATCATATTCAAGTGTTGACATCATTCAGGTGACTCCAGAGCACAGTCAAGTCATCTCCGGGAACACATATCATAAATAGCCCTTAGCAAACGTCAAAATGTCTGTCTCGATGAAACTAGTAGGCAATTAACCTAATTGCTTTAAAGAGCTTACGCACAGTTGGTTGAATGCCAGCAGGGTCATTTGTAACTGTTAGTTACAAATGGCATTGCTTGAAAATTAACTGAAATTGAAACCGAAAAAATTAGGTTGAAAATGAACCGGCTTCCTACAAGACAGGACGAAGAACCTGAAGTCGGCCAAATAGAAGAACTTGCCGTGATTTGCGCTTTGGCAGCTGTTCGTGTTGCGGACAACTGTCTTGCTTTTATCCATGTATGCCACTGTGAACTGGGCTCTACGCTGTTCCGTATTCAGTGACCCAACTCTCTCTGTGCCAGCCCCTGCGGGCGATTATCGAGACCGGGTCCTAAAACAGTGACTGCCCCTGACCGATTGTTGGCGTCGATCCTGGTTCGCGCAATGTTGAGTTTGCTAGTGATTTGTAGTCGGTACATTGCCCTACATGATGCACATGGTCCCACTGCGTTATCCACTCTTGTTGTCAATATTTGAGATGCATCCTTGACCCCCAACCCACCCCGAAATGACGGTGCCTACGGTCCAGTGCTCGTGACCGTTTTTGTGTTGTATTCATGGATGTTTCAACATGTTTTCTCAGCTGCCCTGCACTTTGCAAGCTTTACGCTTTCAGTGCTAACGGATGTAAAACTGTAGCGATATTGCCGAGCTGCATTGGCGCCACGCCAGATCAAACAGCTTGCGTGTACGTACTTGGGAAGCATTACATACGCAACTTGGGAAAACCGTGCTGTTTTGTGAAAATGTATGATGGTTCCAGCAGTGCTTGCAGGTTGATAAGCCCACAAAAAGAATGAGTGAGCAAGCTGAGTCACGCCGGACCGCTGCAGCCACGGAATTTCCGGATAGCCATCCATATAGCCAGCCATCGTTTTTTTCCGATGTTATTGTTATATATTTATACAACCACGGAATTTCCGATGGCCAGCCATCGTTACGACAGCCTCGGTCCGTGGTCCCGTCCTGATCCATCTGGGGCAGGTCACCGCAGTAAAGAACAGCCTGCAAAAAACGAGCATCACCGGTGACTGGTGGTGGATGTCGCTGTCCATGCGGTTTAAGCGGGAATGCGAGCAGGTAAACCCGGTGCCCTTCCCGGGATCCACGCCATTTCTAGGATTGGCTTCTGACCGATGACGTCAGCGGCTGCGGGCCGGATACGGACGCCACCCGGACTACTGTGTCAGCCGGAAGCGGCTAGTGCGGGCTCACTCACAGCTTCTGTGTGCTGCCGAAGCTGCGCGCTCGCTCGCAGCTTCTGAGTGTCGACGAAGCTGAGTGAGTGCTGAGTGAGTTATTCAGTGCCACTTTGGGCTGCCCCTGACCACCAGAGTCGGGTGGCGCACAGCGGAGTCCGGCAGGAGTCCGGGTAGGAGCCGACCCGCCCTCCCGGTTAGCACGGGTTCAAAAGTCACGCCTGTAAACCCGCGCTGGGGGGGGGGGGGGGACGGACCCCTAGTGATTAGTCGCTCCGCGGTACGTCTGGGAGGGGAGGCTGGCTGGGGCGATTTGCACCGGTCGCAGTGAAGGAGCGATGCACGTACGGTGCGGCGATTGCACAACTGGGCGAGACGGAAATGTAGCGCTGACGACTGACGCTAGCACCTTCAGGTTCTAGCAAGTGGAGAGACCGGCTTTTCACACTCAGCACGTCTCTGTAGGCGTTGGATTTCTGGTTTCATGTGACCGAGCTAAAGTGAGCATGCCACCTGTTTTGCATTTTTCACTTATATTAGATCAGACGCGTCCGATATGATCCATGATATCAGTTTCCTCGAAATCCGTCTGTATGGCCCAAAATTTTGATTCGAATTAGCCGTTCCTGCGGGAGAAATCTCACTGGACTCCATACTCACCACTACGTTGCCATGACGACGACAGAATTAGTTTGGGGGCAGTTTGGCAGCTGTTGCGGGTTAAAGGTTCCGCTTTTATGCTATTTTAAAGGGAATGTTCTACATCTGTATGGCGTTTTGAACTGAAATGACCATCTTCGGGACCTTTTGATGCAGTTCACGGATGTGCCCTTTTTAAGACTCAAAACGCTCTGGCTCCTGAGTTACACGTCCGCAAATTTCGAAAAGGCTTATTTAGAGCCCATTTCAAAATCGCCCTCTGATTAACGACGCCATAGAAACGTCATTAGATCCCCGTGATATTACATGCTGTTATTTGTTTATGGTCAAAACAGCATGGCCGCTGATACATTTGCAAAGACAATGATGCAGCACATGTGGTACAATCCGCGGAAGATCATTGGTGTTAATACAATTTTACTGCTGAATGCGTGTCGCGAACATAAGCGTAAGCAATTTCGGGTTGTGCGGCACCGGTCGATGGGCATTTTTCCCCACTGCTAGGCAGTGCCCTATTTGCGTCTGTGCGAGATGTACAACAGAAAGTGTTGTGTGTGTGGTGATCGCAGGACAAACGAAAATCATTTGGCTGCGTTCGCGTAAGTATCTCGTTCCCAATCTGCTAAAAACACTTCACGCCGAATATGTCTGGTGTACCACCGACATCGCAGCGATCAGTTCAGGGCATGCACGTCTCAATATCGCATGGAGTTTCGAGTGTGGTGTGCAGTTGCTTTCAACTGTTGTCACAGTTTGAGGAATGAGTATACAGTTATAACAATGTCCGGCAAAAACGCCTTCAAAAATAAAACAAAGCCATTGAAAAGCAGATGCGCGCGGCAGCTGAACAGCGGATGCGAGTGCCAGGAGCTGGGCTTACGGTTGCCACCAACTTCAGAAGTGGTTTTGTTTATGTACTTAATTGTTACAACAAAATATACACCACGTTAATTTTGAGAGTAATTGACTAGGCCCAATTAAGGCACATTGGCGCGGGTTTGGCACACAAATGTTGATATTAGGTGGGTGTGGCAGAGTTGATGGGTTTTTCAGAGTGAGTAGAGAGGGATAACAATACTGCCACTACACAGCCCAATGTGAGTGACAAAAAACACATGCACATGGGATATTTCCTACCCATGTTGTGTGTAAAATATGGGAGTAACTTTGTTCTGACATTTTTGAGGAAGCTCAAATATTTCTGCCTGCTCCTATTTCCTACCTTTCTCACTAAGCTCATGGAGGCATCATGTAGGCTGTATATACCTTGGCTATTTGATGTAACCACTTGCATAAACATATATGTAATTCAATACGAATTTTGCCAGTCAGGTCAGGACCAGGGATATCAGCCTCAACAATTAATCCATCGTCCCAGATTGCAGATATCATCAGCGTGCTCAACCTACCACTGAACTTTATGGGCTGTAATCAGATTTGCAATGAACGTAGCACCCATTTGTCATATTGCGACAATGACATTATTGTTGGGATGTTGCTGCCACTTTTTCAAAGAACTAAACTTGTTCACCATTCGCTAAAGTTGGTGACAATTGTGCGCCATGCTCACAGCTCGCAGAGTCCATGGATGCATGGCCTCAGATGTTATTGCTTATTTTTGGGGTTACAAGCATTTCAGCATGTGCCAGGCATGTTTGGCAACCTAGATGTCGTCTGTAGCCTGTACTCCTGATGAATCGCCACTTAACACGATTATTAAAGCACACCCTGTGGGCAGATATTTTCAGTTTGCATTACTCGTTTGAAGTAGAAGATGTCCATTGTGTTATATAGTAATCCAATTTCTTAATTACAGTGATCTTTTCAGATTCCCAGCTCAACAAGGCCACCTACAGGAGTGATTTGATGCATGTGGCACCAGTGTTGTGGCGCCTGGGCATGGAGTGTGCGAGGCACATTTTTCCTTGGAAGCTTTTTCTAGCCAAGCAGCCAAAAGAAAAGACTGAGGGCCGGTGTTGTGCCATTTCCGCAGGTCTGTGAATGCCAGGGTTTTCTTCATTTCTTTCCTGCTAGACCCTTCTTATTTAGCCTTGGCATTCAGGCTTGAGCTTAAATAACATTAGAACACATGTGAAATTTCGGTGACCATCTTTTGTCTCATTTATTTGCATGTCTTATTATAGTCATTATTCATTCATGCATTTTAGTGTGGTGCCTGCAAGCAAATGTCTACCAGTTAGTATACTGTGAAATGCATGGTAAAGCATTCAGTCATTTACAGCGCGCACTATTGCTTTCGGTGTAGCATTGGGGTAGATTTATGATGCGCTGGTCTTAAATGATGTAATATCAATGTTTCATGTCAGCTATGTTGACTTACGTCTTCATTTCTGACATCAACAGTCATATGATCGAAGTAAAGCATTGTTCTGTGCTATACTTGGAGCACATGTAACATTGCTGTCCTATAACCTGTACATTGTGTGACAGTTTTGTTCATTGTTAATCTTACAGATGACGATGATTGATGTCCTTAATTGTTTTCAGCACAGGAAAGGTGTTCCAGGCACCCTAGTGCTCCCAGCGTGTACACCATCTCCAAGACCAGAATCTAAGTCAGAGGGTTTTCTTTTGGGGTTGGATTTTGAGCTTCAGTTCAAGTCTCAGTCAGTTTTCGTCAGTTCGTCAGTTTGAGAGTGTTGCGAGATTGCGCGGCTCGTGCAGCCACAGCCAGGCTATGCTGTGGCGCTGCTGTGGAGGACGGCGTGGCCGCGGCACGCCCCGTGGCATTGCCCCGCCGCTCGGCTGGGTGCTGGGCCTCACTGGCAGCCAGCCAGCTGTGCTCTGGGTCCGCTTGTTGGCCGCGTGTAGCAGAGCTGTCGGGCATTTTGGGTCTTGCAGCTTGATAGCTGGGTTCATGTGCGTAGGCCGCTGGATCAGAATCCGGAGTAACAGCCGTCCCTGGCCGTGCTGGGACATGACGGATGTCCCTGACCTGGGGCTAGGGAGTGATAGTCGGCGGGCTGCCCGTCAGATCGAGTCGGGAGACGACTCTCGGGAGGGGTTTGGCTGGTAGCTGGTGTATGGCGACGTGTTCCGACCGCCTTGACACGGCATGCTGCTCTCCGTGCTGATCGGCTCAGGCGTCCAGGTGCTCCCCATGACGCTTATCAAACTCGGTGGGTGACTTGCGGCCGCTATGGTGACCCTCGCGCCTAAGCCGTATTCGGGCCGGCCCTGCGGTGACGGTTGTCCGTGTCATGGTTGACACTGCAATGACGCTGGCTGCACACCTGGGGCTCCTTCAAGATTTGGTATTATTACCGGGACTGTGCGGAACCCGTCGTTTGATGGGGATTACTGTGATTTGGCGGTCTTCGCTGTGGGATGAGCAGGGGGCTTAGGTGTTTTGTTGTTGCTGTTAGGGCCGCTATAATTTTTGAGAAAGTTGATGCATATTGTAATGACCTAAACATACGCTGTTCATTGTGTACTAAAAATTAATTCAAGAAGTTGACATCTACTGCATAATTCACTCATTTAACTGCTTTTTGGCCTGTCTATGTTGCGTCACTGACCTGTACCAGCACCGGCGCTGGCTTCTGACCGCCTGCACCAGTATCGATGCTGACCTCCGATCGTCCATAGCAGCGTCTTGTGTTGGCCTCTGACCGGCCCCTGCAGTGTTCGCATGCTCGGGCTTCCTGTCGCCGGTCAACCACGGTTCGCTGATGAACTGCGGCCTCGTGCTGTGCGTCTGCCTGGGTACGCCCGCCGGCTACGTGTCCGCCCGAATCAACAAGTCGGGAAGTGGCGGCGAAAAGTGGGGACTCGACGTGCTGCTGACGTTGACGCTGTGCCTGAGGTGAGCCGTGCCCAGCTGCCGCCGCGCTGCCGGCATCGGGCCGTCACCCTCTCCGGACAGGGCGTGCACCGGCGCGGACGAGTCGGCGCCGGGCCGCGCCCACCCGCCGCGCTGGCACAGAATTCGCACCGCTCATGCGTGCATCCTATTTGTGCGATTTCGGCGTCGCTGTAGATTTAGAACTTGATGGAAACGCACTCGGGCGTGACATGTACCAAGCTTGGAAAATTGCCACGTTTGAATCGGCTGGTGATACGTTGTGTGCGGGAGGCTGTGCCGTTGAGTCCTGCTCCCAATCGCAGTGGAGTGGGTGAACGCGGGCAACGTAATCGTGGTCATTGACAATGTCTGTGCCCCACAGAAGAGAAATCACTGTGCTTAGTGGTTGGGTGAGACGTCTGTTCCGCTGGATGCCGTGGCTATCGTGGGTGGGGTCGGGCCGCTGTGGAATGCATCGAAGGTGCTACCACTGAGCCCCGCTTGCCGCCCGTCCGCATGATCGTGTTCATCATCACGCTGCTGCTGAACTGTGTGCCTGGGCGTACGACTCGTCGGCAGCGCTGCCATGCCTCACCATACTGACGCCGATCGAGCTCTGGTTTGACGTGTCCGTGCCGCTCACTTTCGTTGGCACCTACTTTGCCTTCGAGAAGCACGTGCTGGAGCACCCGGTGAGCGCTGGGCGCGGACGGAGGGCCGCCGCGCGGGGCCGCCGGCGGCTGCCCCCGGGTGCTGGGCGCGGACGGGGGCGGCCGCGCGGCGCCACCGGCGGTTTCCCCCGGGCGCGCTGCGTGGCTTGACCGCTGCAAGGGGCGCACTGAATACTCCAGCACAGCAGTACATTTATCACCTGTTAACACAGCAATGTGTAGTATTGAGTTTGACTATTTGTGGTATGCAGGATAGTGGCTGGTGGTCAGGAAACAGTTGGTAGTCTTGTGATCATGTAAAAAACAATATTTAACTGTGGCATCGTCACGCCCTTTAAGAGATTGGGCTCAACCCAGAAAGTTCTTATTTCATTTTCTCAGAGCGAGCAAAAAAATGTGATTACAGTGAGTACCCTTTGACAAATGCAGTGAATGTTATGTACCTGGCGGCGACTCCCAGTAGCATTTGTCGGCCTCAGTTTGTATGTCTGCCTTAGCACGCGAGGCGGTGGGTGAGCGGGATCAGCGGTGTTGCTCGCTATCTGGTCCATGGCTGGGATGGCCTGCATCCGATGGCAGTGGCCGCTCAAGGCCAGTTGATGTCAGAGGGCGGAGTGGACTCTGCCGAGCAATGTGGCACATGGAGGAACGTCATAATTCTTCTACAACATTCCTACGATCAGATGTGCTCAAGGCGCATGCCAGGTTCCGTTATTTTTGGACACTGATCCCAGAAATTAATTCATGGAAAATGGTTTGGACAGAGTTATAGAGCGTCATCATTTGGCAGCTTGGTGTAACTAAGTGGCGAAAGTTTTTCTCTACTATGGTGCCTAGGCTTTTTTTGTTGTTTTTTTTTTGTCAGAATTATTCTTTTCTGGGAAGCGTGTCGTCAGCCACGGAAAGTCCATAGTGATGGATGCCAATGTGAATTAGTTATGACTCAACTTTGTTGCATGGTTCCAGAACGTCTCGCGTCTACAGCCGTATTTCCGACCAGTGCATCCTTTGGCCGATGAAGGTGCCGAGTGCGTTTCTGCACGTGCGCCCGCTCCTGGAGGCCATCGTGGACAAGCGTATGCAGGTCACCACCACTGGTCCGTCGGAGCACTGCGGTGTGGCACACCCAATTGTGCACCGCGGACATCGGCCGGACGAGAATCGAGAGAGCCTGGCGGACAGTCGCACCCGGCTCGCCGATTCCAGTAGTTTGCATTTGTCAGGACCAACTAGCCCCGCTTTGCTCGCCCTGGCGGACGTCAGGCAGTGTCCATTGAGGATGGATGCTCCTGGTGGAATGTCATGTGATATTTTTTGGGAGTGAAATGTTAGTTTTCATTATCGTTGGATGCAAAATGTGCCTTGCCAAAGATGTGTTTGTATCTGTGTAACCCACGTTTTGGGGATTCACAAAATAGGCTGAACAAGCAAAGTCATTTGTTGGTTGTGTGCCTTGGTGGAAGTGATTGGTGTATTGTATACTGTGTTCTTGGCCAGTAGTATGTCAGATGTAGAGTGAATGCAAGAATACACACTTGACCAATCTTTTCATGATGGAATTTGTTATGAAAGCAGCGGGAATTGCAGTACAAAAAAAACATATAATTGTTTATTAGGCCATGCCACGGTACAGCATTGGAATAGGCCAAAATGACACTGTTGACCAGTGTCATTTCACAATGTACCACATTGGTTGACAGCTCTATGTCTAGCCTGCGATAAGAC
>NW_023596818.1:31804013-31838611 GCF_011947565.3 Pollicipes pollicipes | reverse complement strand
AAGTACATAAACAAAACCACTTCTGAAGTTGGTGGCAACCGTAAGCCCAGCTCCTGGCACTCGCATCCGCTGTTCAGCTGCCGCGCGCATCTGCTTTTCAATGGCTTTGTTTTATTTTTGAAGGCGTTTTTGCCGGACATTGTTATAACTGTATACTCATTCCTCAAACTGTGACAACAGTTGAAAGCAACTGCACACCACACTCGAAACTCCATGCGATATTGAGACGTGCATGCCCTGAACTGATCGCTGCGATGTCGGTGGTACACCAGACATATTCGGCGTGAAGTGTTTTTAGCAGATTGGGAACGAGATACTTACGCGAACGCAGCCAAATGATTCTCGTTTGTCCTGCGATCACCACACACACAACACTTTCTGTTGTACATCTCGCACAGACGCAAATAGGGCACTGCCTAGCAGTGGGGAAAAATGCCCATCGACCGGTGCCGCACAACCCGAAATTGCTTACGCTTATGTTCGCGACACGCATTCAGCAGTAAAATTGTATTAACACCAATGATCTTCCGCGGATTGTACCACATGTGCTGCATCATCGTCTTTGCAAATGTATGCGGCCATGCTGTTTTGACCATAAACAAATAACAGCATGTAATATCACGGGGATCTAATGACGTTTCTATGGCGTCGTTAATTAGAGGGAGATTTTGAAATGGGCTCTAAATAAGCCTTTTCGAAATTTGCGGACGTGTAACTCAGGAGCCAGAGCGTTTTGAGTCTTAAAAAGGGCACATCCGTGAACTGCATCAAAAGGTCCCGAAGATGGTCATTTCAGTTCAAAACGCTATACAGATGTAGAACATTCCCTTTAAAATAGCATAAAAGCGGAACCTTTAACCCGCAACAGCTGCCAAACTGCCCCCAAACTAATTCTGCCGTCGACATGGCAACGTAGTGGTGAGTATGGAATCCAGTGAGATTTCTCCCGCAGGAACGGCTAATTCGAATCAAAATTTTGGGCCATACAGACGGATTTCGAGGAAACTGATATCATGGATCATATCGGACGCGTCTGATCTAATATAAGTGAAAAATGCAAAACAGGTGGCATGCTCCCTTTAGCTCGGTCACATGAAACCAGAAATCCAACGCCTACAGAGATGTGCGGAGTGTGAAAAGCCGGTCTCTCCACTTGCTAGAACCTGAAGGTGCTAGCGTCAGTCGTCAGCGCTACATTTCCGTCTCGCCCAGTTGTTCAATCGCCGCACCGTACGTGCATCGCTCCTTCACTGCGACCGGTGCAAATCGCCCCACCCAGTCTCCCCTCCCAGACGTACCGCGGAGCGACTAATCACTAGGGGTCCGTCCCCCCCCCCCCCCAGCGCGGGTTTACAGGCGTGACTTCTGAACCCGTGCTAACCGGGAGGGCGGGTCGGCTCCTACCCGGACTCCGGCCGGACTCCGCTGTGTGCCACCCGACTCTGGTGGTCAGGGGCAGCCCAAAGTGGCACTGAAAAACTCACTCAGCACTCACTCAGCTTCGTCGACACTCAGAAGCTGCGAGCGAGCGCGCAGCTTCGGCAGCACACAGAAGCTGTGAGTGAGCCCGCACTAGCCGCTTCCGGCTGACACAGTAGTCCGGGTGGCGTCCGTATCCGGCCCGCAGCCGCTGACGTCATCGGTCAGAAGCCAATCCTAGAAATGGCGTGGATCCCGGGAAGGGCACCGGGTTTACCTGCTCGCATTCCCGCTTAAACCGCATGGACAGCGACATCCACCACCAGTCACCGGTGATGCTCGTTTTTTGCAGGCTGTTCTTTACTGCGGTGACCTGCCCCAGATGGATCAGGACGGGACCACGGACCGAGGCTGTCGTAACGATGGCTGGCCATCGGAAATTCCGTGGTTGTATAAATATATAACAATAACATCGGAAAAAAACGATGGCTGGCTATATGGATGGCTATCCGGAAATTCCGTGGCTGCAGCGGTCCGGCGTGACTCAGCTTGCTCACTCATTCTTTTTGTGGGCTTATCAACCTGCAAGCACTGCTGGAACCATCATACATTTTCACAAAACAGCACGATTTTCCCAAGTTGCGTATGTAATGCTTCCCAAGTACGTACACGCAAGCTGTTTGATCTGGCGTGGCGCCACTGCAGCTCGGCAATATCGCTGCAGTTTTACATCCGTTAGCACTGAAAGCGTAAAGCTTGCAAAGTGCAGGGCAGCTGAGAAACACATGTTGAAACATCCATGAATACAACACAAAAACGGTCACGAGCACTGGACCGTAGGCACCGTCATTTCGGGGTGGGGTGGGGGTCAAGGATGCATCTCAAATATTGACAACAAGAGTGGATAACGCAGTGGGACCAGGTGCATCATGTAGGGCAATGTACCGACTACAAATCACTAGCAAACTCAACATTGCGCGAACCAGAATCGACGCCAACAATCGGTCAGGGGCAGTCACTGTTTTAGGACCCGGTCTCGATAATCGCCCGCAGGGGCTGGCACAGAGAGAGTTGGGTCACTGAATACGGAACAGCGTAGAGCCCAGTTCACAGTGGCATACATGGATAAAAGCAAAACAGTTGTCCGCAACAC
Source organism: Pollicipes pollicipes (assembly GCF_011947565.3). Taxonomy (NCBI): domain Eukaryota; kingdom Metazoa; phylum Arthropoda; class Thecostraca; order Pollicipedomorpha; family Pollicipedidae; genus Pollicipes; species Pollicipes pollicipes. Next base: position 31,836,039 of record NW_023596818.1, on the reverse strand, counting down.
GAACAGCTGCCAAAGCGCAAATCACGGCAAGTTCTTCTATTTGGCCGACTTCAGGTTCTTCGTCCTGTCTTGTAGGAAGCCGGTTCATTTTCAACCTAATTTTTTCGGTTTAAATTTCAGTTAATTTTCAAGCAATGCCATTTGTAACTAACAGTTACAAATGACCCTGCTGGCATTCAACCAACTGTGCGTAAGCTCTTTAAAGCAATTAGGTTAATTGCCTACTAGTTTCATCGAGACAGACATTTTGACGTTTGCTAAGGGCTATTTATGATATGTGTTCCCGAAGATGACTTGACTATGCTCTGGAGTCACCTGAATGATGTCAACACTTGAATATGATACTGCATCGCTCCCCTACACCACGAAAGTCTTTTTATTGTTATTGCATAGCAGCCTGGATTCGCGCCTTCCCACTCCCCTCTAGCACTTATGTCAGCACAGCCACATCACAAGCGTAGGCACTTAGGAGCATGGGAACTAGGCCCTGGTGGTTCCTATTTTTCCACTTCATCTCGCCTACCCGCTCTTCTTGAAGACGTCAGGTTTGTCCTATTCCGAGACATGGGAAAAGCTGACTTCCAACGGGCCTTTGACGCTTCCATTTTCCGGGGGGCTCCTATGCTCCTGCCACACATCTTCAAATGCCCCCCCCCCCTCCCTCCTCCGCACCCCAAGCGACACCTATTGCGTGAGGTCTGTTCAACCGACCATTACCGCACTCAGTCGCAATCCCTTTCCTGTTCGCTCCTTCTCATGCTTCCGCCGCGGTCACGTTGTATACCCTAATCCTTTTAGACGGCCAGCACGTTGGCCTTCGCTCATCTCGAAAGTTCAGCATCGCACTGACAGGTCGCTTTCATGCCCCGCGCATGGTGCGCGCTCTCAGCTCGCTGCCGCTCGTTCCCTCGACAAATTCCCTCTGATACCACCGCAGCACCAAAGCCTCCTCGCTCCTCCCCCCACTCCCCGCACAAGATGGCAGCCAGAGACGCAGAGCTTTGCTGTAGGAGAGCTGGTGTAATGCCGCACCGACCCGCTGTACCTATCAGGGGCTGAAATTGATCAGACCGAATCTACATAATTTATGCGGACATGCCGCAGATATATCTTGTACCGAATCGTTCAATGATAGAAGGATACACACTACACGTGCTTAACGCATATGATATCAATCACCGGGTAAAATGTAGATTTCAGGCTCATTTAGCACGCGTCACCAGACAACTCCCACGTGGGCAGAGCCACTCCCATCCGGAATACGATGTGGCCCAGGTCTGGAAGCTCGAGACCAAATGTAATGCGTGTATTGACAGATGCCTGTAACGAAGAGCATTGTGCGACTGCGCAGCCGTGGTCATAGGCGTAGAACTACGCTTGTAGCCACGGCTGCTCCGTACCTTCTCACAACTCTGCGAAATGGTAATAGTGAAACAAGCCAGCTTTTCCAATCAGGTTTATCTTACGCATCGTCTAGCCACCGAGACATTTGCGTCGTTGGGAACATGATTTCCTTCCATCGCAAATTGTGCTCTTAAACACAAAGGCGTCTCATGTGGCCCGATGAGGCCGCCAAATCTGCCAGAATGATACACACTGCTGTATTTCGTACACAGTGACAGTGATTCAACTCCACAGTGTGCATGCGCTGCTTTTTGTTTTGTTGTGTTTTTTGTGCATTGCAAAGATTTCCTGGCAACTGTCCCAAGTCAGCTGCAGTAGAATTATTACACTAAGATGGTTGTTTCAACGAACATCCAGTTAAGGAGCAGATGCGTGTTCCATCCGCATAAGGTAGTTTGAATATTCAGGACAATCCAAAACCATCTTTCTTTGCTAAGCCGGCACAAAGGATGCTGTATTTAGTTTGAACTATTCACCCACAATGCCACCTTTTGCCCTCTAGAGAGGTTAGCATTATTCACACTATTCCCTTATGAATTGCCGGGACAAGCCTGCCACGTCCCAGTAATCAGGTGCAGCTTATCTTAATCTTACATCTATGGCTGACATTAAAAATTTCTAGGCAGATTGTCTGTTCGCCCATTTGCCCCTTTGTCAGTGCCTGCTTACTACCCTTCTCCTCTGTGCTAATTGTAGATTTAACATTGCAACTGAAATTTTTAAGATAGATAAGACAATATTGCTAGTCTTATTCCTCGGAGAAAAGCCAGGAGAACGGAGGTACAGTTGGGTTGATATTTCGGCAACATGCCTTTATCGAAACAACAGCAGAAGTGCTCTTGGTTCGATAAACGCATGTTGCCGAGATATCAACCCAACTATATCTCCACTCTCCTGGTTTTTCTACGAGGAATAAGGCTATTACATCTGTCTTATATGTGTGAATAATGTTCCTCGCTAGTCCACTGAACGACTTACGTAAAATTTTTCAGGTTTAGAATATCCGTTTCAATTATTAACACATTTGGCCTGGTTCAATATTTTGGGCCTTTCGTCTGTTGCAAGTATTCAAACATGAATGAGTTAATTAAAGATTTATAATTGCGAATAAAGCTGTTGTCAGGTTTGAAATATCTTTTTCAACCACTTAAACACAATTCTATCAGCCCTGGATTCATGTCCAAATAACCTGGGACAATTTGATCCTCCATCTATTCTATCAACCATGGATCTATGTCCAAATAACGTGGAAAAAAACTTGGTCTACCAGCTTGCGGATTCTCTCCCTAGACATTAATACACATGGGATGGATACAAGTTTTAAGTATCATCCAGTAAAGCTACTTTTTCATGTTCCGTGCAGCATTTTGCCCTGCTTTCAGCCGCAGACATTGATGTGAACAATCTTTGGTGGCGAAACTGTGTAAAGCTGAGTCACAAACATCCCCTTGGCTCGCTGGTGCATGATCGCTGAAAATGGTGATCCCTGGCCACTCAACGCACACGCAGCAAGAACGCCACGGGGCTGTATCGCACATCCATTCTGGCCGTGGGTCACAGGCCCATACAGCGTGGTGTCGATGACACGTGTGACTGACAGCAACGAGGTGCTTGATATACTGGACGACCATGACTACCAGCCGGGGCTGTCCTTCGTGACCGCCAGTGCCATTTGCTACATTGCCGTATTCGTTGTCCGAAGGGCACTGGACGGAGCAGGCTTCGCCCCCTGCCAACAAGCACTGGTGAGCCGTCAGGAGTCCGCCGACCTCACATTCTTATGCCACTGTCTGTGGCTGAAAAACCGCGGCGCGCTGCTGAATCTCTCCAGAGCAGCAGTCAAGAGGTGGTCCTGAGTGCTGCGAAAGAGCTCCGTCGCTACATTGTGCAGCTGGACGCGGCTTACCCTGCCGTGCTCCGGCGGACGCTGGAGAGTGTTGTGTGCAGCATTGGTACCGATGACGAGTGAAATCCCGGCCGCCATCCTCTGGAAACTCAGCACTGTTTGGAAAACACCACACCTAGCTGATCAGGATGTTGGTGGGTGGGTGTCCCGACGGGTGTGTCTTCCTCGCCTTTTATGTGTGCAGAGATGTAACCCCGTTTCTACAACCCTGTTTCTATAGCCCATTGTTACCATCGTCTTGGTTGCGCCAGTATTCGTTGGGCAAGCCGGGAGACGGCATTTTGAAAAACGGTTACGAATGCCACACGCTGTCGTCGAAACTGTAGCCAGGATCGTGGCAAAATTTATACCACTGCATGCACCGGTTCATCGCGTGTAACTCCTTGCTTTGAGAAATGTTAGACAAACCCTACACGTCATGTCAATAGTAATTTGGAACCGGTGCGATAACAGCCCCAAAAATGCCGTAAATTTTCAGCGAAGCTCACTTCTGCGGTAAAACAGCACTCCCATTGGAGCTTCGCGGGATATGTTATCTGTACCGTTTTGGTGTATCTCATCAGCTTTGACACCTAATTAGGTGGCGCGGAATCGGAAAGCACTATGCAGAGGTTTATCTATGGTTCGAAATAATACTATTCCTATGGTTTTGTGATTGCTTCTTGAATGAGATAAGATAGGATTCTTCAGGCATTTGGAACAGCCTCCTTCTAGCACGCGTACACGTGGGAGGAATGGGCTGTCACCCACCAATTTCCGCCAAAGTTGCAAGCAATGAAACCCATGACGCTGCACGAAATTCTCGCTTACTGATAAAGTTGACATGACTCACCTACATCCCTGGTAATCAGTACATCACACCCTGTTTCCGTCAAGAATCCTGGCAGCCAGAGGTCGGGCCGGCCAGGGACATGGGCGGATCCAGGATTTTGTCAAGGGAAGGGCCACACTTCATTCTGGTGCCCCTGGAACCTGGTGCCCCCCCCCCCCCCGCGTCCGAAAGAAGTCCCCGGATTTCGACCGCTGTAATGTCAGGCTCTTATTTTTTCATCGATTAAATATCTACCGCCGAAGTGGTCTGCCAAATTTAGTTCACGCTAGTCCTAGAGGTCAATTTCTTTCAATTTTTATGTTAAATTTGAAGGTTTGGGCCGCTTGTGGTGCACCTGAACTCTGGTGGTCTTAAAAATGGTCATATGAGCCCAAAATGAGGATTTTCGTGCCCTTCACAACATTTTGGTGCCCCCTCGGCCCAAGGGGTGGGTGCTCCCACGTCCCCGCCCTCTGGATTCGCCGCTGGCCAAGGAATCCCATGAATAGTGTTGAATGCTTCCCAAAATATTGCAAGTACAAATCGTCCATAGAAGCTCCGTCGCTTAGCAAGGCAAGCCCGCAAACATTTGTTCCGTGCTACTCGACACTTGAGCAGAAGTCGATGAAGAACAGTGTGACAGTATTCACGAAGGATGCGCAAAGTACTCCACCAAAAACTTTTGTTTTCGCCATTACCGTCTGTTAAAGGGAATGCTCTACTTTTGAAGATATTGACGAAAGCATCGTATATGATGAAATAAGCTCAATCCTAACTATTGGTATACTTTTAAGTGAAAAAGACCGCTCTAGACAGCATAGTTTCGTTGTTGAGTAAATATGCTCCTCAATACTTAATTGATTGTGTTATCGTGCCTAGCACATCATTGATTGAGAACTAATCGACGGCCGTTTTATCTGTAAATCGTCTTCACAAATGCAGATATGAACGACTCAACAACTCTATTTTTTACCTTGATCGCCGCATGGCCAATAAAATGGCAAGATCTATAGAACATGGATACTTGGGTGACCTTTAGATAGTCACAAATATTCGTGGGCATGTAGTTCACAAACCGGAGGGGTGTAAGTCTTAAGAAGAGTAGTGCTGTGAACTGCACCGAACTGTCTTCAAGAGAGCTATGTCAGCTCAAAACCTCATACAAATGGGGAACACTCCTTGTAAGCGTGGTGGTCCCCCTGCCTTGCACTGGTCACGGCCCGAGGACACGGCAGGACGATAAGCGCGGGTACCAGGGCAAGGCTAAATTATGTGCTTGGTTGACGCATTGTGTGTGCTGTGACGTATGCGGTGAGTGTTGAGTTGTGTGTGCTATGACGTATGCGGTGAGTGTTGAGTTTGTTGTCCAGCCACCTGGCATTGTGACGTCTGCGGTGAGTGTCGAGTTTTGTGTTGCGACGTCCGCGGTGAGTGATGAGTTTTGAGTGTTTTGGCGTATGCGGTGAGTGTTGAGTTTGTGGCCCAGCCGTCTGGTATTGTGACGTATGCAGTGAGTGTCCTGTTGCCTGGCTGCCCAGCCGTCCGGACCGTCTGAGAGCAACTCTGCCTTGCGCGCTCGTCTCTGGGAAGGTGTACCACACGACGCGGCAAGGCGACCAAACATTAAAAAACGCGTAACACAAAGCAGACACAGCTGACAGCTTCCTGGTCGTGTACGCGAGGAGGCATCAATCGATAGCCTTGGCGACGACTCGTGATCGCACATAAAAAGGCTCGCTTCTTTCGCTGCCATCTCACGCTGCGCCCGGCAGAGTAACAGTTTATGGCGTCCTGGAGCGCGAGACAGAGCCCGGCCTGGCACGGTCCTGCAGGGCTGTCCGCGAGCAGCAGGGGTTCCCTGATGCAAACGGAATGAAACCATCCGACCGGGGCCAGGCAGCCTAGCCTGCCAGGTGCCGAGGAGAACGGTGGCGCTAGGCTGCTGATACAACGGCGCTCACGACTGTCACGTGACCTCAGCTTTCCCCGCCTGGGTTGTTGACGGCACGGCCGGTGCAGGTTCGGCTGGACGATGAAAATCGCGGATTTGACAAGCGGCCACTGCCGTATGAGTCTCATTCAGCCGCTGAGCAGGCTCATCTGCCCTGCCGGCAACGTATAACACGGTACAAAAAAGGCCTGCCCGGTGCCCATCTGGCGCTGACATATACCGCAGGCCTGTCTCACTGTCAACTTCATAAACAGCACGGGTTCGCTCCTCTGACACGGGTGCTTAGCTCAGGGTGCAGCACAGCTTCTCCACTCCGGCTCCGCCGTGTGCTGCAGGTCGCCCGGGCGGCGGTCAGCGAAAGGGTGTTCCGCCCACCTGGCGGCAGAGGTCGCAAATACCGGCACACCAGCTGACCGCGCCACATTCGTTTGAGCGACGAGATCTGATAGCGAGCGGTCGGGTCGCAACATGGCAGCATCAGCTGTTGGGTCACCACCTGACCGCACAGGGAGAGGCCACAACACTCGAAAGTGCCCGCGAGCAAACGCGCGGGCGGTCGCGGGCGACGGCTGCACAACATAGAACGTCCGTAGATATTTGAATCACAAGAGCCAGTTATGACTTGCATTTCCCGAAGCGGCCACGGTCTAGATCGGATAGGATACGGACGTTGGCGGTGACAAAGTGGACCTCCTACGTATGGTGCAGGCTTGGAGAGGACTCGAGCCCGTTGCTCCCGCTGGTGATCGGATTAAGGGGGATGAATCGCTTGCCTGCCAATAAATCAAAGTTCTCAGATCAGGGCACGTGAGGAGGCACCCGATTCTGAACGCTATTATCATCCTGCCAGACCGGGACCCAGAATCGTTGAACATCGCTCACGTTGACTAAGTGACTCTTTGTTTTGGGCTTCAGCAGGGCGTGACATCATGTGCCGTGGATGGTGGGCAGCTGTAGTCGCTGGCGCTCCACAAAATGATGCACGATGACACGTGCCACGTTCAGGGACGAAGCCACGAACTCTGCTGCGTGGACATGCCAGTGTTCATGGTGTGGCTCCACCGTAACGCGGCTTTGGAGTGGATAAATGTCTTGATTGGGCATTGAATTGTAAAACAAACTTAACTGTTAGGCATGCGTGGATTTAAAAGGAACACGCACGATAGTGAATTTAGTATGAATCTAAATTTACCGTGGTCCGTGTATGCTATTTTAATATACAAGATGTATCACCTTAGGTACAAAGTCATAGATGTTGCAAGGCTCCTTCTTTTGGAAGTGCATGTGGGACATCATGAGCACCTGTCATCCATTCTGGTTTGATAGCCTGTCTGTCGTGTCGTCGAGGTGACTCTGAGATAAGCTCGAATGCTTTTCACGGACGCTTTGGCCGTGGACCTCGCTTGACGCTGCTCCGGCAGGACAGACTGCAGTCCCCGGGGGAAGGAGCGAGGAGGATACATGGCCGATACGTCTGCGTGCAGAGCCCAGACTCTTTTCAGTCATCTCTTCTATACGGTACGGGGGTCATCAAACCAGGAGATTCACAAGGTCGTCGTTTTCTGACATCCCGCGGGCTTTTCGACAACCGCGTCCACACATCAGAAACTAGGATGTAATTACACTACCATCCTCAGCACGTGTCCACAAAGCCTAAGGGACGTCTGCACTACTGATCATGCATCACCGTGGCCTCCTCCCGACCACAAACGCATACTCTCAGTGGCCCTCTCCCAATCACAAATAGAACATTCTCTAAGCACGTAACGCGTCACCTGCCTTGTCCCACCATAAGCACACTCATGGCGAGAGCCGCCCACCACAGCACTGACCTCAACCATGTGAGATGCTTGCAGTGCAGAGCAGGGATCCTCTCCATCATGTTTAGAGCCTTCAGCCTTTTCTCGGCTCTCTATCATACAAGGTTCACGTGTTACTAGAGCCTTTTCCCCTTCATGACAGGGCCTTCCCCGAAATTCAATGAGACAGGTAAAGAAATCCCCGGTTATGCAGCGGATTGAACTCATCCATAGTACCTACATGACTAAACCGTCTGCTGGGCTGACCTGGGACATTTTTCTCGGTCATGCCAGGGTGCCCCTTCCGTATCTTGGCTCTCAAACACTTAAAATCTCCACATTATTGAAGCCTTCTCTCCATGAGGACATGGCCTCGTGCAGCGCCTTTACTTCCAACTATAACCGATCCCCCGATTGCTGGGACCTCCTCTGGGTCATCACAGTTCGACTTTAGCCATGAATGGGACTCTTGGTCACATAAGTGCTGCTAAACATGCACGCCTACACCCGGCATAGCCCTCTGAAATGAGCCATCTGTTTACACTTATTCCGTTGACAGTTCACCGATTTGTTGCCGGACATGTACTTGAAGCGAGCAGGAAATGTCGTCACAATCTGTGCAGCCAGCGGCGAGCTCCTCATCACCTGTGGGCACAGTGCTGTGCCTGGCTGTGTTACCCAGCGGTGAGCCCCTCATCACCTGTGGGCACAGTGCTGTGCCTGGCTGTGTTACCCAGCGGTGAGCCCCTCATCACCTGTGGGCACAGTGCTGTGCCTGGCTGTGTTACCCAGCGGCGAGCCCCTCATCACCTGTGGGCACAGTGCTGTGCCTGGCTGTGTTATCCAGCGGCGAGCCTCTCATTAGGGACAGATCCAGGGCGACGGGGTCATGACTTCCGCTTGGGCCCAAAGGGGTGCATGGGCTCTAAGAGAATCCATACCCGACCAGATGCAGTTTTTTCTTACGCAGAACACAACAAAATTGGACACCTTTGGACTCTCAGGCGACCAATATCAGTCGCAAGCGAAAGTCAAGGGCACACGAGTAGACAAAAATTATTCTTCACTGATTGAGAGTGGTAGTTGGGATAGTCTTAATATTGCTTACGCTGTCCAGAGCCCCTCCGCTGTTTCCGAAGGCCCTGTATGTTCACCTGCGTGGTCAACCTGATCGCTAATGAACATTCCATGCTACCCCTGATTGCTTTGCCTCTGTTCGGAGCGCTCTGCACTGTTGCTGGGTCCTTTCTGCTAGCGTGCCGGGACACTCTCTGTCAATCAGGAAGCTTTCACGGATTCTTTCCATTCGCCGGGAACGCTGTATACGCTAGGGCCGGGGCCACATATGTTGACATGCCGAGGCATTCTCGGTTGCTCAGGGGCCCTTTACGTTGTTCTCGGCTAATCTACCAACACACTCGCGGTATGTTCTTTAGCCCTCTACATCGATCTAGGGCCAGTCCAATTCTCCTGTTGCGTGCTTCGAGCCCTATGCTCCTATTATGGGGCCCATCTATTAACCTGCTTGGGCATATTGGGTCGTTCGGGCCCCTGCAGATTGAGTCTTGGGTACTTTCTATTTGAATGGAGGGCCCTGCACACTTTTCGGGGCCGTACTTACTAACCTGCTTAGCTCCACTGGATTATCATGGGGACCCTGCACATTGGGCTTTGGTACTTGAATGCAGGGCCCTACACTCGTGTTGGGGCCCCATCTGATAACCTGCCGGGCACACTCGATCATTCAGCGGCCCCCTTCATTGGGTCTCGGGTGCTTCCTATTTGAATGGAGTGCCCTACGCCCTTGCCCGAGGTCCTGTCTGTTAATCTGCTACGAACCACTCCATCGTTCCCTCTTCATTGTGTCGTGGGTATTTCTTATTTGAATGGAGGATTCTATGCTCTTGTCGGGACCCCATTTGTTACCCTTTTTGGGCACACTCGATTGTTTGGGGGCCCTCCACATTGTGTCTTGGGTACTTCCTATTTGAATGGAGGGCCCCATGTTCGGTCTCACCTATCAAACTGTTCGGGCCAATGGCGGATCCAGGTGAGGGTTCTCGGAACCGTGCTCCCCCTTGCGCCCCGAGGGTACCAAAGATTCTGAAGGGGCCCATGATCAGGCGAACAGGCACAGTTTTTAAACACAAAACACGGCAAATTTGGACGTCTTTGGGCCTCCAGGACGACCAACAACAGTCACAGGCGAAGATGAAGCCCGTGAGCGGACAAACTCATTACACTATCCAGATGCGCTACGCTGTCGCCGGCAACCCATACCTCTGCTTGTCGGGTCAATCCGATCGCTAAGGAGCCCTTCACGTTGCCCTTGATCTCTTTGCATTCTCTCGTAGGGTCCTACGCTGCTGTTGGGGCACTCTCTGCTAAAATGCCCAGGCGCTCTTGATCAATCAGCGGCCCTCCACGTATTCTTCCCATTTGCCCGAAAGACTCCATGCGCCTTTGTTGAGGCCTCATATGCCGGGGTACACTCGGTTATTCAGGGGCGCTTCCATTTGGTCTCGAGTTCTTTCCACTTGCTCGGGGGCCTTGCGCTGTTGCTGGCTCCAACAAAAGGTAAGATACTGGGCCACTCGATGCTCCGGGGCCCCCGCATTGACTTAGGGCTCTTCCCCTTAAATTTCGTTTCCGGTGGACCCTTCACACCCATCGTGGCTAAGCGTGCTAATAATAGCACACTAAGAATATTTAAGTTTAATGGCCGGACTTCGAGATTTGTTTGGGGGGAAGGGGTCCTAACTCGATGGGGGCCCTACATGTTGCCTGCTCCCTCCCCCCCCCCCCGCTCGACGAAATCCTGGATCCGCCCCTGCCTCTCATCACCTGTGGGCACACTGCTGTGCCTGGCTGTGTTATCCAGCGTCGAGCCACTCATCACCTGTGGGCACAGTGCTGTGCCTGGCCTTGTTACCCAGCGGCGAGCCCCTCATCACCTGTGGGCACACTGCTGTGCCTGGCTGTGTTACCCAGCGGCGAACCTCTCATCACCTGTGGGCACACTGCTGTGCCTGGCCTTGTTACCCAGCGGCGAACCTCCCATCACATGTGGGCACACTGCCGTGCTTGGCTGCTCCGCCCGCGCAGCCCCAGCGCGCTCCGCATACGAACGACGCTGAATTGTCTGTCATGCCTGGCGTCGGCGTGCGGCGGCAGCTCTTGAGAGCCGACCGCTGTAGACACGTGCCCACGCGCTGCCGGGGCCTGGCCGCCGTGCCCCCGGCTACGCACAGGGACGTTACCCTGAACCTCACGGCACGGAGGTCTGACAAATGCTCAGAGGACGGGAAGTACAGCGATACCACTGTCTTAGGAAATTTAACAATTACAAAAAGGGTCGTAACTAGCACCATGGGAGAGGTGCGGCAACGCACGGCTCGAGGGAAAATTGCACTTAATGCGCCCCATTAGCGGTACCCCAGGGGGTACATGTCGTTGGGGCCACTCTCCAGGTTTTCGGGCGACCAAGACACGTTCGTCAGGCGCCAACATTTTCAAATTCATATTCATGTCGATATTTGCGACTCGGTTATCGCGCGACATTACGGAATAACGGGGTTGTAGTGGCTCCACCGTCCAAGCGCTGAAAACAGACGGTTTGGATTTGTGTGTATCTAATGTAAAAGTGAATACTGACCTCCTCAACAAGACGAGCTCAAAATCTAACATTGAAAGGCCTATTGGATACAGGCCTAAGGCCTATTACGGGAGCCATAGCATGTCACATTTACATTAGTTTGCACACACATCCAAACCGTCTGTTTTCAGTGTTTGGACCGTAGACCCGCTACAACTCCGTTATTCCGTAATGCCAGTTCCGAAGTCAGGTGATCCGGCTGTGCCGGCATGCACGTGGAATGCGCGCGTCCTGACGGGCCGCGACGGGCCTAGAAGCCCAGATTTGCACAAATGACTCTTTTGCCCATTGGGCGGTTAGACTTCGGGAAAGCAAATTTCATCGAAGGCCTTTTTAGCTCATCGTCGATCTTCCAAGCTTAAAATCATTTACATGTATGGGTGATTCCTGACTCGTGATTCGCGCTGCCCGTTTAATGGAGATCGTTTGCATGCATAACTGATGGGTGATGCGTGTTTGCTTGAAATCGCCTGCAGGTTTGAATGAAGCGTGATGCGTGAAACTTTCTTAGATGTGCACTGCATCGTAGAAATGGCTGCCATTGGCCTCTTGTTCAATCCCCTAAATGTTGGTGACCGGTAAAAACTACGGCTCGCTGTTAACGCATGTATCTCTTTAGTTCCGATTTCATCATTCTCCTGGTTTTTCTTCGAGTAATATGGCTACCTCTACTATTTTATCTATATACATAGCGTTTCCCGCGGATGCACCGAACAACTTAAGTTGGGAAGTTATTTAAGAGAGTATGGCCGTTATTGCTGCACTTTGTTGTACTCTTCTCTTATTATTGGATCAGACGAGTCCGATTCTATCGGTAAGACCAACTTTCTTGAAATCGTTCTGAATCGCTCAGAATTTCGATTCGAAATAGCCGCTTGCGGAAGAAATCCGGTTGGACTACCTGCTCATCACTATGAGACTAGAATATTTCATTTGCGTTCTTTCCCCACGGGTGTGCTCTGCTATGTTTGTAACGCACTAATTTGTCAAAATGTTTACGTACTAAATGCTAGGAAAGCTTGAAAAACTGATTAGAAAACAAAATGTGCAAACATTACGCTATTATTCCGCGAATTCAACGAAACGTTAAATTCGAATTCAAATTATCTTGCTTTGATTTCTGTCCTATGGCGTTTACTACAGTGGTTCTTTTCGAGACGCACTTTGGCTATGGAAATGGAAGAATAACATGGTCCATAGCGGCCCACTGATTCAAACTTCAACTTATACGCTTCTCAGTTGCAGGCCTTTGCCGCCCGCTGTGCAGACCACAAACATCCTGTTCTTTCCTGGCAATCACCGACCTTCAATATGCAAGGAGGTGCTGGCTAAATGACGCCATGAAACAACTACTGTCCTTGCGTTTCAACCATGTTTATTCACATACCAGTGCATTCTCTTTTTTATTTCATTCAGAATGAAACAGCAAAAGCAAGGCACTAAGCTCTTGCTAAAAATGGTATTGAATGGTTTTCACTCGCGCAAACCGATTCATGCCTCTGGTTGGAGGCACTTTAATAATGTCCTCGCCAAAAGCCCCGATCTCCGACGATCGTGCAAGTTCCTGCTCGTCCTCGACGTTTGCCCGGCACCACATCAGGTCAGCCGCCCCTCGAAATCCGCCGTCCGCGTGTGCTAGCACACATCTGCAGGACACCCGCCGGAGCTCCAGTGTTAGCGCTTCCCGCACATGCGACAGAGCCCGCGTCGCGCTGGGTGCCCCGGATGTGACCAAACCAGCGCAGCAGCCAATGTCCGGGGAGAGCGCCCGGTCCAGGTGGCATACCCCTCCCTGGCCCTTCCCTGAACCCAGCTGCGCCCCACGCACAGCACCGCTGCCGACGCAGCTGCGACACAGCCGGCAGGGCGACACCTCTCCCCGGATTGTAAACCGGCCACGGAGCAGGCCCATTTGGCCGCGCGCGGCTCTGCACGCACAGGCGGTCACACCCTGTGGTGTCCGGGACGTCAGGCACACTGGGAGATCAAAGCTGGGGAAACCGTAGGAGAATTTAAAATTCGAGGACATGGTGTACTTCGACTGCGCTCTGTTCGGTTGACATTGCCTGTGGCTTGTGGCTTTGAATCTGAGAAAAGTGAAGGGCAATTGGAGACGCCTGTCTTTTCCACAGAGATCCATTTGATTTATTCGCAATAAATCGGGTGGTGCACGTATCTGGCCGCGGCGTCTCGGTGTCACCTGTAATTGTTGGTACTTAGCAACGAAGAGAGCTGCAGGTGTCGCAGTAACTGAATCTTGATGCAGAGATTAACATTTTTCCTGAGACGCGTTGGTGGTGCCGTTTCTGGGCAACTGCGTCTTGCCTCTGTGATCACGTTCTGTCATGCCAATGCCCATCAAGCCTTTTCTTAAGCTCTAAAAGCCTTGTCTGTTTATATCTTCGCTACATCTGAACCTTCGTCATCTTTAGATTTAATCATCTCTTTGCATTCGGCAATCTGGCCATCTTAGCTCAAAAGCCAACATCAAAGTGGGCCAATCCGTTCAAGAGAACGCAAGTGATCGTTAACGAAAACGATGTTGGCGTGGAACGTTTGGTGTAGTTAGATTGATAATTGCAAAGAAGCTTGCATTTTATTCTCCATTCCACGATTTCCAAATGCCAGGTCATTAAAGCTGCATGTAACCATGCTTCACGGCGCTAATGGCCTGCAAGCCACGGTTGTGCGGTCGCTGTCCGCATTTCGCTAGCGTTCGAAATTCCCAGATGTGCGGCAAAGCGCGGAATTCGCAGTTTATTTTCTGTGGCGTCGCTGCCGCTGACGGATTCCTGGGCTGCCTCCCATCCACTCAGCGGCTGCTGGGGCCATCCATCGTCGGCAGACGTCACTCGAGCGGGACGCGGCACATGCCCGGCAGCCACCCTTCCGCATCCCTGCCTCCGCAGCCAGCAGGCGTCGCCAGCAGCTCTCGTGTCTCTCAACTGGCAAGCAGCAGGATGACGATCCCCCTCTTACTTTTCCAGCGCGCTTACATGCGCCGCGTTACTCTCTCGACGCTTGCTTCCGTAGCCAGCTTACACCTTCAGCTGCATTTTTGCGGCCAGGTGCCGGCTGACACCTCTTTACATTCGATGGGGTACTCCCCCAGCGATTGCTTCCGAAGCCAGCTTACACCTCGAGGATGGCCCGGAGCCCCGTCTGCACAAGGAGCATTTCTCAATCTACACAAAGCCCAGCCTCTGAGTCACCTCCCCACCTGCCCACTGTGGTGACATGGTCCTCGGCGCGTGTCCCGCCGCCGCCGCCGCTGACCTGAGGGTAGGTGGGGCACCGGCGGGCATCGTCCGCCCGACAATCGGCCCCACCCACGCGACCCACGCATCTGACGCACGCTGTGATTAGCGCCAATGAAAACACGCCCACATGGCCGGCCGGGTCGCACGCGTCGCCACCGCCCGCCGCCGCCCGTTCTCAGGTGGGGCGCGCCGAATCGGGCCATTTTCGGCGGGCCGCCGGCGCGCCACCCTTCCTTCCTGCCGGCGCGACGGACCGCGCCGCGTCCGGCTCTGATGGCCGAGGGCGGCCCCGCGGGCCAACGCCCTGCTGGGGCGCGGGCGCCGCCGCGGCGCGGGGCAAGCCGCTGGACGGGGTAGGGGAACGGGAGGAAACGGTACGAGGGATGTGAGGTGTGGTCTGCCGGGTCGATCGATCGTGGCCATGCAGTTTGGGTGGGGTGGGGGGGGGGGGGGGGGGCGGGCAAGAGTTGAGCGTTGCGCTCAAGTGGACATGCTGTGTGGCACAACTGTGGCCGGTTTGTATCATCGCATCACCTCGGCAATGGGGGCGTGGGATGGTACCTATTGTGTTGGAGGAAGGGGAGGGGAGGGGCTCCGGCCCCTCAGCTTGAAGAATTCCACCTCCCAGACATGGCAAAGTCTCCAGATTTTAGGCACCATGCTAATGGAAAAAATGAAAAGAATGGGATGTCATGGAAGCATATTATGAAGATGAAGATTGCTATGATATGAGGGAAACAGTAAGCACAGCTGTGAAAGAAGCAGCTTGAAGTAATAATGTTGTATTCTCAAACCGATAAAGGAAAGAGTGCCCTATGTCAGAAGAACAAATAACTCTTGGTGGCGCTCCGAGTAGATCAATCACGTGCTGGGCCTCAAATGGTGTCGCGAAGCCACGACCCCGCCCATCAAAGCACACGGACGTTCGTTTGGCGATTACGTCATCCGCCTGCGCCCGGCGAGAGCAACGGCCCAGCAGGAGCTTGACCTGGAAAGAGGTGCCAAGAATAGGCAGCACGACAAACACCCAAAACAGGATCTTTGCATGGAAAACTGGCAGTCATGAACATTTCAATAAAAGTTGGTGTGGCCGCCGCCAAATTTATCACACCAACCACCAGTGGCCTCAACGAAAGCTGATCACTCGCGGAAAGTGATGGGTATAGAGATAAGAGGATTCTAAGGATCTAACGATGTGTCCGTTGGATCAGCGCTACGGATCGCAAAACCCCGATTTCCAGCGCCTACCGTTGTGGTGCGTCTAGAAACCGGCTGACCTGGTTCATTTCCTGTTTACCCGCTCCGTGCTGAGCTTACGTGTCGCCCCTGCCGGCCCACACTCCGTTATCCTGGACAGATTAGCATTCCGGTAGCACAGGGACACCATTATGACCGTGAAAATCGGCCAATTCTTCCAAAAAAGAGAGTATCATGCTGCGCATGTGCACGTATTATAATAATCCTCCGACGAAACTACAACTATTTCCACTACGACTATCTTGAATGCAGAACAATGTTTCCCATCTAGATAGATCATCGGCCCTTTTCGCTCAGCGCAGTTGACCCAACTCCATTCGGCGCATGTATGTGAACGCATTTGCGTTCCATTCAATCTGGGCTCAACTAAAAACCGAGGGGAGTGGACCCACTGGCTGAGGAGTGGACGGGCCTCCCGGGCGGGCGGACGAACGGGCCTCACCAGCGGGCGGGCCCCACGGACGGACGGGCCTCATGGGCGGGCGGGAGGAGGGGCCTCACGGGCGGACGGACGGGCGGGCCTCACGGGAGGACGGACGGACGGGCCTCACGGGAGGACGGACGGGCGGGCCTCGCGGGAGGACGGATGACTTCACGAGCACGACATTCATCTCTGATCCTCACTGAGTGAGATATTCCCGCGCGTTTGAAGCGACAGCCAAAAGCAGTTGTCATCCAATTCACTGGTTGAAAATATAAGAGTATTCAAGTCCTGCAGCTGTCAGGTGTTACCAGCGTGGAGGCGGCAGGTGGCGCCTCTGCTACCATATTTAGCGCCTGGCAGCATTTGTTTGTCACCTCCGCTCATATTATTATGCTATCGGTATGTCAATCCTCGCCTGCTTTCATGTTTGGCAAGCCGAGGCTGCAGCACTCCATCGTTAACTTCATGAAATTGTGGTTTGGATGGCGTCGATAACTGCGAAGCCTTCGGAGCTCGTTAGACTTTTGTCCCGCCACGTAACGTGACGTGACGTGACCTGTTCGTTCAGCATTTTTGCAGAAGGCTAATCCCAACGTTTGACAAGAAAACGCACTAGCCCTAGACCGCGTGGTATCATTTCAACTTTCGCCAATAGAAAGCTTCCAGACACGGTGCGACATAAGATTCTCGTCGGCCAATCCGGTCCCACGTCTAGCCGTCTCAGTTCCAAACCACACGCTCAGGCAGAGCATTTCCAGGAAACAAATCGCTCCCAGGAGATCTTCCATCCGTTCCAAGGTCCTGCAGCAGCAGCAGACTCCTGCGCGGTATCGCACACCCTCCCAGCAGTGCACGTCCTCCCGCCCGCTCACGCGGCCGGCCGCCCCGCGCGCGCCGCGCCGCCGCCGTCCCAGGGCCGGGCCTCGGCGGCGGCCGCTGCTGATGAGTATCGCCACGCCCCCCGCCGACAACACGACGGCTGCCGCCACGTATGGTAGCCGCGCCGCACTGAGATTTCACACCTCTTTACGCCAGCCCATTCCCATTCCTCCTCCGCGACCGTTTTGGAGGCATCGGCGGCCGCATTTCCATGGCGGTTTGGCAGCGCGGGCGGGCCGCCGGCCGGCCTTCTGCGGCGAATCGGCGACTTTTGCCGACCGCCGAGGCCCCGGTCCTGCTCAAAAGGGTACCCGGCGCCTGCGTCGTGCCAAAAATGACCGTCCGCCGTGCAGTCCGGCCGCCGCCGGCGTCGTGCGCCGCGACCACGCCCTGTTAAGGGCCAGGCTGGCGCGCGTGCGGCACGCGAAAACCAGGCCGCCCGCCTCCCACTCACACCATCCACCACCGGCCTTTATTCATGAATTTCACTTATCGTACGTTTCATCATGGACCGATTATTGATGGCCCGATATTTGGAATATTTTACATTTCCTTTCATAACGGCGGCTTGGGAATGAATTGGGACGAGTGCGCGCGGCGCGCATCGGCTCGCTCACCGGCCGTTAACCCCTCCGCCCACGCCGAGCCGGCATTCAAATCAAGGCCCACACGGCTGCGTGCACGGCGACGCCGGCGGCGCGGCGCTGCGCGTGGGCCGGTCACGTGCGTGGGTCCTCCGACGCGCTTGTCACTGGGTCCCGGCCGCGAGCGCGCCGCGCTCGAGGAGAGGCGCCCGCGTCCGGGCACGGGTCGGTCCGCCGGCAGCCGTCTGTTCGGTCGCTCGCCCGCTAGCCTGTCCCCGAGCTTGGCACGCGCGACATGAGCGCCAGGAGCGCCAGTTTGGCGCCGGAGAGACCTAGTGCAACCGATGCGCCGTTGGGCGTGCGTGGCGTGCGTGGTGAGGGTGGAGCGGGGTGGAAGACGGCGGACAGCCTGGCGCCGTGCGCGCCGCGACACAGCCGTCCCCCTGCGACGCCTCGCCCTGGCCCTGCCCCTGTCGCCGGCACCGTCCGCCCGATTAGAAGCCGAGCCCGTCCGTGCCACGGTTGACCGGTACCGCGCCCGAGCCGCAGCAGGTGTGAGGCCGAGGTCGGACCGGCCGCGACCGGTCGGCGCCGCGCCGCCGCCGGCCCCATCTCCACGTCAGGCGACCACTGGCGGCCGGCCGCGGAGGTCGGCGTTGCCGGCAGAGAAAGCCGTCGTCGGCCGCCGTTTCGCCATGTTTGGCACTAGCAGCCCAGGGGCGCATTGGCATTGCTGTTGGTGCAGGGTGACCTTGCTCAGCGGGGACGAGTGCAGCTCTACTTCCGTAACGGATGAACGGGAGCAAATGAAGACGACGGCTTGGTACCTGTGAGAGAAAACATTTGTTCTAACCGTCGCACAGATCAGTGGTTTTTGTAACATTTGTACTCCGATCCTAATAATAATAACACTGTTTTGCCACACTCACAGATCGGAAATGCTGAGAGAGAAAAGTCTGTGACAAAGCTGCAGGGACAATGAACTTGCATTGACAACATGCTAAGCTTGTTCTCATTTCCATCAATGCTGCTATGACCGCTGTCGCATCTGCATTCCTGTAGTGCTTGCTAGTGATTGAGCTTTCAGTCACGCCAACCATTTGTCAAATGCCTGGCTACCAGCAATGCCTGGCTAGCCAGCAATGCCTGGCTGCCAGCAATGACTGGCTCCTGAGCAATGACTGGCTCCTGAGCAATGCCTGGCTCCTAGCTACCGGCTGCAAAATGCAGTTTATCGTCTCTCTCGTAAATGAGAACGATTTCGTAAATCGCACAGACAAGTTGGAAAATATAGTGCAATAACCAGTATATTTGTTATAAAATTCCCGGAGCAGGCAAAAATTGCTGCCGGTGCCTTGTTATGTTCTCTTTTCCACATTTGAGTTCTTTCTTCGTACAATAACGGTAGGCATTTTTAATTTGACTTGGAATGTGTGCGATGCAGGCCGAATGGCATGATGAGCAATTACCAAATATGTGTCGGACCACTTCGTATCAAACCAGTTAATGATGCCGTTATGTCGTACTTTACGACCCTTCTCACTGAAAGAATGCATGGGGCTGTGCACGACTTGGCTACACGCCAACCCTGCTGTGATCCCAGTGAGTCCTGCCAGTCGTCATGCAAATATTGTGCTTTTGTAGGATGCATGCCGAAAGCATGGGTTTCGCCAAACGGGAGTGACAAACCCGCACCTAGACAGAATGCGACATAACCCGCAGCAGTGCCATGGGTACCGCATGGCAGGGAATGTCTCGATGTCTTCAGTCCCCCTTCCAAATTGTGGCCGGCTTCTGGCCAAATTTTTGCTGGAAGCCCCCAGATGTTAGTGCTATCGAAGCGGATGGCGATGGAGGCACATTTCATTAACTGACGTGCTGGCGGACTGACTGTGGAACATCTCAAAACCATGTTAATATAAATACAACACTTAAACACAAGTCTGAGAGGTGAGTCCCCCCCCCCCCCCCAGCGTCGGCGTTGTCTGCAGGCTGGAGGCTTCCTGATCCTCCTCTCCCTCCAGCGTCGGCGCTGTCTGTAGCCTGGAGGCTTCCTGATCCTCCTTTCCCTCCAGCGTCGGCGCTGTCTGTAGCCTGGAGGCTGCCTGTATCCCTTCTCCCTCCAGCGCGGCGCTGTCTGTAGCCTGGAGGCTACCTGTATCTCCCTCTCCCTCCAGCGTTGGCGCTGTCTGTAGCCTGGAGGCTGCCTGTATCCCCTCTCCCTCCAGCGTCGGCGCTGTCTGCAGCCTGGAGGCTGCCTGTATCCCCTCTCCCTCCAGCGTCGGCGCTGTCTGTAGCATGGAGGCTGCCTGTATCCCTCTCCCTCCAGCGTCGGCGCTGTCTGTAGCCTGGAGGCTTCCTGCATCTCCCTCTCCCTCCAGCGCGGCGCTGTCTGTAGCCTGGAGGCTGCCTGTACCCCTCTCCCCTCCAGCGTCGGCGCTGTCTGTAGCCTGGAGCCTGTATCCTCTCCCTCCTCTCCCTCCAGCGTCGGCGCTGTCTGTAGCCTGGAGGCTGCCTGTACCCCCTCTCCCTCCAGCGCGGCGCTGTCTGTCAGCCTGGAGGCTTCCTGCATCTCCCTCTCCCTCCAGCGTCGGCGCTGTCTGTAGCCTGGAGGCTGCCTGTATCCCCTCTCCCTCCAGCGTCGGCGCTGTCTGTAGCCTGGAGGCTGCCTGTACCCCTCTCCCTCCAGCGTCGGCGCTGTCTGTAGCCTGGAGACTTCCTGTATCCCCCTCTCCCTCCAGCATCGGCGCTGTTTGTAGCCTGGAAACTTCCTGTATCCCCCTCTCCCTCCAGCGTCGGCGCTGTCTGCGGCCTGAAGGCTGCCTATAACGCTCGGCAGTCCCATCGAAACACTGCCAGGTCCAGCAGCAAACGCCGGCCGACCGCACCCGCCAGACGAGCCAAGCACCATCACAACGTGAGATGCGTCCCGGCCGAACAATTCGTGATGAAAAACTGACCTCTGACCGCAATCAGCGCGGCAGAGAGTGGCGCCAGAACACCGGCGCGGGATCACCGCCAGAGGTCACGCGCCGCCGCGGCGGCCGCCTGCAACGCCGGGCGGGCGGCAGAGGGGCCGCGCGGCCGGCAGCGGCGTGTGGGGTCCACCATCGAGTGTTTACCCGGCTTCCGGTGGGTTTACACCGAGCGGAGGGACGGCCGCTGCTCCCGACCGGCGCCAAACACGGCGCGCTGCGGGGCGGGCGTCCGCGGCTGGGTCCGGGCCGACGCCGGACCGGACCAGCTGGTGGTCTCCCGCCTGGGGTGCCGGACCGGACCGGCTGACGGCTGACGGCCGAGTGCTGGACCGGACCGGCTGATGGTCTCCGGCCAAGTGCCGGACCGGACCGGCTGATGGTATCCGGCCAGGTGCCGGACCGGGCCGGCTGATGGTCCCCGGCCAGGTGCCGGACCGGACCGGCTGACGGCCTCCGGCCAGGTGCCGGACCGGACCGGCTGATGGTCTCCGGCCAGGTGCCGGACCGGGCCGGCTGATGGTCCCCGGCCAGGTGCCGGACCGGACCGGCTGATGGTCTCGGCCAGGTGCCGGACCGGGCCGGCTGATGGTCCCCGGCCAGGTGCCGGACCGGACCGGCTGACGGCCTCCGGCCAGGCGCTGTCTGCACGGCGGCAGGTCGGTGCGGGTCACGGTGGGTCAGCACGTGAGGTGGATGAGTCGTCACGTGACGGTGGCGAGGTTACGAGGTGACTGTGTTAGGTCAATTGTGGCTTTCACTTGGGTTGACCCATTCAGCGGAAATCTCGATTGGGTTCATTAGTTGAACACAGCCCATTTAAGCCACCGCGTGCATGCATGCACATACTCCATCAACCGCTCTCTCTGGTTTAAATCACGATGGGAAATGCAGTACAACGCATCTTAAACAGTCGTCTTGCTCATCCATCTGCATGCTCAATTAATTTCAAATCCTGAAAGCATGGGGCATAACTATGTCTCCAGCCAACCCAGTTGGTGAAGAGGTCCGTTTGATCCTAGTCAACTTCGGTAACACAACCCGTGATACGTGCGTGACACACTTACCGTAATCAAGGCGCAGCGCGCAAACATCGGACGCACGCAGTCAAACAACTACAGGGCGATCCAGGTCGTTATCGAACGGATCAAATATTTGATGGTCCCTTTCTCGGAGCAGACTGGCGCCACTCGCATTAGGTCCTCCGCCGATACTCGAGACAAACCAGCGCCCCTGCGTGCTGTTTGAGGCGCACGTAACCAAGGGCTGCGTTTCTGCCTGATGGCAAAAACACATAACTTGTCATTTTCTCTGAACCTGCGTTATCCGCCATTAAAAACCACCGGACCTAAGGTCAGCGACATGAAATGGCCGCAAAAAGTGGTAACTAGAGGCCATTTGAACATCGTTAAACTCATTGACAGGTAGAGCTTCGCGAGTTTCACTTCATTGTAACTGCAAAGAGGTCCTTTTTCGATGGCTAATAGGAGGAGACCAATCGTAATGTACTTGCGGCCTACTAGTATTACTGCAACCCACGCATGACATAGTGAAGTGGATTTTGTATATGATGCCAGAGCGCATTGTACGAGCGAAAGGCATAAACTGTGCCGTCGTTAATGCCCTAGCATCTGACTTCTTCAAGAATACCATTATCCACAAAGCATCAATCTGCTCGTGCTTTCTAGTGGCCTGAGAACTACGGCCCTCTGCTATTTCACTCGCCAGCGGGAATATGCCTGAACTAAAATGACCTGTAGCCTTCTTCGAATGATTTCTTAAACTATTTCCATTTAGAGTTTCAAGCCATGAACCCTAGGAATATGTCGGAATCAGGCCTTTAGATTGGCAAGATAAAAGATCATTCGACATTACGAGCACAAAACGACACCACTGAAGTCTTGGGGTGACAGCAGGGGTATAATTCCTTTTCAGCTGGAGCGCTGGGTGGGGACTCCAGCCCCCAGATTTGAGAGAAAAGTGAGCCAAGCCCGGGAGAACCCCATTTGTCGGCGAAATTTGCTTTTTAACGGTTCAGCCTCCCCCAACCCGCTTTGCGCAACTACACCTCTGGCTGAAAGCGTGGTAACAATAGCAGCAAACCAAATCTTGGCATCACATTTTTAGTAGATGTCAGTGGCCTGCCGATACAGAGAATGCTAATCTCGAGTTTGCGATCAATTCCGCCGTTTCGCCCTCCGTCCCAGCAGCTGAACTCG
This sequence comes from Pollicipes pollicipes, assembly GCF_011947565.3. NCBI lineage: Eukaryota > Metazoa > Arthropoda > Thecostraca > Pollicipedomorpha > Pollicipedidae > Pollicipes > Pollicipes pollicipes. The sequence continues at coordinate 31,812,915 of NW_023596818.1, read as the reverse complement.
TTCCCAGGCCACCATCTGGCAGCAGCTGTGGCCTCCGTGCGGCCGTCAGTCGTGCGCCGTGTTTTACTGTCGGCGGCCGGCTGGGGTAGGGCGACCGCCCTTCCCACGTCCCGGAGAGCGCTCCGCCGACCTGAGCTCGTTAGCGGGCCAGAGCCGGTGGGAAAAGTCGCAGGGCGGCGCCGGCCGGCGAGGCGCACCTGTCGGCCGGGCGGCCGCCGTCCGCCTGGGAGCCTCCCACAGGGCGCGGTGTCAGGTGCGCCCTGACCCGCCGGCCGCGCCGGTGCCGTGTGACCTCCCGCCAAGTGGCCGCCGTGTGGCCGGCGTGAGGCGTCCGCCGCCAGAGGCCTCGCCGCGCCACGCTCCGCACCTGGGTCCGGTGAACGGCATCGGTGTTGGCCGTGAGATCAACGGCTTACGACGGCCGCTACAGACGTACCGGCATGTAGTGAGCAGTCACCTCTGCTCCAAGCCGCGTCCGCTGCGGCCCGGGCGCCAGCACTGTCACGAGCCCAGCCGTACCCAGCCCTTGACGGTGTGACGCTACGGTGGGCGCGAGACTGGCGTTCAGCGCGTTCTCTCCACTAGCCCAGATTCAAGTGACCCCTCTGCCTGGTGGAAGCCCGCTGGCCAGTCCTCGACGTCGAAGGTGCCGAAAGGGACGCTCAAAGATGGAAAATTCACGCTGTTAGGCAACTACTTTTTGGTGCAGAAGCATGTCGCATGCCATGAGAAACCGCGTGTGTACTTTTGTTTCCTTGACAATGTTCTTACCACGTGAGCCCCAGGCATCTATGCAGATTTGCCAACGTTAAGATACTGCCAGTAGCCTGAGAGCCTCGGATAACTATGCAGACTTGCCAACGTTAAGATATTGCCAGTAGCTTGAGAGCTTCAAATAACTATGCAGACTTGCCAACGTTAAGATATTGCCAGTAGTCAGAAATAGGCGACTGACTAATAGCGCATGAGACGATTTACGTCAGCGCAGTCTTGATCTAGGGGCTTGGCGGAGGGCTCAGGCAGCGCGCCGTTTTGTTTGCGGTGGCGTACCGTTTTAAGTGGCCCATAAATGCAGTTGCACTTGGAAATGGAAATACATGTCGTACGTCACCAAAATCGCCGCAAAACATGACGGCAGTTTAGGTCCTGAGCTGTTCGTGAATTCAGTGACGTCTGGTTAGTAATCGAACGGATAGGCAACGAAACTGGGAGCCTTTCGATGCCTGAGGGTGCTCCAGATGGTCTCCGGATGACCTCAGGGTTGGACCAGTGCCGCTGATCACTCGGTGGCCTCCCCCGCCACCCTCGGTGTCTGAAACAGGTGGCCATTGGCCGCCGGCCAGCTATGCAAACAGCGCGGGCCTGCGCCCGGCCGGCAAAGGGTCGCCGTTGGACCTGGGTGTGTATGTGGGGGGGGGGGGGGGGGGGGGGCTGACCACCCGCGTGACAAAGCGCCCAGCCGTCGGCCGGGCGGGAATGGCCAGATCGCTTGGGCGCTGTCCGCAGATCCGCATTGTCAGGCTCGCCCGGCCGCCTCGTCGCCATGTTGTTATTTACCGCGCTCGGCGCAGGCGGGCGTGGGGATGAGCCCCGCTGGAATGTTCTCTGTTCCGGGGCGTTGGGGCGACCGGACGCCTTGGCCCTGGGAGCCTGGGAGAAGGCTGGCGTGGCTCGGCAACGGCGGTTATCCGTGTTTTTCCTGTTGAGGCACGCACCGGTGAAGTAATTCCTCTAATCTGGTGGTAAATGCCTGCTCGGCAGGGGCAGGTCAGTGACGTCAGGTGTTCGCCATTGAACTGCCATGATATGGATGGCGGCCTGACTGCGCACACGGTGCATATATAATGGCTTTGGGAGCTATTCAATGGAATGAGCGCATGCGGAGGGAGCTGGACACGAACCGTTTTTAGTGGTTCCGTTCAATAGACCATTGTGGTGCTGGCCTGCTCACGTCAGTTGCTTGCCGTCCCCTTCGACTTTTATGATCAGTTCGCTAACATAGAAGGTCGGCTAATCCTTACAGTCAGGAACTGCGCGCTTTCTAAACACGCAATCCTGACATTAAATATGATAAAACTCGATCTAAGCCTGGTAATTGTCTTACTACGTGTCCTGGAAACCAGCCCGAACCCTAGCCTTCTACCTTTAAAGATACTGTATCGACGTGTGTTCGCTAGTTAAATATGAAAGTGCACGGCACCTCGATACCGAGCGACAGATGGAACTAAATATGCCTCTGAGGGGCAGATAGCTTAGCGCATGTGTGGTACTCAGGGCGGGGAATGATAGCCACGTAAAGACGCAGCTGATGAATGGGTAGTCTCGGCCAAGACAGTTAGAAAAAGTATCCCCCCCCCCCCCCCCCGATGCATCCTGTCTCCCATGCCAGAAGAGCTTTGATTGCTCTTTAGACACACTCTTTAGTCACCGTCCCTTCCTGCCCTTGAATGACAGAGGTCATGGATCCAGCCCAGGGCCCAACACCCCGTGAGCTTGATTTCCACGAAAGGCGTTTCGCAATCTATCAGCAGGTAGAAGGGTAGGATATCAGCGGAGAGGCCCGGTACCGCGACCACACCCGCCACCGAAGCAGGGCGTAGAGGTGTTGTCAAGTCGATGTCATCTCCAAGACAAGGAAAGGTAAGAAGACATGCATGTTCTTCTGTTCCGTAGATTGTGAACGGGCAAGGAAGATTGGGCCTCTTTCGTCAGAAAATCTCTGCGTGATCTTGGTCAGATTGGATAGCATCCTTGAATAGGATAACTTCTTGCATAACTTGCATCTCTCTCTCTCCCTCTCTGTTTTGTCTTATTGTAAAGCTATGTCTAAACCCTAAAATAAACACAGGAGTGCGTCGGAAAGCCTGATCACAATTAGGATATCGTTCATAGACGTGTATGGGTGGCGTGGCTATTTGTCCTAGCTTTTTGCTTCCTAAATCGGTTCTGTGAAATGTTTTTTACGTTTCGCTTGGATTACGAGCACGACAATTTGTTGACGCCTGACCACAAGAAACCTCACTAAATATGTGCTGAACTACTTCTAACATAGGTAGCAGTATCCGCGCCACCTGGGGACCAGTTTCCCAACACAAAATTCGAATATCCACGCTTTCAAGCCGTGACGCATGATTGCACGTGCCACAACCGACTCCGTTCCAGCGCCGAGTCCCGCATGCCATCGACCGGAGCCTGAGGCAAAGTTGAGCCACCCCCATTCCGCAGGCTCACCGGGCGCGGTCTGTACCGAGCAGGACTCCGTGCTGTCGTTGCGCGAAACTGGAGCCAGAACCCAAAAGAGACGTGCGGCGACTGAGGATCGTTCAGTGCGCTGGTACCGGTCAAGTGATTTGCTCTCTTTACCATTTTTTTCGACATGCTTATTTTGTAGGGACAATAAGTTCAGCTGTTTCCTTGCTAATGCAGTGGAGTGCAGTGACATCCCTAAGATCACTGCAGGCGCGGGTCAGCGAGATGTGGTCGCATGACGTCACCGAGCCTGATTCGCTCGTAGCTTGGGAGGATATGGAGTGCTGTACACAACATGCATGGCGCGGCCGAGCAGGCGCTTCTACACCGATGACGGCCTGCTGAATCGCCATCGAAGTTGCTAGCTCATTCAGAGCGTCACTGCTTTGGGCGTCACTGCTCTGAGTGTCACTGCGCTGGGCGTCACTGCTCTGAGCGTCACTGCTCTGGGCGTCACTGCTCTGGGCATCACTGCGCTGAGTGTCACTGCTCTGGGCGTCACTGCTCTGGGCATCACTGCCCTGAACGTCACTGCTCTGAGCGTCACTGCTCTGGACATCACTGCCCTGAACGTCACTTTTCTTGGTGTCACTTCTCTGAGCGTCACTGCCCTAAATATTCCTGCTCTAGGCGTCGCTTCTCCGGGCATCATTGCTCTGGGCGCGACCGCCCTGGACGTCACTTGCTCTGAGCGTCACTGCTCTGGGCGCGATGCAATGGGGCAGGCCCACGCAGTGGTCCACCCAACCAAGCACTGACTGACCACCTTCACTGCGTTCTTACAGCAGAGCACAGCCGTTAGTCGCTGTCCCCCATTCCATTCGAAAGCGTTTAGTAATGCCAATCATATGATCTGTGAGGCCAGCTTACGCGCAGTTCATTCGACCGGCGACAGGTACCGACCGAATACAGATTGTAGATGGGTACGTGCCCGCTGCTTATCAACACACAAAAAGCAACAACATGCGTTCTATCCCATTTGTCAACGACGTCAGCTTGCCGCAAACCCACCGCCCAAGACAGTAAAAACAACGCGTATTCCTCACGCACGAGTTTCCCATTGTTCACCGGCCACACGGGCAGAAAACACGGCCATGATGTCCCAAATTGCCGCGTAACCTCGCCCCAGCTGGCAGCTGCGGCCCGCCATTCCCACGCCCCCCGGGGACCTTCCCACGGCGGCTCCAGGGCAATCCGGCGACGCGGCGACCGACCGGCTCTCGGCCGTGTTTATGGCGGCGGCGCACGCCCGCCCAGATTAGCCACGTCTCCTTGCCGGCGCTCGGCGGAGATGGATCGTGCGTTGCAGTTCGGTGAAACTCATTAAATTAATGCGATTCCAACGCTAAGCACGTGATGTCAGGTCACGCCGGAGATGGTGATTTATCAGCCTTCGCGGCCGGGACGAATTTACGAGTCATGAACACGAGGTGTCGTTGTCGGCATGCACGGCGTCCATCGCAATGTTTGCGGCATTACGGTCGCCTTGGCTCGTTTCGTTTGGTCGGGGGCTGCTTACCCTATGCTCTGGCAGCCAAAACACTCCTTAAAAGCACTAGAAAGCAAAACGACTGTGATATGTCCTTCGTACACTGGTACTGTCCTTGATGCTCATGAATTTCCCCGGCTGGCGTCCAGCGTCATGTCCGTGGAAGAATGCGTGCACTACACGCGTCCCGCGAGATGTTTGTGGAAGAATACGTACACTACACGCGTACGGGTGGTGATGTCTGCGGATATACACCTCCGCCAAACGCGTCCGGTGCGTTGTCTGTGGACACGTGCGTGACTGTACGCATCCGGCGTGATGTCTGCGAATAAGCACACACGCCCACGCGTCTGGCGTGCTGTCTGTGGGTGGATGCGTGCATGCACTACACGAGTCCGGCGTGATGTCTGTAGATGAATGCGTGCACTACACGCGCCGGGCGCGATGTCTGTGGATAAACAGACACGTAACACGCGTCCGGCCGAGATGTCTGTGGATGAATGCGTGCACTACACGCGTCCGGCGTGATGTCTGTGGATGAATGCGTGCGCTGCATGCGTCGGGCGCGATATCTGTGGATAAACACACACGCAGTACGCGTTCCGGCGAGATGTCTGTGGATGAATGCGTGCACTACACGCGTCCGGCGTAATGTCTGTGGATGAATGCGTGCTCTCCATGCGTCGGGGCGCGATGTCTGTGGATAACACACACGCCACACGCGTCCGGCGTGATGTCTGTGGGTGAATGCATGCACTATACGCGTTCGACGTGGCGTCTAGATGGATCGCGCACTGCACGCCGTCGGGCGCGATGTCTGTGGATAAACACGTACGCGAGGTGTTGACGACGCGTCTGGCGAGGATGTCTGTGGATGAATGCGCGCACTTCAGGGCGGGCAAAGCGCACAGCGCGTGCTGTCATGCATGGTGTCACGCGTGCTGTCACGCATGTTTTCATATCGGTAGATTATTGCACGATGGCAGGTGTCACGCTGCCGGCTGCGCGCACGGTGCTCAGCTGCTCCGTATTTTTATGTCACTGCATTGGTGCAAAGCGCCCGGCGCAGTCTCTGAATGAATAAACGACGTGTTGTGCCATGTCAGTGCATGCTCACGCGGCGTTCGGCGTCTCCAGCAATCGGCACACCCAGGCGGTATTTGGCGGGGAGGTCATGGTACGACTCTCGCGTCATGGCCGCTCCCAAACAGGCGTTAGTGGGGTCCACCGGTCCACTCTCCCCGTCAGTCGGCAATCACCGGCGTGCAGCGGCGCTGACCTCACCCGGCCGCCGACCGCTGGCGGGGACACACCCGCGGCAGGTGGCGCAGGCCGCGCCGCGCTCGTCTCACGCGCGTCGCGATGGCCGACAGCCGTCGTGTTCGCCGCCGCCGGAGCGCTGTTATTCAAAGCGGCCGCCGATGCGCATGCTGAACACGCGGCGCCGGGCCTTATACGGGCGGGCCGGCGGCGCGTGGGCGCCGGATGAAACAGACCCGTGCGCGCTGGAAATGAATGAAGCTATTTGGAGACGGCCGGCGGCTGTGGCGCGCGGCCTTCGCACCCGGCCGGCGGCAGAGGCGGTCACGTGCTGGGGAGTGCCCATGGCCGCCGCGGGCTAGCGTGGGGGCGGCGGGGTTGGGCGCCGGCCGCGTCACCGGCCCGTTTACCTGGTTTCTCGCCCTGGGGTCTGTTTGGACGTTTGTCCCCGGCTTTGTGCCTGCGGCGGGTTTGGCCACGGCGGCTGATTTGCTATCAGGGCACACATCGATCTGATTGCCGGGGCTGTGAACTCCCACGACTGTAACTGGCCATTCGTAACGAGATTTAGAGTTGTATATAGCCTGGAGCTGGAGCTACGTAACTGCTGGCTGATGACGTGAATGTGTATGCTCATTGTCGAGGAAAACAAACTTCATGGCATAGCTGTCGTGCGTCCATTTTGCTAGCAGAACATGGTGCACAGCATTCTCAGTTTTCTGTCATGCTGAAGTGTTCCTTACGCATACTCAGTGTTGTTCGAATGTTCTCATTGGGGATCCACACGAGCTGCGACTGCCCCGCAGACCAAGACGTTCGCGTTCTTTGTGGCTGATCGTGCAGTTCCGAACACCGTTGCGCTGTTCTCCCGGCCTGCGTGCCTGCCAGTCGACCCGGGCAGCGCCGCCCGGCCGCCGCCACCAGCGGGGTCCGCCCGGCCGCCAGGCGCCAACGGCTCCGCCCGGCCACCCTCTGACCCGCCGACGAGTGGCCGTCGAATTAGCGGGCCATTGTGCGCGCCGGCCGCGCAGGCCGCCGCGCCGGCCGGGCAGGCCGGACCGTTAGCCGGCTTCCGGCGGCCGGCCGAGGCCCACATACCTGGCCGGACCCGGCGCCGGCGCAGCAGCTGCACCGGTGCGCCGGAGCGCCCCTCCGAAGGCTGTCTGCACCCGGGTGGCCCGCGCCACCCAGCCGCGCTCGTTTTTGTCAGCGGGTCTGTCTCCGCACTGACGCGGAGCGCTTTGCTTGGGGTCGAGCTCATGATAAGTAAGCTGCTCCACCGCGAAACTACAGGCGGTTAGCGAGTTCCAGGCTTGCAATAGCATGTATGTGGACCAGACAATGGGATAATGACTTGGGCATCTATACGGTGTGTCATTCGCTCAGTCGACTGACCAAACAGCCCACGCAGCTAGCAGTGGCTCAGACAGCGGCCGGCACGGACTGTCATTGGTCAGACCGCATATAGTCCGCGTACCTGCGTGGTAGGCCAAAGGCTGTGCACGTTCGCCGCCGTGGGGGATTCAAGGCAGTGCACGCTCTCTGTGGGAGCGTTCGAAACAGCGTACGCTCTCTGTGTGAAAGGTCCGAGAGTGTGTACGTTCCCCGTGTGAAGAATTCGAGGCGATGCACGCTCTGTGCGGAGGGTAAGAGAGTGTGTGCGCTCTCTGTGCGGGGGACTCCAGGCGGCCAGGTATCGGGGGCCGGTTGGCGCCGCGTTTTTTCAGCTGTCAGCGCTGCCGGCGCGGCCGACGAGGTGGCGTCGATGGGGTGCCGATAGCCGGCCCCTCAAAAACACTGTGCTGGTATACCTTCTGCTGGGACCGTATCGCCAACCCCGTTGGGGCTGGATCGGGCGCACGCGTCCGCGGAGACGCCGCGCGTGGCCAGCGGCACCTTCGGCACGGACCGGTCGGCACTGCAGCGAGTGGAGACGCGCCCTCGGACGAGGCCGAGTGACGCGATCGAGACGACCCCGGATCAGATGCGGACTTCCGTCACCCCCGCCGGTCCCCGGCGTCCATTGCAGTGAGGCTTGTGTGTCCTGGGTCTGTAGCGCCGTCCCGTCCCGGCGTCCGGAGCTCCGTCCGTCCCCGGCGTCCGGAGCCGCCGTTCGCCCCTGGTGTCGGGAGCTGCCGTTCGTCCCCGGCGTTCGGAGCTGCCGTCCGTCCGCAGTCCACGCGTTAACGCTGAGCTCGGTGTGCGGGGCCCTGCTCGCGCCGGACGGCGGCCTCTGTTCTGGGAGCCCGGCCGGGTCCAGTGCTCTGCGGTGGCCGTCAGATGCCAGTCACGGCTGCTTGACGAAACCCAGCCTCTGCAGCTGGTGCAACTGCATACCAACAACAAGCTGCAGCACACGTGCCACCAGGTCGCTAAGCGGTGTCGGCGGGGATCATTGGCTGGAATCTACGACGGCTTAACGCTCACATGCCCCACGTATGTAGCTGAAGTTTGCAGCAACTTGTTTCATACGCAATCAGCGAGGAGAAGAATAGCTAAGGGCCTCGCCAAGAAGCGCTCGATGCCAAGAGTGAGTTTTAATTGTCATGTCGCGTGAGCTCGACAGGTGTTTTTATGTGACGTGAGGATGCAATGGCGTTTTCAATGGCTCATGTGTCACCCGCACCTTGAATAGTCCGCATTTTATTAGCACAGCAGGGGATTTGAACGTCAAGAGAGCTGTCAGCCTGCAATAGCTTACTGGTGTCGCTGAGAGTGATCTCATCAGCATGGCTTGTGTAGTCAAACCATGCGGTTCAATTGATGGCGACTGCTCTGAGGGTCGCCGTCTTTGTGCCATATCAGATTTGGAAATGCAATATTAAGCAAAGACCGCCGCTGAGCTGACTCCGCTCTCTCCTGTTCTTCCCATGAAGAACTTTCCCCTTGAGAACGTAAGTTACC
>NW_023596818.1:31787604-31803013 GCF_011947565.3 Pollicipes pollicipes | reverse complement strand
AACAACCATTATTGCCCTTGAATAGGTTTACCATGGCAATCGAATAAGTTGTTCAAAGTCATTTAAAGCGTTTGATTTGAGTGTTGTCAACTTTGTCTGATGTCAACAAGCATACACAAAGGAACTGAATAAAAATGCAAGTTGAAACCAGCCAAAATCAGCTTTATCATGTCTTTATCACAAGTGGTGCTGTCGACAGATAGGTGAGTTGAGATGATGTTCAGCATATGGGCCACTCTAAGTTAGGTTAATTTGGTTAAGTGCATAGCAAGTGGCAATGGGAATTGTGCAAGAATCAGTAACTTACAACTGCTGCTGTGATAAAAACAGGTTAGACAAGATTATGATGATGATGATGATAGACATGAGATGAAGTAGGGCCTCTTTAGGCTAGGCATAGTTAGGCTACTTTCATGGAAATAAGCATTGGTATTTTGTAAGAAACAGTGACAAAATGTTTGTTTTCCCTGACTTCATCTAAACAGAAGCCAGAGATATGTCTATTGTGTTTTACTTAGTGATGGGCTGATGTGTATGAGTCCAAGGTTTCTCTTTGTTTTTGTGTCTTATTCTTGTTGAATTTTCTGTTGTTATTTTGTTGTTGAATTCCTTTGCTTCGTGTTGTGTTAAAAGTGCTGTGGAAGGAAAGTGCAAAGTGCAGCATCAAATTACTGGTGTTAATAAATTTTATGCTTACTACACTGCCATGAAATTGCTATGCTTTAATGTAGCCTGTTTCACTTTAATGGCCTGATATGTTAAAAACAAAACAGTTTTGTCAGGTTTATGATATTACGCCCATGCCAACATGAAATAGATGTCTCTGTTTGCTGAAGCATCAGTCATCAGCTCATAAGTTCCATCTTTTGTGAATTGATTTTTTCGCTCCCGGACGGTCTTTTCGCGATGGAATTTTTCGCTCCCACCCTAGTTCAAAAGCGATTCTAGCTCCCTGATCATGACTCGGACCTCCCTTCATGATCAAGCGGCCACATGCCGACGCATTTTCGGCCCGACTCTATGCCATCATGCCCTTTTTGCACGCCAGTCCCGCCCTGTAACGCCTACCACGTGACTGCCCCAGTACAGCCGCGGGCACGGTTGTCGGTTTCATGCAAGGGCCTTATTTCTGTGGGGGTGGTTTCCATCTGTTGTGTGCGAATTCGACTTAAGTTCCGTTGGTTTTATTTCAGTCTCTTATTCAGAGTCGATCTCTTTCAATCAGTTTTAATCAGAGCGGGCTTTAGGGGACCGCGAAAGATTCATTTTACAACAATGATACTCGACTATATAATGATCGGAGAAATATATATATATATATATATATATATATATATATATATATATATATATGTATATATGTGTGTGTGTGTGTGTGTGTGTGTGTGTGTGTGTGTGTGTGTGCATGTATGTATATGACACAATATATATGATCAGAGGGAATGACGTCACGGCGCTTAGCAACACGTCTCTCTCATAAGATCGAATTCTTTCACTCTGACGGACGCAAACAGAGCTATTTTGTGGACATTTTTAACTGTAGACATTATGAGCTGTAGACACCATAAACTGTAGATGTTATGAACTGCGGAAATTATTAACTGTAGACATTATGAACACCCCCTCTCGCCTCCAGCTCCCACCAAATGAGCTGCGCACGGAGCAAGTATGTGGGAACTGGGGCCTGTATGTGGGGCCTGTCGGCCCCAGTTTGCCGCGCGGCGATCGTCGTGGCCGCCGGCTCTGTCGTTTCTGCACTGTCCCGTCGCTCAGGCCACAAGCCCCAGCCCGCTCCGTCCCCCGCATCGAGGCGCTGCCCTGCCCCAAGCGAGACGCCGCCAAGCTGATCGCCGCCGCGCGATGCTGACGCCCATCCCTGCGACGGCGTGGTGCTGCCCATCCCTGCGACGACGCGATGCCGCCCGTCCCTGCGACGACGTGGTGCCGCCCGTCCCTGCGACGGCGTGGTGCCGCCCGTCCCTGCGACGGCGTGGTGCTGCCCGTCCCTGCGACGGCGTGGTGCCGCCCGTCCCTGCGACGGTGCGATGCCGCCCGTCCCTGCGACGGTGCGATGCCGCCTTGACCGCGGCCGCGGCCGCAGCTGCCCTGTTTTGCGCCAGACTCTGAATCACGCCGCAGTCGCGCGTGGCTTGCAGTAATTAGCGATTGCAGTACGGGCTGAATAGTTGTGTACGGTAAGAGCGTGCAGCGTTGCATGAATAATGCATGCGCTTTGGTGCAGAGATGGTAACATAAGAGCACCATCTAGCATGCCCAAGAACGAACGCAACAGATGCGAGAGCATGCAGAGGATATCGAACACGACTCGATTTCACAGCAGGCGGCGTGGTCTGGTTCTGCGCGAGAGTGGTATTGGACGTACGTGGTGTGGATATTGAGTAGCTATTTGAGAGCTAACCAAAACTTTGACGCTATGTGCGGTACCCATCACGTGGGATAATGAGTGGCCTGCTCAGTTTTCCTTTAATATTCACGGACATCCTAGCCAGCTGGGAAGCCATGTCGTCGGGTCCTCGCGGTTTACAATGAGTGACAGGGGTCGGACATCTTCCCGCAGCGCCGGGCGGTCAGTCCGACCCCGGCAGCTACACGGTGTGGACATGACAGACGCAGCAATGCGCCGGCGCGGCGTCAGCATCGGCTCGGCGCGGACCTGAAGACGGTCCGTGCCTCGTGCTCAAGGTGGCTCGATCAAGCTCGCCGCTTGCGTGTTTGCGGTCCTGCAGCAGGGTTTCCTTTGACAGGTTGGCTTCCCAAACACTAATTGCGAGTACAAATCACCGGCGAGCAGCTGGTTTGCTCCAACTGGCTACCGGTCAATCACAACTAGGGTTCAGATTTATCAAAGTTGAATTGAATAGGGCCGGCAGATTGACTTTGGTGGTAAGCAGCTTAGTGAGTGTCCATCAGAGAAAGCGAGCGAGGAGTTCATTACGATGCCGACTATAACAGGGGGCACTGAAAGGCGTTCAGTTAGGAATGGAGATTAATTGGTGTTATGCTACCCGGACGCCAGGTGCAACGCCAAAAAGCTGGTGATAATCACAACAAATGATGTGGAATCAAAGGGGTGAGCAGTGAAAAGGAGCCGGGCCAACAAGCAGCCGTACTGGCACGGGAGAGACACATTAGTGCTCTCCATCTCCCAACCAACCGCCCTGCAGCAGCTCTCCTCTGCCACCGCGGTGTGCGGTCCGTCCGTCTAACGCTTCCCCGCTGACCCGTCCCCTGCCCTTCCTCCGCGTTCCGCGCCCCCACCTGTGTCCCCCCCTCCGCTCCGACCCGCTGAGGACGCACACAAGAACAGGTTGGCGGCAGATGCACCTGCCCAGCATTCCTGCCGCCCGATTTACATAAGGCGGGCCGGCCGGGCCGGGGGAGACGCTCTGCACCTGCCGAGTCAGTGGCCGCCGCGCGCCCGGGTCACCCTGGCCGACCCCTCGGCCGCCCGCCAGATGGGGCACGCCACGCCACGGCAAGGCACGGCAGGGCCGATCGGGCCGGGCACCTGCACGCTGCGGGATGCAGCGTGTTGCAATGGCGTGATTGATGATGGGGGTGGAACCCCGCCGTCCCGACAAAGCGGAAGAGTGAGCCGAGAGGCGGGCGTCGCGGCTCGTGAGACGGGATTCTCTTGGCCGTCACTCTTCCTGGCAGAGATGCGCGGGGCCTTGGGTCCCACAGGATCGGGTGACAGGTGTTGCTGCAAAGCTGCGCGGAGCGATGAAGACTTATTGACGATAGGACTCGCAGGTACGTCGCACAGCTGAGAAGGTAGATCGAATCAAGCCCGCGCTGTTCGGTGTAACGCACGAGTTCGTTGTAACGCACTTTTGGCAATTGCGTTTGACCTGTTGCGGTGTGGAAACGGTGTGGAAAAGTGACCTGGGCCTGATCGCAGATCAAGGCGCGCTGCGGCTATTATCGTGCAAAGCTCCTAAGACTATCGTTCGATGTTCTCGAAGAATGTGCCGTGAAGTGATTGCCATTACTCTGCATGCCACTCTCGTAGCGCCATGTCGATCTCTCGAAAGCACAGCAGAGCCCTTCAATTTACAGATCACTGCTCTCGGAATATTCAGCGCTGTTCTCGACCCCATGGCATGCAGCTGGCAAAAGTATCGGGTGAGGTGCCGGACGTTATCACACGGGGCTCTCACCGACGGACATGGACGAACAGTGTGAACAGCTCTGTCGGACGATAACACAGCTGGCACTCGACCGCCCAGCGTCCCGTTATCGTCATGTTCCTACCAGTCAAGGTCTAAAAGCCAAAGATATGAAGATACAAGGACCTCCAGAACTCCATCCCTTCCCAAGGTCAGTCCTCCCCTCCCCGACTGTTTTGTCCACAGCCTCCCCCAACCCCCAAACCGCTCCTGGTCCCTTGGGATGGCCGGGTTCCTGATTCTGCCACGCCGGACCTGGGTCCTCAGATGCTCAGCGGCTCAGAGGCTCTGGTCTCATCTGCTGATCCAGTCTCACCGCTGGAAACTCGGCCGATCCCGTTTCGTCGTCGCTGCCAGACCAATCCGGTGTTTAAGGTTATCCCGTCTGTTCTGTTGCCCTCCTTGCATTTCGGGTCCCACTCATTTTCGTTTGATCTCAGGCCTTCCCGCTTGGTCCCAGTTTGTCTCACACGGTCCGAGGCTGCTTCATCCCGCCCCAGTTCCCCTAAGCTCGCCCTCTAATCAGCCCGGTCCGGTCCCGGCCCTTGTCCCGCCTGGACCGACCCCGATCCCTCTCCCATCCGGTCCCAGTCCCTGTCCTGCCTGGACCGACCCCGATCCCTCTACCGTCCGGTCCCGGTCCCTGTCCCGCCTGGACTGACCCCGATCCCTCTCCCGTCCGGTCCCAGTCCTTGTCTCGCCTGGACCGACCCCGATCCCTCCGCGGTCCGATCCCGTCCCTGTCTCACCTGGACCGCAACCCGATCCCTCCGCGGTCCGATCCCGTCCCTGTCTCGCCTGAACCGACCCCGAGCCCTCCGCGGTCCGATCCCGTCCCTGTCTCGCCTGGACCGCACCCGATCCCTCCGCGGTCCGATCCCGTCCGTGTACCGCCGGCGCTGTCCCGCCGCCGCTCAAACGGCCTCGACACTCGACGGGGGGCCGGCCGCCCATCTGATACGGCCGGCGTGCCCAGGTAAAACGTCACCCGCCTAAAGGATGGCTGCCTCAATCAGTTGGCGCTTGTTTGTCTCTGGCCGACCCGGCTAAATACCAATACCCGGGGGCCGGGCGCAGGTGCCGGGCACCCGCCTTTGTCGGCGCGCGGGGAGGCCGGGCGCGGCCGGCCGGCCCGGCCCGCTCCCAGATAACCCGGCAGGTACATTGTCGGCTTTGTAGCCGCCGTCTTTTGTGGACGCCCAGAACGTGCGTTTTCGGGGGTTGCGCTACTCGGGGCAGTTTGGGAGCTGTAAATTCCCCGGATGGCGTCTTCCGGGAGGAAAGACGCTCATTGACATGCATGGTGGGTTAGGTATTTTGCGTCCATCGTTCCCTTGCCTATTCTTCTGTTACGCCATATTTTTCAGTTCTTAATCTTTCTTCAACCATTTGTCCTATTCGCGCTATTCAAATCCGTCTGATTCGTATTTTTCCACCCCTGGTCCCTACATCTTTTGTGTTCCGTGGTAAGTTTCATAACAAGTCAGTTTCTATATTTTTCATTTAAGTTGATTATGTTTTAAAAATTAGTAACACTTATGAGAGTAACTGCCCAAGTTCTTGCAGGAGGCCAACGCAAGCCGGGCATGGGGCAGGCTTTTCAGCTGAAGGGTATGACAGGCTTGTATGCCGTCCTAGCTGACAGCTGTTTAGGAATCGGTCGCTGGATACCGATAGTGTGGTATGCGTCGGCCACTGCGCGTCTAGGAAACCAGAGATCTGGGGTTTGATTCCCAGCGGTGCCCACCCTTCCTGCCCGCTTTGGAGGCAGGACTCCACATAAGGCCTCAACCACTGAGTATGCCGTGAAGCCTCCATGACGACGCCTTCCGTCGCTAGTGCTCTCTGGCTGACATTGAAGTACGCCGTTTAAACTGGCTGAAGGACACTGAACTCTAGTATTTGAATGCCAGCAGGCATTTTATTTGTTTATACTTAATTTCCTTTAATCTAACTTAGGAACGACCCCAGATTCACCTCACCAAGGACATTTGAGTTAGTTCTATGATGCAAACAAACTCCAAAAGTGGCAATGCTCGACGTTCTGTCGCTGGACACAACAAACAGCATACCGACAGCAATGACAAACAGCAGCGTAACAGCAGTGCGTCCTGGCGAACCTAGCGAACAGCAGTTTAGGTTCTCGTGATCTGCGAACAGCAGTGCGTCCAGCATTCGGTGGTGGGCAGTGTGCTAGACCCGCGGCGAACAGCCGGGTCCCCTGACACTCAGCGCGCCGCGGTCAGTTACGGTGGCGCCGCCGTGGCGTCCAGAACAGGCTGATGCATGATACCAGTGATTTACGACTGACGGCTGGCCCTCTGACAGCCGAGCTAAAGGGGGCACAAAAAACCGAGCGCCGGCTCCCGCTGGTATCCACCGCCTGACACGTGGCGATGTCTGCCGAGAGAGGTTGCGATGTGCGAGGTCTGGTGCGCAGACGTGCCCGCCTCTCCAGCCAAGTGGACAACAGCTCTCGATACAAGTGACATCACGCATGCCTCGCCGCGGTAATGCTTACTCAATCGCGCGGGCGTCTAAATGAATACGTCATCATAGCCGCCCCCAACACATGCAATATCTAAAAAACATCGTTTTAGAAATGGGGAAAGGTGCCCACACAGCTATTGCTGATCCGAGGAGACTAGCTCCGCTTTGCACCATGCAGCATGCTATCTAGCATGTTGCACAACACAAATGTACACATAAAACCGGTGCTTTCAGCGGGCGTGTATTGGCACCGTGCCGTATGTGCACCCGCGCCGAGTGACGACCTTTGCAGCCGAATCGGTAATGTCATCATGCATAGCTACAGTTCCTGCATAGTCCTGCATCGAACCAAATGGTGGGGATGCCAGCCGGCGCTGTCAGGGGTCATGCATATTGCAGGAGGTACTCGGGCGGGCTGGCATTACGTCGCAGCGTTTTAGGTTAATGGCGGACGACACGGTTGGAATAGACCGCGTTGTTGCTGTTGGAAGCCTATTTCCCAGCACTAACTCACGGAGAAGTATCGGCGTTGCCGAAAAAGCCAACAGCATATGCCGAGCTTTGGGAAATTTGTATAAGAGGACAGCACGCCCGCATTTCCATCACGCTGAGCGCGGCCCGGACAAGTTTTTGCAAGTTGAGCGTCACGTGCTGCACCTTTATAACGCACTGACGTACGGCGCTTACAACAGCACCCATTGCTATTGATTGCTACATTTCATTATATATATATATATATATATATATTGTTGTATTATATATATATATATATAGATATATATATATCATATTAAATATATATATATATAGATATATATATCATATTATATATATATATATATATATATATATCATATTAATATAATATATATATATATATATATATATATTATATATATATATATATATATATATATTGTTGTATTATATATATATATATAGATATATATATCATATTAAATATATATATATATAATATATATATATATATATATATATATATATATATATATATAATATTGCTACGTACTGGAAACAAACAACATAAATGACAATCTCAGATTCCCCCGTATCACAGTGTCAAAAACAGCTATTTACACATCTGGTGTTATTGGTGATCATAAAATCGTTTTAATGTGCATGAAATCTGCACCAAGCTCGTGGACAGACTGGTATGGAACAGTCTTTCCGAGCCAAGTGCGTTTTCAACTAAACAAAAGGATAGCAATGCAAAACGTATAGGCCCACGAGAAGATCCTTAGGCTTCTCAATTTAGCATGCATTCGTCATGTTTTGAAGAAAACAATGCGTCACTAAATTATGCTCCGCTACCATTGATTGAAAAATGCGTGTTGTAAAGTGCTGAACTTGGATGGAAACCTCTACGCACGTACGGCGGGGCGAGAAGAGCTTGAAACTGTGCCTCAGGGGCGTCAAGGGTAAAGTTCCAAAACTTTTACCAACATGCCGATTGGATGAGCTGTGCATCAGGGCGTTGGCGTTAACAGCGCCACATCCTCCAAATCTCCATTCAGGCGAGAAAATGTCCCGCTTCCCCTGTCACGCAGCAGCGCCCACCGACTCCAGCCGAAGTCAGCCGAGGTCAGCCGAGGTCAGCCGAGGTCAGCAGAGGTCAGCCGAGGTCAGTCGAGTCTGCATCGCCAGCGCCCCAGCCCCGGCCCTCGGGCCCGGCCCGGCCGTGCCGCTCGCTCCCGGAAGCGGCTCGCTTCCTGTTGTGGTGCGCCGGCTCGCACGCGCCCCAGTCTGTACGGGGCTGCACGTGGGAACACGGCCCGGGGCTGGCCAGAGAACGATTTGCGTGTACGTGACTGCTGCCGGCCGTGGCGGCCGTTGGCTCCCCACCACGTCGCGTGGGAACGCCCGGCGAGCCGGGCACGACTGGGGCATAGACGGCATGAGGCGTGAACGGCGTGGAGTGAGGTGTGAAAAGCGAGAGGCGTGAGGTACGGGGCGTGAGGCATGATACGCGAGGCGCAGGTGTAGGAGGAGTGAGAAGCAGATATGTGCCTAGTTCTCAGTTTTGGTTCCTGGTTCCCACTGGTTCCTTAGACAAACACAACCCTCGATTCTGGCTCCCACAGCTCTTTCAACAAATCAAGGTCCTGGGTCCTGGCTTCTGCTGGGTCTTTCAACAAACCAAGATCCTGGATCCTGGTTTGTTTTTCTGGACCTTTCAACACAATAGACTGCTGGGTTCTGGTTTCCACGAGTTCCTTCGAAAAGCCCGAATCTGGATCCTGGTTCCCCAGGAGATTCAGCAGACCAGCTTGGTATGAGGCTAGATCCTGTTTTATGCTGGATCTCTCGGACTAATACCAGACTGGTACCTGGATTCTTCCTAGTTCTGGAGCCAGGAACCGGGAGACGATTCCTGGCAAGACATATTGGGAACCAGGTGCATATCTGGCCAGGAGTGAAGCGTGATGCATGGGGCGCAGGTGTGGGAGGAGTGAGGAGTGAGGCGTGATACACGAGGCGCAGGTGTGGGAGGAGTGAGGAGAGAGGCATAATGCACGAGGTTTGCCATGCGCGAGACATGCGTGAGGCGTGAGAACGACATGCGTATGCGTGAGGCGTGAGAAAGGAAGGCGGGCGGCGACGGCATGACTGAATGGCATGACGTCATGGACGAGGAACTCCGACCTCACGTCTTCCGCTGGATCGGGGAGTGTATGGGCGGAGTGCTGGTATCTGAGGGAGTCGGACCATCATTATCGCACCAAGAGGTAGCAGTCACACCGTCATGCCATTATACGGGGTGTTAATATATTTTTTCAGCTGCTTCTGTGGTGTCATCTGCGACTAAACAAACCGAGCCTACTCAAAACGTGCAGTTACGCCGGGCTAGGCCTCGGGATCGTCATTAGTTAGCATGAAAGTAAGGTTACCGCCGGAGAAATGGATGGGCTGTCGCACAACATCTCATAGGGACGTGAGAAATGTCGGGGGATTAGGCACAGATTTGATTTTGATCTTGATGCCCATTTGATGCGTATGAGCCGTTCCGTTCCACTGCCATTGATCGTCATAAAGATAGCATCACCGTGGGATACGCCACACAAGAAGTGAGTGTTCGCGGTCGGCCATAGCCTGCTGGGGTGGGCTCTCGGTGCTCTTACCCCTTCACTGCTCTCCGCCATTTGAGAAGTCAAGTTCGCGTTCCAAAAGTACACACGACATGCATGAACATTTCACCTTTCCACTTCAAATCTATCAGATCGAAGCATCGTCCGTTTCGCGATGCCCAGCAGACTGCTGCGCCCCCAGTGGCAGCCTGCTGCGCCCCCAGCGCCAGCGGTCCAGACCCTCCCACGGCCCTGCCCTGGCCACCGGCGGGCGGGCTCGACGTCTCCGGCGCGGCCGCGGGCTGAAGGCTGGGCCCTCCCTCGCCGCCCCAACAACACCGCGCCGCGGCCGGCTCCACCCAGCGCGTGCCCCTGCCGCCGATCCGTCACAGCCGTCAGTGCCCAGCCGGAGGGGCGAGCTTCCGTGGGCGGCACTGCGCAGCGCGCGGTCATGACCTGGGCGGCGACGGCTGGTTCGCTTCTGTCCCGACCGAACCAACTCGACTTAGCTTTGAACTGGTCTGAGCGAGTCAGTTAGCTCCGTTCGCTTTTCGACTGTGCTGATTTAGCTCGCCTCTCACCTGGTTCGATCCAAACGTTTGTAAGTTATCTTTGCCTCAGCCCGAGTCAGCCAGTTCACTAGCTTCTGCGGTGTATGATGACCGGGCGTATTCGACAGGGCGGTTTATTCAGGCGTCACCGCAAAGTTCGACAACGCCGAAGGTTGAACTTCACGGCAATCTTCTCTTAGGAACGACATGAAAGCTAATTAGAGGCTGCTCTGAAAGCCAGTGTTACTGTTCATTTACTCCTCCCGACTCTCTAACTTAGCAGACAACTCCTTCCAATTTGGCAGCCCCAGTTAGATGAGCTGGCCTCTAAAGTCAACAAGAGATCTAAAGTCATGTTTTGCGCAACGTTTATATACTCAAAAATAAGACATCCACCATTCAAAAGGATCGCATAAACAAGAGGTCTGCCTGTGGGAAATTCCCCATCTCATGCGTCACTAGAAACGTATTTAAAGACCAAAGCCAGAGCCAACGCCGACCTCGGACAGCCAGGTGGCGGCGTGTCGCCGGCGGCCACCAGAGACGGCCGGGGTCGCGCCCCCTGACCCCGCCGCCGCCAGCCGCCGCCGCCACCTGGCCGTCACGCGCATTCGTCGACGCATCCCCGACCGCGCGCCGCCGCCAAATAGGATTCATAACGCGAAAATGAAGCGGACAGGATCAGCGTGGCGGCGCGGCGTTCGGACCGACAATGGGCGGCCGATGGGTTGAGGCGGGGTGCTGCCCCACTTCCGGACAGGTACGGTCAGTGACCCGGGCGGCGCCGACCGCGACCGGTCACCTAGCTGTCATCGCTCACCGCTCGAGGCTGAGGCGGCACGCCACAATGGCCGGGCCTGTAGACAGACAATAGCTGCAAATAGGCGAGCACTGGCGGACGGCACTGGAATGCGGGCTGACGGCGTCGTGAACCTCGCCGCCGTCGAGGGTCTCTCTCTAATTTTTCGACGCCTGCCTCGTCGCGACTTTGCTTCACCTCCAAGCAGAATTATTCGGGAAGGTCACAGGCCTCGAGAAGGCGGCAGAGCAGCCCCAACCTCTACCGGTTCCAGAGATGTGAAGCTGACCAATATTTTATACGCTTCCGTTATGAAGGTGATTGGTTACAACCAATTTGCCAAAGGTTGGAAACGACTGCACCTGTCCTTTTCCTGTTCCTAAGTCACTGTGAAAAGCTGTTGTCACTGGCGGTCATCAGTTTGCAAGAGTGGTCCTTTTTCATCATGGTCTAAAGTCCAATATATATATATATACATATATATATATATATATATATATATATATATATATATATATATGTGTGTGTGTGTGTGTGTGTGTGTGTGTGTGTGTGTGTGTGTGTGTGTGTGTGTGTGTGTGTGTGTGGTGTGTGTGTGTGTGTGTGTGTGTGTGTGTGTGTGTGTGTGTGGGGCGCGCGCGTGCTTCATGTGTGTCCATTTTGCTCTGCTTAAAGATGGGTCGGGCCTTGTGCTTCTGCCGCAAAGTAAGCTAATCGACTTCCGCTACAACTGCTATGCCCATGACTTGTGCCATCTATATGATGGGAGCTTGAGGTTCAATGTTCCGTAACTTCAGTATGAGGCGCATGAGCGTTGTGTGGAATGAAAGGTTTGAAGCCCCAACGTTTATTCTCTGAAGACGCAGAAGTTCTAAAAGTTAATGCGATCATTGGAGTACCTTAACAACCATACTCAAAGGTGATTTATATCACATTTCCCTTCTCCTGTTTCGCCCTTCTTAAAAAAAGCAATGCTTGTTTTTACGTACGCCATTTGCATCGAATTTTAGTAAAATCTTTACGTCCGTGTGTTGCACTGTTCATACTATCGGAGCTTGAGCCCCAATGTTACATAACTATAATACACTTGGGTGGCATGCAAATTGAGTGGAATTAAAGTCCTTAAGTCTCCCTCCGATGATCTTGAAAAGTCCCGCCTCTGTTCACGCCTGCGGTATTCCACGCGACGCCGCCGAATTCAGTCTGTCCGTTGGCGCCCCTCCCGCCGTACTTGCCCCCTATCTGTTCCAGTGATCTCTGGCCGGGCCAGAAATGAGTACGGCTTCGTCATGTCCACTCCTCATAAAAATGCCCGTCCCACAAATCTGGGAGCAAAAAGTGGGGCCACACAGATCTGACGGCGGCCGATAAGACCGAGCCTTTCGATATTGGGGTGATTGAGTTGATGGGCTCCGTGGGGAGGGAAGGTAGGGGAGCGGGCGGCGCAGACGGTCATGGGCGGCGCCGGCGTTCGCCGCTGATGACACCTGCTCAACCGGCGCCAGGCGGCCGGGTGTCGGCGCCACCGCCGTCCGCGGGCGGACCTCGGCGCCGTCCGCGGACCCCGGCGCCGTCCGCGGACCTCGGCGCCGTCCGCGGACCTCGGCGCCGTCCGCGGGCCTCGGCGCCGTCCGCGGACCTCGGACCTCAGGCACCCTCCGCGGAATCTTAAACGACCATCCACAAACCGTCGAACACTGTTTGCGGACGCTACGCACCGTCATACAGTAAATGACGGCAGAGGCGTTCACCCACTTAGGATTGTCTTACATCGTCCATGATTGTCTTATGTAACCTGCGAAGGTGTTACGTCGTGTGCGGATGACTTATGTCGTCTGTCAGCACCTTACGCCGTATGTGGATAACTTACGCTGTTCGCGAAAACCCACACCATCCGAGGAGATCGTGGTCTAGCGCGGGCAGCTGCCACATGTCCGCAGTACAAATGGCTATGTTTTCATGCAATGCAACTTATCATGCGAATGCACTTGGATGTCTGTTAACAGTACTGGAACAATGGTGTAGGCTGGCACCAGGCTCTTTTTATATAGGTCTTATCCGTGACCTGGTCAAAGTAGGGTATGATTCCCCATTTCTTTGCCGATTCACCTTCATTTGACCCTGTCACTGCTGACAGGAATGCTAAACATAAAAGTGCTGCAAGTCATTGAAATAACTTCCAGCGGTCAGAAATCGAACAGAAAAAAACTTGCTGGTTTAGAGCACCAGGAAGGGAAGCATGTGTCGGACGGAGCAGTGTTACAGAGAGAGTCTGGCGGGGCGGACGGATTGGCAGACATCTGTGGAGGCTGGTGGTGGTGTCTGCAGAAGCAACCAGTGCAAGACGCCAGAGGTGTTGCCTCGGCGGACACGGGGCTCTCCCGTTAGGCTCGGCTCCCGAACGCTCGGCAGCTGGTAACCTGGAGTACCGTGGAGACCGTGGAGACCGAAGTCAACCGAGGTCCTTATGCGGCGGCCACTTAATTTCCCTCTGAGAAACCGGCATGTAAACGAATCTCCGCGCGCGGACAGATTTGGCTCCTTACTTGGCTATCTGATGGGTTCAAGGATTCCTTAAAGCGCATCAATCGTTCCGAAGTCTCGCTTCCGTCGAACGCGCGTCCAAACGGCCGGCCGCGGCTGTGGTGGCCCGCTGGTGGCCGGCGCGGCGGTCTGACGCGGCGGCTGTGGCGGCTGGCTGGTGGCCGGTGTGGCGGTCTGACGCGGAGGCTGTGGCGGCTGGCTGGTGGCCGGTGTGGCGGTCTGACGCGGAGGCTGTGGCGGCTGGCTGGTGGCCGGTGTGGCGGTCTGACGCGGAGGCTTGTGGCGGCTGGCTGGTGGCCGGTGTGGGCGGCCTGACGCGCGCGGCTGTGGCGAGAGCCCTGTTGGCGGCTGGCTGTGGCCGGTGTGGCCGTCTGACGCGGCGGCTGCGGCGGCCCGCTGGTGGCCGGTGTGGCGGTCTGACGCAGCGGCTGTGGCGGCCCGCTGGTGGCCGGTGTGGCGGTCTGACGCGGCGGCTGTGGCTGCCCGTTGGTGGCCGGCGTGGCGGTCTGACGCGGCGGCTGTGGCGGTGCCGCAGAGTTGTGCCCATACTTACATTCCTCCTAATTCAGGCTAAAACCTGCAAAATGAGTTATGCATAGGATCGATTTCCTTCCTTACTTCACTGAAGTCCGAGATATAAACGGTAATGGCGAACTGGAAAAAGTCGCTGGCGTCTAACAAAAGCATAGACCCACGGTTCCAGGACATCCTTTTATGTAAATTTAAATTTGTTTAAAACAAATCATAGATTTCATGACAGCTCAACGCAGATGGTCGGCAGCATTCCTCCAGTTCCTCCATTGCAGGCAAATCTAGTGCGATGATCGCGTCGTGCCGGTGTTTTGGCTGAGGTCTGGAAAGAGAAGGGATTCAGGATTAGTTACAATTGCCTAACCCTAAGAGCACATTCAGTGCTGGTTCAGTAGGAGATACACACGAACATGCATATGAGTATATATATATATATATATATATATATATATATATATATATATACATATATATATGAACAAATATGTACATCTAGAATTTTTGTTATTTCAGCGTGTTTTATTTGCGCCGTGAAGGCACTAGATTATTAATAAACGCCAATTACAGCCCCAGATTTCGACATCCCGCCATGTTTTTTTCTAGATTCTCACGCCCTACCAAAAACAGATTTGGGAACACTAGTGGTATGGGTGGTAGGATGGCCTAGTCTTTTTGTGCCATACGATCTATATCTGCGACCATGTAAATTAACAAGGGTATGAGAAAAACCCAATAATCGTGGATTGGCCCCATTGTGTGCAGTTTGAAAACATAAGCTTAGGAACCATAACAGAAGGTAGGTGACCTTCGCAGACTACTGCCGTAGGAACCCTTCTTGCATAATCAGGAGTCTACCTCACAGGTTCAGCTGACAAACAAAGCAGCATTCCGGACAGTCTTCGAGGCAGCTATGGCCAGATGGGTATTTGACAATTCCATACTCGCTGCCAATGTAGGCATAGTTTGCTTGAGCTTACTAGGTGCAGATAACATGAAGGCACCCTTAGATGGTCAGTGGTCTGAGTAGCTTTTGAGGGAAGTAATTCCGGTTCATTCGGCAAGCAAATCACCGCCTCACATCATGTCGTGGGGAACAGATGGATGTGGGAGAATCATAGCCGTCCAGAAGGGCTTGAACACATTAAAATTCAAGCGTTCGACTGCAGCTTTTATTCCATGCCAGGATGTCTTTACAGTGCCGGTCGCCGCACAAAAAAA
>NW_023596818.1:31779886-31786690 GCF_011947565.3 Pollicipes pollicipes | reverse complement strand
ACTGTAGGAGGTTAACAAACTTTCCAGAGTTTAGAGCAAAGGGAGATGGTTGCATAAGTATATGTACATTGGAGATGAAACCAAGACACATTTTAATGTTCATGTTTCAGCTTTCATTCGAAACAATGACATTTTAAATCAATACCAAACACAGTGTCATACTAGAAACTCAAAACGGGAATGAAGTTATCACGATATTATGGTATACAATATTATATATGTATATAAATATATATATATATATATATATATATATATATATATATATAATTTGACTCCAATGGAATAGGCATGTTACATCTGAAAAGAATAAAAGTTTGTAGGAAACGCTCAGCATATTTGAAGCTTACAGCAAGTTTTTTACCATTATTCACCGTCATGGTAGCCAACATTTAATTTTATTCAATGCTCATCAGCTGGGCTAATGTCAAAAATGATGGTTTTAATCTAAAGCAGCATGACATGTAGTCAACTTAAATAAATAGCACATGTATGCATATAATGTGAGCGCGTTGTAAGCGTGTTGGCAGTAATGGGATCTTATGTTTTGAAACTTAACCCCTGGAGTGTAAATCATACAGGATTGTACTGTTTCAGCTGCACATTCATAGTTCTTCACCTGCAGAGAAGAATAAGACAGTGCATAAGTCGGCGTTGACATTTTATTAGTTCCAACATGTCAAATTGTTAAACAAACATTCTTTCCCTTCATTATTACCATGTCATCAGTCCTTCACTGGTACATATCTGGTTCTCACAAGTGCTCATCGCACAATGGCCCAGTTGTAGCTGCAGCTCACACCACTGGCATTGAATAAGGTCTCACAATTGGCATGTAATTTTCCAAGTCAAAACAACTAAGATGATCATTCCTAGCACTTGCTCAGATCACGGTAATGCCAGACGAAATATCTTTCAAGATTCATGTACAGAGTGACTTCCAGCATGCTTCGAATATTCGACCAGGGAGCTCAAGGCTTTTTTTGCTCATAACGAGGGTAAATTTAACACAGTTGCGTCTAATTATAATAGGGGAACATGCATCGTTATTTTCTCCGTCACTGTGGTGTTCTGTGACGTCATTTGCTGTCGGTGAAGTGAGCAAACTTGGCACCAATCCAACAACCTACGGTTATCAGGCTATGGACGCATGATTTTCGTGTGGTTTTAGTTTGTCTCGAATTCGTCATTAGTCCTCACACATACCGGTTATTTCCGTTCCGCTGATTGATGCAATTTTTTCCCTAAAACATCTGCGTTCACACCCGTGCAGCGCATACAGCCATCGATACCATGGATGGGTAAATAGTTTTACTAAATTAACATTGCCAGAAGCCCTCAAGTGCTTTCTATTGCTGCCAACATCAATACCTTGGTTGAAATGTATCCGGGTGTGTCTTGGTTTAGTGTTTCAATGCCCCACTGCAGTGCCAGGGTAGGAAACCAACGCGATGTCAGTCGTTACTGCACTGAACGTCTCCGATTGAGTTAGCAGTACTAATCAGTTGGTGGGTCAAAAGCAGCTCCACGGTCCTGCAGAGCGACACCATAAAATACGGGGCAATGTCCTAAGCCAGATTGGGAGCGATCGCCAAGCGGGACGCAGCCCACTGGCCGTGGCGTGACCCTGGCCAGTCACCACAGGGACGCCTGGGGAGGTGAGCGTGTGCCCCGTTTATCCCTCAAAATTTCGGCACCAGTTCAAAGGAGGGGCAGATTACGCCTGTTGACTGCGAAACGCTAAAACGTGTTGTTGTCACGCGGTGTGTTTGATGTGAGGGGCCTTGTAAATCACCACATCATAAGCGCGCATATATTATCAGTGTGTAAACGGGTGTAATCAGCTTGTGTGCACACTTGTGTTTTGTGCGGCCATTCGCCGGGCGCGGCCCGCCGGCCGGTCCTTTCTCACAGCACGCCTGTTTGCGAGACGCCATGGCGTTCCTCCGAGTTCGCTGCGCACATGTTTTGTCCGCGCCACTCGTCGTGGTGAGGCGGTATGTTGGATGTATTGGAGGTGGTGTTTGGTCGCGCTGGCACATATAGACTGCGAACAGCCGCTGTTCGTGCGTGTGATCGCTGGCTCCAAGGTGACGCGAACCCTCTCGCTTCGCACCGGTGCTACCGCAGCTTGACTGTCCCATAGGTCCATACGAATTACAGCACGCTTGTGTGCGGCACCGGCACAGCACCACGAACACTTGGAGCTCCCGGGGCTATATGCTGCGAGTGACGTGATGTGATGCGATCATATTCTGCCACGAAGAAAGCCTCAAGCAAGAGGCGGCGGAACCACAGGACTCTTAGCTCCGAAGTAGTGCGTAAAACGAAGCGGGTTTTGGCAGGCTGTGTAGCAGACCACAGCAGACCAGGCTGTGCAGCAGACCGCACCAGACCAGGCTGTGTGGCAGACCACAGCCTGGCCGCACCAAGGGCGGCGGCGGCCACGCTCACCACGCGCCGGCTGTTCTGGCTCGGGCACAGCACACAACTTCCCCCGGGCGGCATTCCTGGACGGCAATACAAACACTGCCTGCATTCGGAGAGGTCTCGTGGGGGAAACGGCCGGACTAATTGGAGCTCGATGGTTTATGGACGCCGAAAGTCAGTACGCCCACCGGAGTTAAGTGCGTCCCGACGAGGGAATTTCGTAAACAGGTAATGATTTATGAAGGCGGGATTTTAATTCTCGGGCAGTGCGCACGCCGCCCGACTCTTAATCGCACCCGTTGCCCGCACCGAAGATTTAGAAACCGCAGTAACAGAGCTTAAAGGGCTCACCGCCATCGTTATGGAATAACTGGACTCGGAGTCGGCCCGACGCGAGTCCTCAAAGCTGTCCGTCCCCGCAGTCGGCTCTGTTCCCGTCCAGCTTGCGGACGGCAGCTGTCCAGCTGCAGCCGCAGCAGGCTGGAGACCAGTGTCATGTGGCGACACTCATTGTTTCTCTGCCGCGGCAACCCTTTTTGGTGGCGAGTTGTTCGCCACCGTCAGACGGCCATAAGCCTGGTTACAAACTAGATCCAGCAGAGACAGGCGTAGGCTGGGCGCTCGACGTCTGCCATGCATGCGCACGCTCACAGCCATGAGCTGCGTGGATTTCAAGCATCATGATCCGTCTTCGGATGGTCAGGCGTTCGTCCGTCACACAAAACGAAGCAGCTTGTTGAACTGGTAAGCAAGAATATTGCATTTACTGGGCCTGGGCGATGAAACGCGTTATTTCAGTGACCAGAAGCACGCGACTGGTTCTCGAAATAACCGGGTTGTTTTCTGCTTCTCGTTCCCAGCAGCACGCGTACGGTGAGGCTCCTAGGTAAGTGCTGGCCTGGGGATCGTGTGTGATGTATTATCGTTGATTGGACACATTCTGCATATTTTGCTTTGCGTGATGAATTTGTTCTTTGGTTTCCATGACGTTGTTTCATGCATTTTTACCCACCTGTGTAAACGACGTACAGCACGCTGTCTCGCTGTCTCCTTTGGAATGTATGATTGCTTGGATTTGCTGCTTGGACTTGAATGTCCCACGTCAAAAGAACACCTGAGGACCTCCACAAAGCATGTACTCCGGGTAGCAAAATAATCCTTTTCCTGATCCTGACTCCAACGCCTGGCACACAAATCCCCTAACCGATGGCTGTTCTCAATAACTCGGCGATTCTGCAGCCCTTTCTTTAAAAAATCCATTGTAGTTTTGCGCAAAGCTGTCGTCATGTGAGATGACTCAGGTCCGCCCCGATCAGTTGAACTAATGGTTGATTGCCACAAACCAACTCTTTTCTGTCCAATCATTGATGCGGTTAACGAGCCGCAGAAGGTCAGACTACAATGGCAAAAAAAAAACATGAAATCTGCAGCTTATAGAGGCTGGTCAGAAACACGTCCGGACTCGCTGACCCTCACCAGGTCCAGATGGCGGTGCTTCGATTGTGTAGCCCGTCACGGAGATACATCTTGCGCAGGATCCGTTTTTCAACGAATACTTCCTGAGACGACTAGCGAGAGAGAAGCGCGACTCACAGCCGGCCGCCAGCGAAGCCTGACCCAGCCGGCGTTTTCACAAGACCCACCGCGCGCGCTGCACGCCGCCGTCGAGGTCGGCGGAGCAGGCCTCGGAAAAAGCACGCGGCGTCATCACGGCGAACCGATCCTGGGAGCGCGCCGCCGACCAGAACGGCGAGACGACAAAAGCTGAGGCCGAGCCGACCACAGAGCGGGCGGCGCCGGCGCTCCCACGGGCGAGCTTAGTGAAGCGCTGCTGGAGGTGCCGCACCGGCAGCCATGTGTGAGCTGCCGAGGCTCGACGGCCCGCCTCAGCCGAGGCTGCCCCGGCGCCGGCGCCGGGTACGGCCGAGCCCCGCGAACACGGCCCGGCCGGCCTGCCGGGCGCGGAGCACGCTCCAGCAGACCCGCCGGGCGCGGGCACGCTCCAGCCGGCCAGCCGGGTGCGGACACGCTCCAGCCGGCCAGCCGGGCGCGGGCACGCTCCCGGCCGGCCAGCCGGGCGCGGGCACGCTCCAGCCGGCCAGCCGGGCGCGGACACGCTCCAGCCGGCCTGCCGGGGTCCCGAAACGCAGCACCCAGCTAATGCATGGTGGTGTAGGACTGCAGATGGCTGATTATTGCTATAAAGATGATCAGTGTCATAGCCAGGGGGGGGGGGGGTATCGGGCGTTAGCCCAACCCCCCCCCCCCACCCCCCTCCCCGTGGCAGGTTAGAGCGTATTTCATCATGACTCTTCTGAATATGATTTCGGAGTCTGATGACCTGGGAAAAAAATCTTAGCTTTGATAATCGAAAGACAACCAGGGACAGCGTCATGTAGAGAGCAATAGCTGTAATGCAGTAGCAAGATCAGCCGAGCCGAGTGAACATGTACGGCACGCTGCTGAAACAATTAGATGAGGCACCAGGGCAAACCAGCATCGACAGCTCATTGTTAGGGTGGGTACTGCACCTGTTAGCATTTATGGGGTCCGTTAGTCCGTTTGCGGTGATAAGGCGCTGTTCATGGGGCTGGGAATCGCTGGTAAAAAATTTAGTCACCACCTCCTTGCAAGTCATGTTAGCCCCTCCCATCGCAAATTCTGGCTGCGGCCCTAAAGACGCATACGACGATTATGATATATCACCCTTTTAGAGTTCTCTTCATAATAACTGCAAATGTACAATATATATATATATATATATATATATATATATATATATATATATATACTGTGTGTCCCAACGTAACGGATGAATCTTAAAGGCCACACTCGTCATTGAGAATTTACGACGCACTCAGCTGCTGAAGCTATGTGGCGCCGTCTCTCTCATTCTGGCAGGAAAATCGGGCACCGTGAAAATCGAACCCTGTACCTCTGACTTCTCAGACGTGCAGCTTAACCACTACACTTTTGGTACCCTCGTGGGCCCTAATCTATTTATAACGGTACCCTTTAAAGTCGTACAAATCCGTTCGCATTCGATGCACACGAATGTAAGCTCTCACACTGAAATCAGAAAACGCGGAAAGTTACGTGGATATCTATGCACTTTCATCGTTTGAACGATGATAGTTATGAGTGACTCTAAGCAAACAAGATGATCCCTTCCACCCGACATGCGCTCTACAGTGTCGACCGGCTCTATGGTGTCGACGGCATATCTTGATCCTATTGGGGAACTTTTCCATAGCATGTCGACAGATTTCCCTCGAGATGTATGTCACGACCATCTCCGCAGTTGCCTGAGGCCTTGCACTGTCCTTGGTTTCGTCTTGAAAACCGGGTCTTTCGTGCGACCTGAAGGGAACAGCGCAGTGTAAAGCCAAAAATCAGCCTCGTCTGGGAACCAGGCGGGGTCGTTGCATATGCTGTTCCGGCTCGTCCCGTCGTCAAACCGGTGACACATTTTGTCATTCGCAGCTTTGACGTTCTGGCTCATGGCGTTCTGAACGCGGGGTTTGTATTGTACGTCGAGGCTGAGGCTTCTGTTTAACATGCGGTCAGCTATGACCTTCGACATTCCAAGTTTCTAAGAACGTCGACGACAAGAGTCTTTGGGGCGAACCGCCACCGCCGCTTTCACCAAATCGATGTTGTTCCCAGACCAAAGCGATGGTCCGCTGGCTCTAGGAAGATGGAGCACGGACCTGCGCTCCCGACACATCAGCAACAAAGCCCGACTGCAATTCCTGGTCAGTGTGTTCGCCACTGAAAGGGGGAGTGTCCCACCTTCGGGATATATTTTAAAAGCATGCTCTGCTCATGCCTCAGGACCATTGGAATCTAATGAAAACAGTGGGTAGGAGCACTGCACCACCATCGAAACATAACAAGGATATTAATTTCGCTTATTTTCGGGTCCAGATCACGCTGCCAACGCTTTTTAACATCATTTTACTTATTCCTTTCTTGGAAGCCCCAGAGCGTATCCCGAATCCGCGGCCAACGCAGTTGTCCCGACCGCTGTCATGACCAGCTCCATCGGCGGGACGACGGCAGAACCTGCGGAGGGCTGTAGTCAGCTGCGACGGCTTAGAGGTGTCACTTGTGAACTGTTTAACCCGCAGATTGCGCGCCTGCGGGCTTCAAAGTGGCACCTCTACTGGTGTGACTGACGTCAGTACAAATTAACGTTGGTGATTGGCACAGGGGGCGGCAAGGGCCGCTTACCGAGAAGCGCATTGCTTGAAGTTTGAACCGGTGCATGACTTTAGACCATGCGATAAGCCGTCTCCCAAAGCCAAAGTGCGCTTTGAAAAGAGCCACTGTGATAAGCGTCATAGGAGAGAAATCAGGGTCATAGCATAAAGT
>NW_023596818.1:31665512-31778886 GCF_011947565.3 Pollicipes pollicipes | reverse complement strand
CTCATATGCATGTTCGTGTGTATCTCCTACTGAACCAGCACTGAATGTGCTCTTAGGGTTAGGCAATTGTAACTAATCCTGAATCCCTTCTCTTTCCAGACCTCAGCCAAAACACCGGCACGACGCGATCATCGCACTAGATTTGCCTGCGGAACTGGGGAACTGGAGGAATGCTGCCGACCATCTGCGTTGAGCTGTCATGAAATCTATGATTTGTTTTAAACAAATTTAAATTTACATAAAAGGATGTCCTGGAACCGTGGGTCTATGCTTTTGTTAGACGCCAGCGACTTTTTCCAGTTCGCCATTGCCGTTTATATCTCGGACTTCAGTGAAGTAAGGAAGGAAATCGATCCTATGCTTAACTCATTTTGCAGGTTTTAGCCTGAATTAGGAGGAATGTAAGTATGGGCACAACTCTGCGGCACCGCCACAGCCGCCGCGTCAGACCGCCACGCCGGCCACCAACGGGCAGCCACAGCCGCCGCGTCAGACCGCCACACCGGCCACCAGCGGGCCGCCACAGCCGCCGCGTCAGACCGCCACACCGGCCACCAGCGGGCCGCCACAGCCGCCGCGTCAGACCGCCACACCGGCCACCAGCGGGCCGCCGCAGCCGCCGCGTCAGACCGCCACACCGGCCACCAGCGGGCCGCCGCAGCCGCCGCGTCAGACGGCCACACCGGCCACCAGCCAGCCGCCACAGGCTCCCGCCACAGCCGCGGCGTCAGACCGCCACACCGGCCACCAGCCAGCCGCCACAGCCTCCGCGTCAGACCGCCACACCGGCCACCAGCCAGCCGCCACAGCCGCCGCGTCAGACCGCCACACCGGCCACCAGCCAGCCGCCACAGCCGCCGCGTCAGACCGCCACACCGGCCACCAGCGGGCCGCCACAGGCCCCCGCCACAGCCGCGGCGTCAGACCGCCACACCGGCCACCAGCGGGCCACCACAGCCGCCGCGTCAGACCGCCACACCGGCCACCAGCGGGCCACCACAGCCGCCGCGTCAGACCGCCGCGCCGGCCACCAGCGGGCCACCACAGCCGCGGCCGGCCGTTTGGACGCGCGTTCGACGGAAGCGAGACTTCGGAACGATTGATGCGCTTTAAGGAATCCTTGAACCCATCAGATAGCCAAGTAAGGAGCCAAATCTGTCCGCGCGCGGAGATGTTCGTTTACATGCCGGTTTCTCAGAGGGAAATTAAGTGGCCGCCGCATAAGGACCTCGGTTGACTTCGGTCTCCACGGTCTCCACGGTACTCCAGGTTACCAGCTGCCGAGCGTTCGGGAGCCGAGCCTAACGGGAGAGCCCGTGTCCGCCGAGGCAACACCTCTGGCGTCTTGCACTGTGCTTCTGCAGACACCACCACCAGCCTCCACAGGTGTCTGCCAATCCGTCCGCCCCGCCAGACTCTCTCTGTAACACTGCTCCGTCCGACACAGCATTCCCTTCCTGTGCTCTAACCAGCAGTTTTTTTTCTGTTCGGATTTCTGACCGCTCGGAAGTTATTTCAATGACTTGCAGCACTTTTATGTTTAGCATTCCTGTCAGCAGTGACAGGGTCAAATGAAGGTGAATCGGCAAAGAAATGGGGAATCATACCTACTTTGACCAGGTCACGGATAAGACCTATATAAAAAGAGCCTGGTGCCAGCCTACACCATTGTTCCAGTACCGTTAACAGACATCCAAGTGCATTCGCATGATAAGTTGCATTGCATGATAACATAGCCATTTGTACTGCGGACATGTGGCAGCTGCCCGCGCTAGACCACGATCTCCTCGGATGGTGTGGGTTTTCGCGAACAGCGTAAGTTATCCACATACGGCGTAAGGTGCTGACAGACGACATAAGTCATCCGCACACGACGTAACACCTTCGCAGGTTACATAAGACAATCATGGACGATGTAAGACAATCCTAAGTGGGTGAACGCCTCTGCCGTCATTTACTGTATGACGGTGCGTAGCGTCCGCAAACAGTGTTCGACGGTTTGTGGATGGTCGTTTAAGATTCCGCGGAGGGTGCCTGAGGGTCCGAGGTCCGCGGACGGCGCCGAGGCCCGCGGACGGCGCCGAGGTCCGCGGACGGCGCCGAGGTCCGCGGACGGGCCGGGCCGGGGTCCGCGGACGGCGCCGAGGTCCGCCCGCGGACGGCGGTGGCGCCGACACCCGGCCGCCTGGCGCCGGTTGAGCAGGTGTCATCAGCGGCGAAGCGCCGGCGCCGCCCATGACCGTCTGCGCCGCCCGCTCCCCTACCTTCCCTCCCCACGGAGCCCATCAACTCAATCACCCCAATATCGAAAGGCTCGGTCTTATCGGCCGCCGTCAGATCTGTGTGGCCCCACTTTTTGCTCCCAGATTTGTGGGACGGGCATTTTTATGAGGAGTGGACATGACGAAGCCGTACTCATTTCTGGCCCGGCCAGAGATCACTGGAACAGATAGGGGGCAAGTACTGCGGGAGGGGCGCCAACGGACAGACTGAATTCGGCGGCATCGCGTGGAATACCGCAGGCGTGAACAGAGGTGGGACTTTTCAAGATCATCGGAGGAGACCTAAGGATTTTAACTCTACTCAATTTGCATGACACCCGAGTGTATCATAGTTATGGAACATTGGGGCTCAAGCTCTGGTAGTATGAACAGTGCAGCACACGGACGTGAAGATTTTACTAAAATTTGATGCAAATGGCGTACGTAAAAACAAGCATAGCTCCTTTTTAAGAAGGGCGAAACAGGAGAAGGGAAATGTGATATAAATCACCTTTGAGCATGGTCGTTAAGGTACTCCAATGATCGCATTAGCTTTTAGAACTTCTGCGTCTTCAGAGAATAAACGTTGGGACTTCAAACCTTTCATTCCACACAACGCTCATGCGCCTCATACCGAAGTTACGGAACTTTGAACCTCAAGCTCTCATCATATGGATGGCACAAGTCATGGGCATAGCAGTTGTAGCGGAAGTCGGTTAGCTTACTTTGCGGCAGAAGCACAAGGCCCAACCCATCTTTAAGCA
This sequence comes from Pollicipes pollicipes, assembly GCF_011947565.3. Classification (NCBI taxonomy): domain Eukaryota; kingdom Metazoa; phylum Arthropoda; class Thecostraca; order Pollicipedomorpha; family Pollicipedidae; genus Pollicipes; species Pollicipes pollicipes. Next base: position 31,775,861 of record NW_023596818.1, on the reverse strand, counting down.
GAGCAAAATGGACACACTGAAGCCACAACACACACACACACAACCCACACACACACCACCCACACACCCACACACACAACACACCACACAACACACACCCACACAACACACACCACACACCACACACACACACACCCACACCACCCACCACACCCACACCCACACCCACACCCACACCACACCCAACCCACACACACCACACACACACACACCCACCCACACACACACACGCATATATATATATATATATATATATATATATTTGCTTATTATTTTTTATATTATATATATATGTATATTTGTGGTCGTTTTATCTGTTATATAGATTAGATATAGATATAGATATATATATATATATATATATATATATATATATATATATAGATAGATATATATATATATATAGATAGATATATAGATAGATATAGATATATAAGATGATAGATAGATAGATATAGATATATATATATATATATATTATATATATATATATATATATATATATTATGATATATATATATATATATATATGTACATATATTTGCTTATTATGTATTATATATAATATATATATAGTCTATTTTGATGAGTCGTTTTATCTGTTATATATATATATATATATATATAATATATATCTATATATATATATATATATATATATATATTGGACTTAGAGCATGATCAAAAAGAACCACTCTTGCAAACTGATGACCGCCAGTGACAACAGCTTTTCACAGTGACGTAGAAACAGGAAAAGAACAGGTGCAGTCGTTTCCAGCCTTTGGCAAATTGGCTTTAACCAATCATCTTCATAACGGAAGCGTATAAAATATTGGTCGGCTTCACATTTCAGGAACCGGTAGAGGTTGGGGATGCTCCGCCGCCTACTCGAGGCCTGTGACCTTCCCAAATAGTTATGCTTGGAGGTGAAGCAAAGTCGCGACGAGGCAGGCGTCGAAGAATTCGAGAGAGACCCTCGAGGACGACGAGGTTCACGACGCCGTCAGCCCGCATTCCAGTGCCGTCCGCCAGTGCTCGCCTATTTGCAGCTATTGTCTGTCTACAGGCCCGGCCATTGTGGCGTGCCGCCTCAGCCTCGAGCGGTGAGCGATGACAGCTAGGTGACCGGTCGCGGTCGGCGCCGCCCGGGTCACTGACCGTACCTGTCCGGAAGTGGGGCAGCACCCCGCCTCAACCCATCGGCCGCCCATTGTCGGTCCGAACGCCGCGCCGCCACGCTGATCCTGTCCGCTTCATTTTCGCGTTATGAATCCTATTTGGCGGCGGCGCGCGGTCGGGGATGCGTCGACGAATGCGCGTGACGGCCAGGTGGCGGCGGCGGCTGGCGGCGGCGGGGTCAGGGGGCGCGACCCCGGCCGTCTCTGGTGGCCGCCGGCGACACGCCGCCACCTGGCTGTCCGAGGTCGGCGTTGGCTCTGGCTTTGGTCTTTAAATACGTTTCTAGTGACGCATGAGATGGGGAATTTCCCACAGGCAGACCTCTTGTTTATGCGATCCTTTTGAATGGTGGATGTCTTATTTTTGAGTATAGAAACGTTGCGCAAAGCGTGACTTTAGATCTCTTGTTGACTTTAGAGGCCAACTCATTTAACTGGGGCCGCCAAATTGGAAGGAATTGTCTGCTAAGTTAGAGAGTCGGGAGGAGTAAATGAACAGTAACACCAGCTTTCAGAGCAGCCTCCAATTAGCTTTCATGTCGTTTCTAAGAGTCGATTGTCGTGAAGTTAAACCTTCGACGTTGTTGAACTTTGCGGTGACGCCTGAATAAACCGCCCTGTCGAATACGCCCGGTCATCACACACCGCAGAAGCTAGCAAACTGGCCCACTCGGACTGTGGCAAAGATAACCTTACAAACGTTTGGATCGAACCAGGTGAGGTGTGAGCTAAATTGGCACAGTCGAAAAGCGAGCGGAGTGGGGCTAACTGACTCGCTCAGACCAGTTCAAAGCTAAGTCGAGTTGGTTCGGTCGGGCCGGGACAGAAGCGAACCAGCCGTCGCCGCCCAGGTCATGACCGTGCGCTGCGCAGCGCCGCCCACGGAAGCTCGCCCCGCCGGCTGGGCACTGACGGCTGTGACGGATCGGTGGCCGGGGCACGCGCTGGGTGGAGCCGGCCGCGGCGCGGTGTTGTTGGGGCGGCGAGGGAGGGCCCAGCCTTCAGCCCGCGGCCGCGCCGGAGACGCCGGGCCGCCCGCCGGTGGCCAGGGCAGGGCCGTGGGAGGGTCTGGACCGCTGGCGCTGGGGGCGCGGCAGTCTGCCGGGCGTCGCGAAATGGACGATGCTTCGATCTGATAGATTTGAAGTAGAAAGGTGAAATGTTCATGCATGTCGTGTGTACTTTTGGAACGCGAACTTGACTTCTCAAATGGCGGAGAGCAGTGAAGGGGTAAGAGCACCGAGAGCCCACCCCAGCAGGCTATGGCCGACCGCGAACACTCACTTCTTGTGTGGCGTATCCCACGGTGATGCTATCTTTATGACGATCAATGGCAGTGGAACGGAACGGCTCATACGCATCAAATGGGCATCAAGATCAAAATCAAATCTGTGCCTAATCCCCCGACATTTCTCACGTCCCTATGATATGTTGTGCGACAGCCCATCCATTTTCTCGGCGGTAACCTTACTTTCATGCTAACTAATGACGATCCTGAGGCCTAGCCCGGCGTAGCTGCACGCTTTGAGTAGGCTCGGTTTGTTTGGTCGCAGATGACACCACAGAAGCAGCTGAAAAAATATTTTAACACCCCGTGTAATGGCATGACGGTGTGACTGCTACCTCTTGGTGCGATAATGATGGTCCGACCCCCTCAGGTACCAGCACTCCGCCCATACACTCCCCGATCCAGCGGAAGACGTGAGGTCGGAGTTCCTCGTGCATGACGTCATGCCACTCAGTCAGGCCGTCGCCGCCCGCCTTCCTTTCTCACGCCTCACGCATACGCATGTCGTTCTCACGCCTCACGCATGTCTCGCGCATGGCAAACCTCGCGCATCATGCCTCACCCCTCACTCCTCCCACACCTGCGCCCCATGCATCACGCTTCACTCCTGGCCAGATATGCACCTGGTTTCCAATATGTCTTGCCAGGAATCGTCTCCCGGTTCCTGGCTCCAGAACTAGGAAGAATCCAGGTACCAGTCTGGTATTAGTCCGAGAGATCCAGCATAAAACAGGATCTAGCCTCATACCAAGCTGGTCTGCTGAATCTCCTGGGGAACCAGGATCCAGATTCGGGCTTTTCGAAGGAACTCGTGGAAACCAGAACCCAGCAGTCTATTTTGTTGAAAGGTCCAGAAATACAAACCAGGATCCAGGATCTTGGTTTGTTGAAAGACCCAGCAGAAGCCAGGACCCAGGACCTTGATTTGGTGAAAGAGCTGTGGGAGCCACAATCGAGGGTTTTGTATGTCTAAGGAACCAGTGGGAACCAGGAACCAAAACTGAGAACTAGGCACATGTCTGCTTCTCACTCCTCCTACACCTGCGCCTCGCGTATCATGCCTCACGCCCCGTACCTCACGCCCCCCGCTTTTCACACCTCACTCCACGCCGTTCACGCCTCATGCCGTCTATGCCCCAGTCGTGCCCGGCTCGCCGGGCGTTCCCACGCGACGTGGTGGGGAGCCAACGGCCGCCACGGCCGGCAGCAGTCACGTACACGCAAATCGTTCTCTGGCCAGCCCCGGGCCGTGTTCCCACGTGCAGCCCCGTACAGACTGGGGCGCGTGCGAGCCGGCGCACCACAACAGGAAGCGAGCCGCTTCCGGGAGCGAGCGGCACGGCCGGGCCGGGCCCGAGGGCCGGGGCTGGGGCGCTGGCGATGCAGACTCGACTGACCTCGGCTGACCTCTGCTGACCTCGGCTGACCTCGGCTGACCTCGGCTGACTTCGGCTGGAGTCGGTGGGCGCTGCTGCGTGACAGGGGAAGCGGGACATTTTCTCGCCTGAATGGAGATTTGGAGGATGTGGCGCTGTTAACGCCAACGCCCTGATGCACAGCTCATCCAATCGGCATGTTGGTAAAAGTTTTGGAACTTTACCCTTGACGCCCCTGAGGCACAGTTTCAAGCTCTTCTCGCCCCGCCGTACGTGCGTAGAGGTTTCCATCCAAGTTCAGCACTTTACAACACGCATTTTTCAATCAATGGTAGCGGAGCATAATTTAGTGACGCATTGTTTTCTTCAAAACATGACGATGCATGCTAAATTGAGAAGCCTAAGGATCTTCTCGTGGGCCTATACGTTTTGCATTGCTATCCTTTTGTTTAGTTGAAAACGCACTTGGCTCGGAAAGACTGTTCCATACCAGTCTGTCCACGAGCTTGGTGCAGATTTCATGCACATTAAAACGATTTTATGATCACCAATAACACCAGATGTGTAAATAGCTGTTTTTGACACTGTGATACGGGGGAATCTGAGATTGTCATTTATGTTGTTTGTTTCCAGTACGTAGCAATATTATATATATATATATATATATATATATATATAATATATATCATATAAATTATATTTAATTATGATATATATAGCTATATATAATATATTATATAACAACCAAGATATATATATTATATATATATATATTAATATATAATATATATATATATATATATATATAAATAAATCTTTAATATAGATATAGATCTATATATATATAATACAACAATACATATATATATATATATATATATATTTAATATGATATATATATCTATATATATATATATTTAATATGATATATATATCTATATATATATATATATAATACAACAATATATATATATATATATATATATAATGAAATGTAGCAATCAATAGCAATGGGTGCTGTTGTAAGCGCCGTACGTCAGTGCGTTATAAAGGTGCAGCACGTGACGCTCAACTTGCAAAAACTTGTCCGGGCCGCGCTCAGCGTGATGGAAAAATGCGGCGTGCTGTCCTCTTATACAAATTTCCCAAAGCTCGGCATATGCTGTTGGCTTTTCGGCAACGCCGATACTTCTCCGTGAGTTAGTGCTGGGAAATAGGCTTCCAACAGCAACAACGCGGTCTATTCCAACCGTGTCGTCCGCCATTAACCTAAAACGCTGCGACGTAATGCCAGCCCGCCCGAGTACATCCTGCATATGCATGACCCCTACAGCGCCGGCTGGCATCCCCACCATTTGGTTCGATGCAGCGACTATGCAGGAACTGTAGCTATGCATGATGACATTACCGATTCGGCTGCAAAGGTCGTCACTCGGCGCGGGTGCACATACGGCACGGTGCCAATACACGCCCGCTGAAAGCACCGGTTTTATGTGTACATTTGTGTTGTGCAACATGCTAGATAGCATGCTGCATGGTGCAAAGCGGAGCTAGTCTCCTCGGATCAGCAATAGCTGTGTGGGGCACCTTTCCCCATTTCTAAAACGATGTTTTTTAGATATTGCATGTGTTGGGGGCGGCTATGATGACGTATTCATTTAGACGCCCGCGCGATTGAGTAAGCATTACCGCGGCGAGGCATGCGTGATGTCACTTGTATCGAGAGCTGTTGTCCACTTGGCTGGAGAGGCGGGCACGTCTGCGCACCAGACCTCGCACATCGCAACCTCTCTCGGCAGACATCGCCACGTGTCAGGCGGTGGATACCAGCGGGAGCCGGCGCTCGGTTTTTTGTGCCCCCTTTAGCTCGGCTGTCAGAGGGCCAGCCGTCAGTCGTAAATCACTGGTATCATGCATCAGCCTGTTCTGGACGCCACGGCGGCGCCACCGTAACTGACCGCGGCGCGCTGAGTGTCAGGGGACCCGGCTGTTCGCCGCGGGTCTAGCACACTGCCCACCACCGAATGCTGGACGCACTGCTGTTCGCAGATCACGAGAACCTAAACTGCTGTTCGCTAGGTTCGCCAGGACGCACTGCTGTTACGCTGCTGTTTGTCATTGCTGTCGGTATGCTGTTTGTTGTGTCCAGCGACAGAACGTCGAGCATTGCCACTTTTGGAGTTTGTTTGCATCATAGAACTAACTCAAATGTCCTTGGTGAGGTGAATCTGGGGTCGTTTCTAAAGTTAGATTAAAGGAAATTAAGTATAAACAAATAAAATGCCTGCTGGCATTCAAATACTAGAGTTCAGTGTCCTTCAGCCAGTTTAAACGGCGTACTTCAATGTCAGCCAGAGAGCACTAGCGACGGAAGGCGTCGTCATGGAGGCTTCACGGCATACTCAGTGGTTGAGGCCTTATGTGGAGTCCTGCCTCCAAAGCGGGCAGGAAGGGTGGGCACCGCTGGGAATCAAACCCCAGATCTCTGGTTTCCTAGACGCGCAGTGGCCGACGCATACCACACTATCGGTATCCAGCGACCGATTCCTAAACAGCTGTCAGCTAGGACGGCATACAAGCCTGTCATACCCTTCAGCTGAAAAGCCTGCCCCATGCCCGGCTTGCGTTGGCCTCCTGCAAGAACTTGGGCAGTTACTCTCATAAGTGTTACTAATTTTTAAAACATAATCAACTTAAATGAAAAATATAGAAACTGACTTGTTATGAAAACTTACCACGGAACACAAAAGATGTAGGGACCAGGGGTGGAAAAATACGAATCAGACGGATTTGAATAGCGCGAATAGGACAAATGGTTGAAGAAAGATTAAGAAACTGAAAAATATGGCGTAACAGAAGAATAGGCAAGGGAACGATGGACGCAAAATACCTAACCCACCATGCATGTCAATGAGCGTCTTTCCTCCCGGAAGACGCCATCCGGGGAATTTACAGCTCCCAAACTGCCCCGAGTAGCGCAACCCCCGAAAACGCACGTTCTGGGCGTCCACAAAAGACGGCGGCTACAAAGCCGACAATGTACCTGCCGGGTTATCTGGGAGCGGGCCGGGCCGGCCGGCCGCGCCCGGCCTCCCCGCGCGCCGACAAAGGCGGGTGCCCGGCACCTGCGCCCGGCCCCCGGGTATTGGTATTTAGCCGGGTCGGCCAGAGACAAACAAGCGCCAACTGATTGAGGCAGCCATCCTTTAGGCGGGTGACGTTTTACCTGGGCACGCCGGCCGTATCAGATGGGCGGCCGGCCCCCCGTCGAGTGTCGAGGCCGTTTGAGCGGCGGCGGGACAGCGCCGGCGGTACACGGACGGGATCGGACCGCGGAGGGATCGGGTGCGGTCCAGGCGAGACAGGGACGGGATCGGACCGCGGAGGGCTCGGGGTCGGTTCAGGCGAGACAGGGACGGGATCGGACCGCGGAGGGATCGGGTGCGGTCCAGGTGAGACAGGGACGGGATCGGACCGCGGAGGGATCGGGGTCGGTCCAGGCGAGACAAGGACTGGGACCGGACGGGAGAGGGATCGGGGTCAGTCCAGGCGGGACAGGGACCGGGACCGGACGGTAGAGGGATCGGGGTCGGTCCAGGCAGGACAGGGACTGGGACCGGATGGGAGAGGGATCGGGGTCGGTCCAGGCGGGACAAGGGCCGGGACCGGACCGGGCGGATTAGAGGGCGAGCTTAGGGGAACTGGGGCGGGATGAAGCAGCCTCGGACCGTGTGAGACAAACTGGGACCAAGCGGGAAGGCCTGAGATCAAACGAAAATGAGTGGGACCCGAAATGCAAGGAGGGCAACAGAACAGACGGGATAACCTTAAACACCGGATTGGTCTGGCAGCGACGAAACGGGATCGGCCGAGTTTCCAGCGGTGAGACTGGATCAGCAGATGAGACCAGAGCCTCTGAGCCGCTGAGCATCTGAGGACCCAGGTCCGGCGTGGCAGAATCAGGAACCCGGCCATCCCAAGGGACCAGGAGCGGTTTGGGGGTTGGGGGAGGCTGTGGACAAAACAGTCGGGGAGGGGAGGACTGACCTTGGGAAGGGATGGAGTTCTGGAGGTCCTTGTATCTTCATATCTTTGGCTTTTAGACCTTGACTGGTAGGAACATGACGATAACGGGACGCTGGGCGGTCGAGTGCCAGCTGTGTTATCGTCCGACAGAGCTGTTCACACTGTTCGTCCATGTCCGTCGGTGAGAGCCCCGTGTGATAACGTCCGGCACCTCACCCGATACTTTTGCCAGCTGCATGCCATGGGGTCGAGAACAGCGCTGAATATTCCGAGAGCAGTGATCTGTAAATTGAAGGGCTCTGCTGTGCTTTCGAGAGATCGACATGGCGCTACGAGAGTGGCATGCAGAGTAATGGCAATCACTTCACGGCACATTCTTCGAGAACATCGAACGATAGTCTTAGGAGCTTTGCACGATAATAGCCGCAGCGCGCCTTGATCTGCGATCAGGCCCAGGTCACTTTTCCACACCGTTTCCACACCGCAACAGGTCAAACGCAATTGCCAAAGTGCGTTACAACGAACTCGTGCGTTACACCGAACAGCGCGGGCTTGATTCGATCTACCTTCTCAGCTGTGCGACGTACCTGCGAGTCCTATCGTCAATAAGTCTTCATCGCTCCGCGCAGCTTTGCAGCAACACCTGTCACCCGATCCTGTGGGACCCAAGGCCCGCGCATCTCTGCCAGGAAGTGACGGCCAAGAGAATCCCCGTCTCACGAGCCGCGCGCCCGCCTCTCGGCTCACTCTTCCGCTTTGTCGGGACGGCGGGGTTCCACCCCCATCATCAATCACGCCATTGCAACACGCTGCATCCCGCAGCGTGCAGGTGCCCGGCCCGATCGGCCCTGCCGTGCCTTGCCGTGGCGTGGCGTGCCCCATCTGGCGGGCGGCCGAGGGGTCGGCCAGGGTGACCCGGGCGCGCGGCGGCCACTGACTCGGCAGGTGCAGAGCGTCTCCCGCCGGCCCGGCCGGCCCGCCTTATGTAAATCGGGCGGCAGGAATGCTGGGCAGGTGCATCTGCCGCCAACCTGTTCTTGTGTGCGTCCTCAGCGGGTCGGAGCGGAGGGGGGGACACAGGTGGGGGCGCGGAACGCGGAGGAAGGGCAGGGGACGGGTCAGCGGGGAAGCGTTAGACGGACGGACCGCACACCGCGGTGGCAGAGGAGAGCTGCTGCAGGGCGGTTGGTTGGGAGATGGAGAGCACTAATGTGTCTCTCCCGTGCCAGTACGGCTGCTTGTTGGCCCGGCTCCTTTTCACTGCTCACCCCTTTGATTCCACATCATTTGTTGTGATTATCACCAGCTTTTTGGCGTTGCACCTGGCGTCCGGGTAGCATAACACCAATTAATCTCCATTCCTAACTGAACGCCTTTCAGTGCCCCTGTATAGTCGGCATCGTATGAACTCCTCGCTCGCTTTCTCTGATGGACACTCACTAAGCTGCTTACCACCAAAGTCAATCTTGCCGGCCCTATTCAATTCAACTTTGATAAATCTGAACCCTAGTTGTGATTGACCGGTAGCCAGTTGGAGCAAACCAGCTGCTCGCCGGTGATTGTACTCGCAATTAGTGTTTGGGAAGCCAACCTGTCAAAGGAAACCCTGCTGCAGGACCGCAAACACGCAAGCGGCGAGCTTGATCGAGCCACCTTGAGCACGAGCACGGACCGTCTTCAGGTCCGCGCCGAGCCGATGCTGACGCCGCGCCGCGCATGCTGCGTCTGTCATGTCCACACCGTGTAGCTGCCGGGGTCGGACTGACGCCCGGCGCTGCGGGAAGATGTCCGACCCCTGTCACTCATGTAAACCGCGAGGACCCGACGACATGGCTTCCCAGCTGGCTAGGATGTCCGTGAATATTAAAGGAAAACTGAGCAGGCCACTCATTATCCCACGTGATGGGTACCGCACATAGCGTCAAAGTTTTGGTTAGCTCTCAAATAGCTACTCAATATCCACACCACGTACGTCCAATACCACTCTCGCGCAGAACCAGACCACGCCGCCTGCTGTGAAATCGAGTCGTGTTCGATATCCTCTGCATGCTCTCGCATCTGTTGCGTTCGTTCTTGGGCATGCTAGATGGTGCTCTTATGTTACCATCTCTGCACCAAAGCGCATGCATTATTCATGCAACGCTGCACGCTCTTACCGTACACAACTATTCAGCCCGTACTGCAATCGCTAATTACTGCAAGCCACGCGCGACTGCGGCGTGATTCAGAGTCTGGCGCAAAACAGGGCAGCTGCGGCCGCGGCCGCGGTCAAGGCGGCATCGCACCGTCGCAGGGACGGGCGGCATCGCACCGTCGCAGGGACGGGCGGCACCACGCCGTCGCAGGGACGGGCAGCACCACGCCGTCGCAGGGACGGGCGGCACCACGCCGTCGCAGGGACGGGCGGCACCACGTCGTCGCAGGGACGGGCGGCATCGCGTCGTCGCAGGGATGGGCAGCACCACGCCGTCGCAGGGATGGGCGTCAGCATCGCGCGGCGGCGATCAGCTTGGCGGCGTCTCGCTTGGGGCAGGGCAGCGCCTCGATGCGGGGGACGGAGCGGGCTGGGGCTTGTGGCCTGAGCGACGGGACAGTGCAGAAACGACAGAGCCGGCGGCCACGACGATCGCCGGCGCGGCAAACTGGGGCCGACAGGCCCCACATACAGGCCCCAGTTCCCACATACTTGCTCCGTGCGCAGCTCATTTGGTGGGAGCTGGAGGCGAGAGGGGGTGTTCATAATGTCTACAGTTAATAATTTCCGCAGTTCATAACATCTACAGTTTATGGTGTCTACAGCTCATAATGTCTACAGTTAAAAATGTCCACAAAATAGCTCTGTTTGCGTCCGTCAGAGTGAAAGAATTCGATCTTATGAGAGAGACGTGTTGCTAAGCGCCGTGACGTCATTCCCTCTGATCATATATATTGTGTCATATACATACATGCACACACACACACACACACACACACACACACACACACACACACATATATATACATATATATATATATATATATATATATATATATATATATATATATATATATATATATATTTCTCCGATCATTATATAGTCGAGTATCATTGTTGTAAAATGAATCTTTCGCGGTCCCCTAAAGCCCGCTCTGATTAAAACTGATTGAAAGAGATCGACTCTGAATAAGAGACTGAAATAAAACCAACGGAACTTAAGTCGAATTCGCACACAACAGATGGAAACCACCCCCACAGAAATAAGGCCCTTGCATGAAACCGACAACCGTGCCCGCGGCTGTACTGGGGCAGTCACGTGGTAGGCGTTACAGGGCGGGACTGGCGTGCAAAAAGGGCATGATGGCATAGAGTCGGGCCGAAAATGCGTCGGCATGTGGCCGCTTGATCATGAAGGGAGGTCCGAGTCATGATCAGGGAGCTAGAATCGCTTTTGAACTAGGGTGGGAGCGAAAAATTCCATCGCGAAAAGACCGTCCGGGAGCGAAAAAATCAATTCACAAAAGATGGAACTTATGAGCTGATGACTGATGCTTCAGCAAACAGAGACATCTATTTCATGTTGGCATGGGCGTAATATCATAAACCTGACAAAACTGTTTTGTTTTTAACATATCAGGCCATTAAAGTGAAACAGGCTACATTAAAGCATAGCAATTTCATGGCAGTGTAGTAAGCATAAAAATTTATTAACACCAGTAATTTGATGCTGCACTTTGCACTTTCCTTCCACAGCACTTTTAACACAACACGAAGCAAAGGAATTCAACAACAAAATAACAACAGAAAATTCAACAAGAATAAGACACAAAAAACAAAGAGAAACCTTGGACTCATACACATCAGCCCATCACTAAGTAAAACACAATAGACATATCTCTGGCTTCTGTTTAGATGAAGTCAGGGAAAACAAACATTTTGTCACTGTTTCTTACAAAATACCAATGCTTATTTCCATGAAAGTAGCCTAACTATGCCTAGCCTAAAGAGGCCCTACTTCATCTCATGTCTATCATCATCATCATTCATAATCTTGTCTAACCTGTTTTTATCACAGCAGCAGTTGTAAGTTACTGATTCTTGCACAATTCCCATTGCCACTTGCTATGCACTTAACCAAATTAACCTAACTTAGAGTGGCCCATATGCTGAACATCATCTCAACTCACCTATCTGTCGACAGCACCACTTGTGATAAAGACATGATAAAGCTGATTTTTGGCTGGTTTCAACTTGCATTTTTATTCAGTTCCTTTGTGTATGCTTGTTGACATCAGACAAAGTTGACAACACTCAAATCAAAACGCTTTAAATGACTTTGAACAACTTATTCGATTGCCATGGTAAACCTATGTCAAGGGCAATAATGGGTGTGTTCCACAAAACAATTGCTCTTCTCCAAAAGTAGCATAACTTTTAGATGACCATGCCAGTATTCCTGCTTGCCTTTTCAGTTGCAGCAAAGGCATCTACTTAGGCTTGTTTATTCATATTTAATGATAAAGTTTGAGATGTTGGCTTCACATTTTCCATGGGATGGTCTGACTATTTGTTACATACTAATATTTAACTCATATTATAATTGCTATGTAGGTTAGAGTATCCTTGTGCTAAAAATATAGTTCATATATACAGTGCAATCATTTGCCAGTCAGCAAACCATAACAATTGTAAAAAAATTTGGTTAAAGTAGCCATGAGGGACCACTTCAAGAAATTTGGGGCAAATAATCAAGAATATGGAACAAAATGAGCCCATTGCATGCCTTGTAGCATCATAATTTGTGTTATGAACATACCCGATGGATTAAAGCAGAAAATGGCTAACTATGGTTACCAATCATGTGTTGAACGCAGGTGAGGTAAGCAATTACTTGGCCCACAGGAGACTTGCTGGCTTCTTCTTGCTTCCCCCAAAACAAAAAGTCATTATCTTTTGCATGGTCTGCTGACAGACGGAGTCATTCCACTCTCCCCCCAAACATAAATATCAATCATGGCCACCAACCAAAGGGGTTAAGATGCGAAACAAGTAAGAGGTGTGCATGATAAACATCTCCGGAGGGCAGAATTTCGCCATCAAATACTTCTGTATTAGCTGCGTCAGGTCTGTCCCAAAGCTCTGTATGGCAGCATTAAGATATCCTTGTCAGGTAGTCTGGTGAGTTAAACACATGAAAGGCTTGAATCGTTCATTATTGAGCACCACCATGAACCAAGAAAACGGTTAACCGAGGGTTTAACAGGGCAAAAATGGCGGTAAAAATAAGTTCCGTGCTTCAAATTGTCTCCTTCATTCCCTGTGCATTGTTCACTCTTGGGCGCATATCAAACATGTTTGGGTGGATAGCGAATTAATCCGATTTATGCATAAAATACGTACAAGTTTGCAGTTGGAACATCTTGCAGGGAAATTGATTAACATTTCAAGTAGCAGATGGTACCTCTAGAAGTAATTGAAAAGGAAGGGAGAATAAGGTGGCATCACACTCGTATGATACCAAGAAGAACCAAATTAGTTAAATAACTATAAAGACTGATACTTTTCTGGCAAAATTTCGTTATCAGCTGATTTGACTTAAAATCTGTTAACATGAGTGCTGAAATTGTGATATTCATTTTGTAAATTTAAGTTTAAAGACATTTCTTGAATTTCTTACTCCTGCATTTCGAGAGTGATGCAATTTAGTCGTTAAGTTTCCTCGGGAAAAAATGCGTGGGGAAAATTATCTACCATGGCTTGATTGTGTTTGCACCAGGCTCTGCTTTCGTGGTGTGTTGGTAAAACCAAAAAAATAGGGGATGCGTGAATACCTTACATTTGGCACACAGCTGCCGATTGTGATGCATTTTGTAAACAAACCAAACTTAATGCGTGCAAGCAGCTGGAGTCGCTGGGGTTCTTGGGCTTGGAGGTACCTGGCGCCCTTGCTCTGTGCATACATAGACATGATTCAGATGTTGGTGGGGCAGGACATAGCCATAGGTGTTCAGGTTCTGTGAAGCTTCGTTTATGCTTAGTGGTTTCAAGTGAGCTCGGTTTTGGATGGCATCTGAAAACCTCGGAAAGGAAAATAGGGGTTTGGCATGTGCGATTAGACAATGTCAGGCAGGAGTGAAAATTCACATAAAACGTGGGGAAAAGGAGTGAAAAATTATTCCTCATAGGGCGATGCTTTACACCCAAAATCGGCAATTCTAGGACACTGGTCATGATAGCTGAACCATGTGCACGTTGCAACTTAGAAAGGTTTAGCTATGGGAATGTAGCTGTTCAGCCTGGCTGATGAAGCATGCAGTTGTAACATCATGAAACCATAATACATACAAAAAGTTGTTTCCGGTGAAAATGATGAGACAAATCTTATATCTTGAAAAAACAACCGGTGGAACCTAGGCACATACAAACTCTGGTGCACTATGAGCCATTGATTCGCATTCAAAATTCTGACCATCCCGTGCCTACGTCGTTTTTTGGCATCTACGCTGTAGGTACAGATGCCTCCCTAATGACCAAAAATACCTACCCGCACCTAGGGTTTTGCCTCCTCAGGGAAACTAAAGCTGAGATAGGCGAATAATCTTAAGAAGTTGGATACTGGTGATGCGACCGAATTGTCTTTTGGTAGTGATTCTTCCACATGGAATAGGCGATTCGAACAGGCAAGACTGTGCACCAATGAGAAACAGCTGAATATGCATATATAGCATAGCAACCGTGACATTTACTTATTTCCAAACTGTGTTATGTGGATTAAGGGCGGACAATGTCCTCCTTGTCCACTCCTCCCCCTCCCCCGGTCACCGGGCTTGGTTCCCAATAAACGTTACTGAGCTTGCCACGTCCCCACCACTGTTTTGAAATTTGTATATGCCTTTGCTCTATGGGGCTATTCTGACCTGTAAAGAGTCCATCATTGGCAATAATTCCAGCCTGTTGGGGGCCCAGTATTTAATCTTAGGCGACCCATTCGAACATTTTGGAGTCCCCCCCCCCCCGAACTTGACCGTTTTTCTCGCGCCCCTGATTCAGAGGAGCCAGGCTAAAACAGAGGTCACGTCTTTTATCGCACGGCAGGCTTGGATATTCCAGCAAAGTTGTCAGTTAAAACACGGACACGCCTGGCCGGTTGAATATCCTTCGCTCAGGTGGAGTGGGGGTCAATTTGACCCTGCAGAGATCTCATAAACTAAGATAGTTAGAGGCACCACATTCATAGGGTGGGTTGACTTGTATGTGAACTCACTCGTGTCAGTATTTGTGGTTCCTAGGTCATGATATTGGCGCCAAGTAAGACCAAACAAGGTCAGACTCCAGGTAAGTGCCTCAAGCGCCTCCAGAGCTCCCCATGCAACCACCGTAAACTTAGATGCCTTTGTAAGCAAAGTGTCAATGGTGCGCATTTTATTTCAGTGACCTTGTTTGACCTTTAGGGGGTCAAAGTTACCAAAAAACTACGAAAAGGTTCCTACTTTGCCATTTATATATGTGCCGGGAAGTACGCTAGGCGGTATGGCTTAAAAAATAAAACGTTAGCCTGCACAATTCAACACCAGCGAATTACCCTGACCTTGAAATAAAATATTACATGAAATATACCATATAAAATATTATATAACTAAATAGCCAATGGAAAATTTATGTTTTGGTCTTTGTGCTTAACAAATTCGTAATGAACACCAGAAGCTGCCCCTTTCGAAGTAAAAGGGCAGTTTAGTTTCGACTCCGGTTTGACCTACATACCTCACCCTAGCTCAATGAAATGTGTCGCAGTTTCAAATTGAATGAGTATATAAGAGCCTATCTCAGAGATGTACGCCTTTGTTTAGCACTCTGTTGTCGTACCGCATTGAGCCATTCCCAGAAATGGTCTTTGTTGACAGCCACGGCCTGGCTCTGATCTGTGATTCTGGTAAAACATTCGAAGGGGTCAAACTGACCCCACCCGAGCACGTGTCTGGAAAAACGATCCGAGAGGTGGGATCAGTGCACACATCAAACGCATTATGCTATGCTACGTTTGGCGACGTTTTTCAGTAGCCATTGTCTTGCAGCAACTCTGATCCTAAAACCACGCGTGCATGGCAGTTGGTCCAATGTCCTGTGTTTAACACCACATCGCACCAAACAGCCACGGGGCTGAGGAACAGCCGGCAGCGAGCGGTCGCGAACGGCTGCGTGGCCTCACCTGATCCTCAGCGACCGCATGCCATTTTCCAGAACCAAATCCTATCACGAGCTGCTAGTATTGCCCTATGTAAGGGAGCAGGAGGTGGGAATACCGCACGTTTCCCGCCGAATGCGCCCAACCGGTCCACACGTGGAGAAGCTGGTGCCGGCCGGGTGTATATCCGGCTCACGCCGTGATGTCAGGACCGGCGCGGGGCGGGCAGCGGCGCATCCGCCTCCGCATTCATCGGCTCCGGCTATTTATTGCCCTGTCAGCAACGAGCCTCATCAGCGATCACGAGCGACTCTCCTGGCCACACCAGGGGCGTGAACGGAACCAGGTGACCTCACCGGTGGCACAGTCGTGCTTCCTCGGTGGCATTCAGCGCTCCGGCGGCCTTCCAGCCCGCTACCGCCGCCTGGAACGACCGCTGAAGCAGCGCTGACCTCCGCAGAAGCTGCGCCGCACCAGCAGGGCTGATCTAGCGTCGCTAGATCTGTGGTCAGTTTCGGATGGCGGAAAAAACACTCTGTGTTGGAAGTCCTGGCGGTATCAATAGCAAATAAATATAAACTGCTTGCGTTCCAGCCTGTATTTTGGCTTCTTCCATTTGAGTAAAAACGAAGTATAACCATTGACAGGATAAGGATCAGTCTTCGCTGAACACAATAATTGTTCTAAGTCTACGCCGGAAGCAGAAACGAATCCGTTCATTTCGCTGCGGCACGGTCCAGCACAGGCCAGCTCCCTGACCTGACCTGACCTCGTGTTGTGCCAATCTCGCGGCGATCCTGACGCGTCATCGACGCCGGCGCGGCGAGGCGCCGGTGACCGCTCGCGCCGCAATCGCCGCCGAGCCCTGTGATTTGGCGGCGCAGCGAATCTGGCGCGTCACTGCGCGGCCGGGGGGTCACGTGCGTGTGGCGGTTCCCACGGTGGATGGGGCGTGGCCGGGCGACTTTCGCCGACTGCGGGGCGGAGTTAGGAGGACCGCGCTGAGAGACTCTGGGGAGAGGGGCACTGTGAACAGGTGCCCTGGGCAACAGCTACAGTCGGCCGCCGGCACGGCGAGGCAGCTGGTGCTGCCAGTGTTTTGTTGATTTTCTGCGCATGCAGCTATTGTGGACCTTAAAATTGCGATTATACGCGAGGATTACGGCGGAAATATGAAACAAACTCGGAGGTTGGTTTGGAATATACGACTGCATGGCGATACTTTGACCAGTCTGAAGCCAGCCCAAGTGCCTCCGGGTTAGACACGTGTGCGCCGGTAACCTCGGAGGAAGCGGTCAGAGACGCTGCAGATACCGCGTGCTCATACAGGCGCCTTGAAAATGGCGATACCATGTGTGTGTTGGTGCATAATACCCAGATATTATGCGAAGGTCAGATTTATGCCGGTGGTCATTTGGGCATTGTTTTCTAAAGGAGTCAGGTTCCGGCAAGGCTTGAACTGTTTGCTCATTTTCCTTGATGTCAAGTGTGAAGGATACGTGCTTTAAGTCCATTGTTGAAAGCCACCCAAGATGCGTCTTAAAAGGTATCCAAAGCGTGATCAAAGCTGCAGGTTTTCCACTTGTTTTGCTTTTGAAAGGGTTTGAACTAGCGAGTTCAAACAAAAATTCCTTGCCAAGTTGTAGTCATCATATCTGACCAACGCATTATGTCGAGCCGCGATAGTTCAGTGCCATTAAAGGATGTCGCGGAGGTCATAAAATATCGCAATCGATGAGATAGCATGATTGTCCATCATTGCATGAAAAGCGTGTCTCCGATGTAAATGTCATGGGCTGCTGCTGCCTGCCTGATCTCCGACGATGGCCGAGACGTGCCGCGGTGGCTGACCGGCAACAGGACAGGATCGGATCGGGAACCAGATCACGACAGCGCGTTGTTTCGTGTGTCGGCGCCGCTTTACCCACGGTCACTCACAATTGCCCTCGCCGCCGACGCTCAGCTGGCCGCGAGAAGATGCGACTTCGAACCACCCCGATTGTCAACAGTAATGCTGCACATTGGAAGACATTAAGGCAGGCGTCAGATATGTTGGAGAAAGCTCACTTGTGACTATTGGTATGCATTTGAGTGCAAAAGATTGCTCTAGATGACATCATTTCTTTATTTAGTAAACGCACAGCTCATTACGTTGTCATTTGATTACGTCACGGAATATTTGCATGATGTCAGAGTCACATAACATTAAAAGACTCTGGATCTGCCACCACCCCCCCCCCCCCCCCCCCCCCTCTGCCGATATCATCGCGTCTCCAGACAGTGACTCTGGATCTGCCTTTGTTGATCATTTGCCACAAACCGCCGCTGACCCTCGCTTGACTGCGACAAAGACCCCTGGCTCCAGTGGACGGGTACCTTGGGTCGGGCTCTGACCATGCTTGTCTTGGCACATCTCGCCAAACCTGTACTCTGAACCTTCTCTAGATCCTCTCGGCTCATCTTTGGTTGTGAAATCAACGGACGGGAATGTTGTATTTCGGAAAGTAAATGTTTTCTGTTCGAGCGAGCAAATTCAGGCTGTTTGCAGTGCATATGGTCTCGCTATTGAAATTCCGACAAATAGCTCTCTAGCCAGCAAAAGAAAAAAAAACATTCTCAGGACAAGGTCATCATGAAAATCACCAAATTCTGCGGAAAGGTTGTCAGCGTCTCGATCTGCTACGCCCGGAACACCATCAAGGTGACGATCTTCGCCCTGAAGTACGCCTCATGACCGAGGACAAAATTCTGGGTGGTCTGCGCACCGGAAAGGATTATCATGTCCTTGGTCCAATGACATTGAAAGACGGTAATAGAGGCTGCACATGCCTGCTCGTCCTCACATACCAAACGGATCACCTATCTGAAACTTGTACTGCTGGCCATCTTCGCTACTCTGGTCGAGATTTCATCCTGAACCCACCCCGCTGCTATAACTGCCAACAAGTCGGTCATGGGAGCAGCACATACAGCCAGAGCGCTTGTCAAAAGTGCCGAGCGACCATACGTAGCGGCGCTACCTATAAGGCACTTGTCTAATGTTTGAATTGTGGGGATTCAGGACAACTTAGAATTTTAAATAGGTTACACGATTTCAAAATTCTGGGCCGGGTCAGCTTACGACGGCCCGGCCCGTAAGCACTGTTGGGACAAAAATATATGTAAATGTGAAGGCTTGATGCCTCGAATTCGACGAAACGTTAAGCAATATCTTTGATTTGTCTCCTATGGCGTTTACCACAGTGGCTCTTTCGAGGCGCACTTTGACTTTGGACACGGCAGTATCACATGATCCATGTGCCGCACTGGTTCAAACTTCACCAATGTGCCCCTTGGTGACAGTCTCTTGCCCGCTGGGCCAATTGCAAACGTTCTTCATTCGCACCAGCAGTGGTGCGCACGGTGGTCGTCATGACGACAGTGTTCGCGACTTCAGTGAAGAGGCGTAATGTGGTCACGAAGCGCTGGCGGCGTCATTTGGCCTCGGAAATAATTATCGTTTATATCCTTATCATGTCTTGACGGCGCTGGAGTAGCACCACCCAAAGGCGGGATACGGGATACATGCTTCGGTCCCTCCCTGCTTCCCGACCATTGGGAAGCGTGGGAAGAAAAAGAAGAACGCATCGACACCGAATCGAACTCGGCCCCTGGTAGCTCTGATACCGCTCCCTGGATTTTGACGACGGAAAAGTTGCGAGCCCGGTTTGACTTCCAGTTCGTCTAATGACATTCGTGCCTCAGAATCCTTCTGCTGGATCGCACACGTCCGCCGCGGTGTCATCCGTCGTGCACTCTAAATAGGCGATGCGGAATAGTCTGCACAGGTTCGTGGGAACCTGACACGAAAAGGTTTGACGCCTTGCAAATGCATAACTGTGAACTGCAGGGAGTAATCTTGACAACGACTACCTCAGTTTAAAACCCCATAAAATATGTGGCGGTTCCTTTTATTGCTCTGCTACCTATGCTAGCTGTCAGACTGTTAAGACGATTTGTGTTAACGCGCAACATGCACGACTGGTGTGTCGCGGTCTTTCACGCAGCTCCGGGTAGTAGATGTTAGTACGACGGATGCCACCAAAGAAAACATCGCCGGTAGTGAGCTTCGAACATTTGACTTTGAGAGCACGACAAAGTGTTCTATCTCTGCGCTGCGCGAGGTCGTGTGTGAGCGCAAAGGGAGCCTGGACTTGTCTGCCTTCGCTTGCGAGTTGGTTTTATTACAGGGTGGCACTTGACAACAATGAACGTGGGACTCCAGCAGTATTTCGAAATATTAAGGCCGTGCTTTCATGCACCAGCTGAAACACCTCTGCTTTCCACACGTACAGCAAGACCATACCTCTGTGAGTGCGGCTGCGTAAGACACAAGGTCAATCTGCAAGACGCGGTTAACCTGCGGAGTGCAGGATTACAGTCGTGAATCAATGCACCAGCTGGCGGCCCAGCGGCGTACACCTGCACGCGCCGCTGCCCCGAGGCGGTCACGCAAATGTCCGCATTGCGACGCGCAATTCCAACGCAATCGTCCGAGGCCGCTTTCCGTCAGCTGGTGTCCGCGATGTCGTGACGGGTGCAGTTCCGTGTCTGTCGGACTCCACCCGTGCTCGCGCCAAACGTCGCCGCATTTTCCCCGAGCCGGTGTGCCGCGACGCAGTGACCTTGCCCCCCCCCCCTCAACGGCGGCGGGAGCTAGCGGGGGGACGGGCAGGTCTCGGCCAGCCCCACGTGCGGCGGTCACCCTCTCGCGTGCCGGCGCCGGCCAGCGCACCGCACGCCACCGCTTATCCAGTTACGGCGAGCCGCTGCGGCCGCCGGCGCCGCCCGGCACAGGTGTCACCTGCGGTCCCGGGCGCCGACGAAAAACGCGCGCCGCGCCGGCGAGCGCGTTTTTCGGCCAGCGAGCCGGCTGAGCCGGCGTCGGTGCTCTCCGCGCGCGGCGCGGTGTCGCCGCCGCCACCCGCCGGCGCGGCACAATGGCTCGCTGCGACGGATGCCCGATCAGTCGCCGAAAAACGCCGACACCCGCGCGCTTTTTGCTGCCGGCGCGCGGTTTTTCAGGCGCGACACGGCAGACACATTACCTGCCGGCGTTTGCCCGGCGCCGGCGTGCAAAAAAAAAATCACGTGCCCCGCGGGCTGGCCAGCCGTCGGGAGGTCAGAGGTCGGGCCGCGCGCCAGGTGCGAAGCCGGCGCGCGGCAGTAACCCGCGCGCCGTCCAGCTCGCGGGCGGCGACCTTCACCGATTGGAAAGCTATTAGCTGCCTGACAAAGGCATGCCGGGCAGATCGTGACCACCATTTACAAGTCGGCACTCTGGGGCGGCTGGGCGCCGAGCTATCCGGGTTACCGGCTAATCGACTGCGATTGTGATGAGTCCAACGACCGACGGGGCGTCACCAGAGGCCCACGCCACCATGCAGAGGCTGGTGGAGGGAGCTGCACGCGCCGTGCGATGGTCTGCAGCGTGTTGGCGAGCGCTGGAAAGAGCGCTCTCAGTCGGAGACTAGAGACCGAATGCAATTAAACGTCATTGTTTATTCGATAATAATCTCGAACAGGACATATCACAGACAAAAGGGATCACAGGGACGATATTTATATCGGATTAACGTAACCAGGGATACGCTCCATTTGTACAGCAGGGAATGCACAACTGCTACGGGGGTGTCGTTGAGAGAACACGCGCCTGGCCCGGAAACGGACCAGGCCTCCCCACGTGTCCACCTGCAGGCCGGGCGACCGACGCTGCATGCCACTTGCGAGGGTCTGCAGACCACCGGACGGCCTGCCGGCCACGCTGCAGACTGTGTGGCAGGGTCCGCAGACCAGGCAATAAGGCGACGGTGGTTGCAGACCACTTGACAGGGCCTGCACAGACGTACGCCAGGATCAAGAGACGGCGTGTTGGGACAGACCACGCGTCAGGGTCGGCAGACCACGGGCTGCTGACCGCTGGCGGCACCGTAGGCCCGCCGAGAGCCCGCAGCCCTCAGGCTTCCCTCCCCGCCCGGCGTGGACGCCCGCTCCTCGCCGCGTGCACACCTGGGTCAGCGGGCCGCAGCCGCTGCGACCCGGCGCACGGCGGATTTGTACTTGGTTTTCTGGTCCAGCCGCGGCACCTTCTAGGACGGCGGCCGCGTGTCTGGCTGCGGCTCTTCGGAGGTCTGCGTCCGGGCCGGGTCACGCTGGGGACACAGGGTCACCGTGAGCGAGGGGTCAAGCGACAGGTCAGGGTGCCGCTGGATCAGAAGAGGCGTCTGGTGCTTGTTACGACGGGCGGTTTGAAGCTCAGGAAAGCGATGTGTACAGTTGTAATAATGTGCATGAGTAGAAGTGACTTGCCGAGGAGGTACAATGATTGGTAAAGCTCGCTCTCGACGCCTGAACGACGGCAGATGACGACGACGGCAGACGCAACCGACGAGGTCTTAACAACGGCAGATAGATGCCACCGACGAGGCCCGGAAACGCAATACATTGTGAATTATGTGGCTTAACTCGAATTTCACTTCACTATAAAGGCAACCAATTTGCTGCATTCCCGGTGAAAACAGCGTAGTCTCCCGACCCGCTCCTTTATGGGAAGTCATGCTCACCTCTTGCTGCACTTGGTTAGCAAGTGCCTCTGCGATCTCCTTCGGAATCTTCATTTTGCTGAAGCGCGGGTGCTGCACGACCTGGTCCTGCAGGTGGCAGATGTAGTTGATGACGTGCTGGATGACCTGCACCTGAGGCAGTTGACGGTCCTTGGGCGCCTCCGGCACAATCAGCTGCAACCTGTTCAGGAGGGAGCGGATGCCGTCCCGCTCCACGGACGGTGGTCGCTTCAGACGACGCGACCGCTTGAAGATGGCTGGCGGCAGCTTCTTTGACTTCATCGTGCACTTCAACAGTCCCTCACTGCCTGTCCTAGCCCGCCCTAGGCCCCACAGTCCTCAGCAACTGGACTCCTCCGCGCCATGACCTAAACTTATAACCTCCTACGTTGAGGCTCCGCCCCTCCGGGCTGCCAGCCAATCAGCGCCGGTGTAGGACGCGGCGCGATTCTGCCAATAAAGGGTCGGCACACACGGAGCCCGGACAATTCAAACGCTGACATATGCAGCGAGCCGCCTGAGGCGCATCGGGTGCACGGACTCGGGAGGGGGGGGGGGGGGGGCTGGTGTTGGGGATGGGGTTTCCGGATGGTCTTTGCGGTTGGTGTTGCCGTCCGGAACACGGTGGCGCCAGAATGGTAGTAACGATGCACCTGAGGGCGTCGTGGTCATGGAAGGAATTACATCATGAAAACGTGCTTTAGTTGCATACTAATGAGGTTACAGAATCTCCAACCTGACTGCATACTATTTTGCCTTCTACTGCCTGTTCTTTCTTTGCACTGTAGTATTTCTGCAAAACAATAATTAGTATTTCACCACGAGCATTTCCCAGCCTTCTATCAGCATTGCCTGTACTTGCATATGAGCTATCGATATTATTGATCCTTGCTCATCGTGCTGCCATTACCATACGTATATATATATATATATATATATATATATATATATATATATATATATATATATATATAACATGTGGCACATGGTTGATCAGCATACTATGCATTATAAATTAGCATTAAGGTAATATTTAATGCCGGTGTCAAGGCGCAGTAAGCTTGGACAGTCTGCGCACCGGCGTCAAGGCTCAGTAAGCTTGGACAGTATGCGCACCGGCGTCAAGGCTCAGTAAGCTTGGACAGTATGCGCACCGGCGTCAAGACGCAGTAAGCTTGGACAGTATGCGCACCGGCGTCAAGGCTCAGTAAGCTTGGACAGTCTGCGCACCGGCGTCAAGACGCAGTAAGCTTGGACAGTTTGCGCACCGGCGTCAAGGCTCAGTAAGCTTGGACAGTCTGCGCACCGGCGTCAAGACGCAGTAAGCTTGGACAGTATGCGCACCGGCGTCAAGGCGCAGTAAGCTTGGACAGTCTGCGCACCGGCGTCAAGGCTCAGTAAGCTTGGACAGTCTGCGCACCGGCGTCAAGGCTCAGTAAGCTTGGACAGTCTGCGCACCGGCGTCAAGACGCAGTAAGCTTGGACAGTATGCGCACCGGCGTCAAGGCGCAGTAAGCTTGGACAGTCTGCGCACCGGCGTCAAGGCTCAGTAAGCTTGGACAGTATGCGCACCGGCGTCAAGGCTCAGTAAGCTTGGACAGTATGCGCACCGGCGTCAGGACGCAGTAAGCTTGGACAGTCTGCGCAATCAGGGCTGTAGTTTCCCATTTCAGTTGGGGGGGGGGGGCAATTTTGAGAAGAAAGTGGGCCGAATCCGGCGGAAACCCCATAATTGAGCGTATTCTGGGGTAGGTTGAGCCGTTTTCCACAGACCCTTCCCCCGGCTTATTTTACGAAACTATGCTGTTGTACGCAACACCAGAATGTTGCCGTTCATTTGCATTTGCCGGAGTAACCGAGCTGCTTTGGAATCGCAATATTCTTCTGGCTTTAGAAGTTAAAAACTTGAAAAGTGATTTTGAAGCGAAAAATATAATTAGCTTGAGGCATGGTTTGGTTGCATGTAACCTTGCTTAATTTGTGCGTCCTTCAATGATTTATCATATTTGTTTGTGAAAAACCTGGAGGATGATAATGGAAGTTGCGAAAAATGTCGAACTATTGCAATATTGACAGCAACTGGAAGCGAACAACCAGGGCCTGTCGCAATACAAAAAACTCGTCATCAGGGTTTTGTAACTCACCAATACTGGACTCTATGGATCACACCACCACCTCTTCCAGTTATTCGTTGCGTGATGCAAAACAGGCGCGCACCGGCGCAGAGTCAGCAAATTCAATCTTAAAGGCAACGTTCTACATTGAATACACTGCAGCAGGCGCCAGATGTGATGAAACAAGCTCACTTAAAACTGTTGTTGTACTTTCAATGGAAAAGACTGTTCTGGAGAACACAATATATCTATGTAAGAATCGAGAGCTAGTTGACGGCCGACGCATCCGGAAATTGTGCTCACGAACGTCAGGTATGAGCGGCGCGACAATTACATCTTCAGGGCCTTGCCCGCAGCATGGCCAATGGAATGGCATGACTTGAATGACGTTATATGGCGTCATGCATGCCCGGTTGATCTTGCAGTAGTCTGCACGGAATAGTTTGCACATAGTCGCGGGCGTGTAGCTCAGAAACTAGATGAGTTTAAGCTTTAAGAAGGGCAGGGCTTTGAAGTGCACCAAATAACCTTTAAGATGGCTATTTCGATTCAAAACCCCATACAAATGGGAAACATTCCCTTTAAGCACGGGCAATGTTAACTACATTACTGTGTCGCCTAAACGTCTGCTGTGCTATTTGCACGGCTCCAGGCGCATTTTGTGCAGACTACCGACGTACCAAAAGGTCAGTTTACCGTGGCACGTGTTACTCTTGCCGATGCGCAAGCGTGAGTTTGTATAATTACGGTACAGCATAGGTGGGGTTATCGGGTACACCGTATCAATGTTCCTGCATACATGCATGAAGCCAGCGCTCTAGAGTAATGTATGGACACTGGGAAATCACTCGCGCCAGGAGTTTATGGCCGCAGTGGGCCAGGCCGGCAATGGTGATTAAAGTGAGTTATCATACAACGGCTGCGGAGCGTGCCTAAAGCCGTGTCACTTTGTCTGGTCTTCATGGTCAGGGGGCAGGGAGGCAGGGGGACGGAATCTTCAGAGCCTCGTGCGTTCTCCGAAGTTCAGAGCAAGCTGTCGTCAACGTAAAAACAAAACTATCGTAGACGCAAAACTACGGCATTTTGATTCAGGCGTTCCCAACCGCAGGGCGGGGGAGTACCCCCAAGCTACGACAGCTTCAGGGTGGGATGGGGGAGCATTTCCATACTCCATTTATATCTGGTTCAAGGAAGACAGCCGGCCAGGCGGCACCGAGAGGGTGGTACTGACCGGAAGGTGATTCTGTCACGTGCACTTCCATGCATCACGTTCACCGAGCTGAACATGTATGTTGGAGTAGCGAAAAAGAATGATAGTGTTTCCACGGGCATCGAATGTTCACGCACGGGCGAAAAGGCCAGAGTTCGATTACGTGATTTGATTAGCACTGCCTGAACACAATCGCTGCATAGAATACTCCTTTGGACCTATATATCCGCTGCTTGTCCTGTTCCCAATAGGAGGTAAGAATGCAAATGTACTCCAATTGCGTTTTTCTGTTTTTTTTGGGTTCGGTAGGTAATTCGTAGGGGAAAAACTAGGTAATTTGACCCATCCCCAGGAAAAAATAGCCCAAGAAGCCCTAAATAAACTTGGCAAGCACTGTCTTCAAGCAGGAGTTATTCTGTTCATATCATATTATCTAAATCCTATGCACCTTTACTCATACCTTTATATATGTGCGGGTCGCCTTACGGTGTTTCAGAAAGAGATTCAACAAACCATCTGTACTCACTATTTTCTCCCATCATTTACACAATGGTGTAAACGCACCTGCATTATGTCCCGATGCAGTTTGTCTGTTTCGAAGATTGCCGCCTCCGCATCTTAGCACGTCAGAACGCCTGCCTTCCGATGCGCCCATCCGTGGCGGGTGGATTCGAGTCGTTTTAGGCGCTCGCTATTTTCTTGACAGGCATGACCTGCGGCCGGTGACAAGGGCCGCGCTTAAGATTAGGTGACGCCAGAGGGCAGGAGGGACTGTGCCGCGCATTGCCGAGCCAGGTCAACAGCAAAATTTGGAGACTTTTGCCTTCAAATTTTGCCGTTGACCCAGCATCGCATGATCGGATGATGGGGCCAGGGCTCGCACAAGCACTGCTTAGCGTGAGCTATGATCCCAGAAATCCTTCCTCTCAAGAAGTTCGAATTAGTTTTTGAATGTGTCCTGACAATGTGCTGCTAATCAGGCTCTTGCATTATTGCACATACTTTCTTAAATACTGCATTTCGTGTATCGCTGACTAAAGTACCTTTATCAAGGCCAGTCGGGTTTTTTTTGGTCCACCGGCTATACTGATTTGAAGTGGTTCGCTAGAAGCCCGGTATCAGTGTGGGTAGGAGATTACACACATAGTGACCTCCGCTGGCATGTGCTCCCCGCTTCTTTATCAACTTGATTACATGTACACCATGGCTCGTGCACAAAAAGTGCACCAATTAATGCGAACATGGAATAGTTTGAGGTGGATACATAGATGTAAGTAGATCGAGAGCGCGTGATGCTGTTTATGTCATGCCACACGGCCGCTCGGGCGGACTCTGGCCCCAAGACGACCGGCGAGGTCTAGCGAGACCCGGCGAGGCCCGGTGGAGCTCGGGCAGCCGTTGGCGGAGGCCCCTCACCATCAGTGCGCAGATGTGAGCCCGCTGCTGCCCCCCCCCCCCCCCTGATGTCACACCTGGCCAGAGGCCACAACGCCGGGTGTCGGCAGCGGCCGCCCCACCACCACGCTGGCGCCCCGGGCACTCCCCCAGGGGAACGAGGGGTCTGGCGGGGCGCAGATCAGCAGCACGTGTCATGTGGTCGGCGGGGCGGGGAGCTCATAGAACCCCCAATCGATTGCAGCTGACAGCAGCAGGGCAGGAGCGCGCGCCCGCCGGCGTCCCCTCGTTGCAGCTGCGCCCCCTACAGAAATATTTCAGGAATGCGCGGCGACGGCCGTGCGATACATGGCGCCACTGCTGTGGGCTGGAGCGAAGCGCCTTTTAAAGGCTAAAAACACACGGCCGAGCGGGTCTCTTCCGGTGAGTAGACAGATGCACGCTTCTGGGCAATGTCCGGGGTCGCTTCATCGCAAATTCGGCAAAACTCGTGCACGGCTCGCACAAAGCACACGCCGGATGCTTCAGCGCGCGACGAACGCGCACGCACGCGCCTGCGCACGTGCCAAAGCACGCGCACGCCGGGCAGGCGTGCGGGCGTGGGAGTCGGTGACCGGTGTCCGCCTCGGGCGATCGGGGATCAGCCCAGCACGCGCCGCCCACGCCCGCACCTGGCGCCCGTGGGACAATGGACTGAAATGATTAATTACAGTTGGCGCTGGGAATGTAAAATGAAGATTTTACTCGGGGCGTTAGATGAATGGACCCTCGTCGCACGGTAAGGCGTTCATGACCCTTTCACGAATTGTATGAGGCAAGCGTTTGTATACGCAGAGGGGGACCTCGGAGAGCGGTCCAGTCATGATGTGGGCTAAGACGAAGGTGCGGGCTTCGTTCACAGTTCGAACGTATCGCAGATGAAAGTTTCGGTTGGAATGGGGGATATAAGATACCGGCTCACGTCTCCTGCAGCTTATGCCTTACGTTGTGCCGCCAACTAATTGTACCTTAACCGCATGGTAATGTCACCGAAATGAATACCCTTTTAGAATATGGTGGAGCAGCGCGCCTCAGTCCTGGAAGTTTGTACCTTTTCATTCCTTCCACATTCACCAATTACTCCCAGAAATTCTCAGAAAACGGCCGGCGTTATCTCGTTTTCAGCTCCCGTCGCCTCCGATTCACTGCTGCCCACCTTGAATTGCCTCGAATCATCCAAAGCGGCTTGCAGTGTGCAGCTATTCTGTGCACACACACCGACAATGGTTGGACCTGAGCTGGAGCCTAGGGTTTTTTTTTCTCGTTACGCTCCACCTGACCGATCACGACACCAGACCACACCCCACCTGACCAACCACGACGCCAGACCACGCTCCACTTGACCGACCACGAGACCAAACTAGAGTCCTAGACTTGCCGACTTTGCGTGTAAAGCAACACCCTATGAGGAGGAATTTTTCACTCCTTTTCCCCGTATTTTATGTGAATTTTTCGCTCCTGCCTGACATTGTGCAATCGCACATGCCAAACCTATATTCCCTTTCTGAGGTTTTCAGATGTCATACAAAACCAAGCTCACTTGAAACCACCAAGCATAAACAAGACTACACAGAACCTGGACACCTATGGCTATGTCCTGCCTCACCAACATCTGAATCATGTCCATGTATGCACAGAGCAAGGGCGCTAGGTACCTTCTAGCCCAAGACCCCTTCCCCCCCCCCCCCCCCCCAGAGACTCCAGCCGCTTGCACGCATTAAGTTTGGTTTGTTTACAAAATGCATCACAATCGGCGGCAGCGTGCCAAATGCAAGGTTTTCACGCATCCCTGATTTTTTTTTTTTTTTGTCTCACCGCCACACCACGAAAGCACAGCCTGGTGCAAACACCAGCAAGGTCTGGTGGAGAATTTTGCTCCAGGTATTTATTTTACCCCAAGAAGCTTGACGACTAAATTGCATCGCTCCCGAAACGCAGCTTTTCCAAAAAAGTATCAGCCTTTATATTTATCAAACTACTTTTGTTTTCTTGGTATCATACGAGTGTGATACCACGTTATCCTTCCTTTCCCATTGCCTTTAGAGGTACTATGTGTTGCTTAAAATGCTGACCAATTTCTGTGGAAGATGCTCCAACTGTAAACTTGCACCTATTTTGTACACAAATTGGATTCATTCGCCAGCCGCCCAAACATGTTTGATATGCACCCAAGAGTGAACAATTCACAGGGAGTGAAGAAGACAATTTGAAGCACGTAACTTATTTTTACCGCCATCTTTGCCCTGTTAAACCCTCGGTTAGCCATTTTTGGTTTATGGCGGTGCTCGATAATTGTAAATCTAGGTCTTTTGCGTGTCTAACTCACCAGGCTACCTGGCAAGGCTATCCTTATGCTGGCATATAGAGCTTTAGGACAGAGCTGATGCAGCTAATACAGAAATGTTTGATGGCGAAATTCTGCCCTCCGGAAATGTTTATCATGCACACCTCTTACTTGTTTCCCATTTTAATCTCGTAGGTTGGTGAATGTGATTGCTCTTTAAATTTGGGGTGTGAGTGGGATGACTCTGTCTGTCAGCAAACTGTGCAAACTGTGGTACTGACTTTTTGTTTTGGGGGACCAGGAAGAAGTGTACTCTGAAAAAGCCAGCAAGTCTCCTGTGTACCAAGTAATTGCTTACCTCACCTGCTTTCAACACATGATTTGTAACCGTAGTTAGCCATTTGCTGTTTTAATCCATCGAATTTTGTCTAAGACAAATTATGATGCCACAAGACATGCAATGGGCTCATGTTTTCCATATTCTTGCTGTTTGTCCCAAATTCCTTGAAGTGGTACCTCATGGCTGCTTTAGCCAGATGTTTTGCATAGTTGTCATGGTTGCTGACTGGAAAATGACTACTGTATGTATGCACTATATTTTTAACACTGGAATGCTCTAAGCTGCATAGCAATTACAATATGAGCTAAATATCAGCATTAAGCAAATAGTCAGACCATTCCATTAAAAATATGAAGCTAACATCTCAAACTTTGTTATTAAACATGATTTAACAAGCCTTAATAGATGCCTTTGCTGCAGCTGAAAAGTCAAGCGGCAAAACTGGCATGGTCATCTAAAAGTTATGTTACTTTGGAGAAGAGCAATTGTTTTGTGGAGCATACCTATTATTGCCCTTGACAGAGGTTAACCATGGCAATCAGAATAAGTTCTTCAAAGTGATTTAAAGTGTTCTGTGTTGTGTGTTGTCAACTTTGTCTGATGTTAACAAGCATACGCAAATAAACTGAATACAAATGCAAGTTGAAACCAGCCAAAAAATGAGCTTTATCACATTTTTACCATAAGTGTTGCTGTCAACAGATAGGTGAGTTGAGATGACGTTCAACATATGGGCCACTCTAAGTTAGGTTAAGTTGGTTAAGTGCATGGCAAGTGACAATAGGAATTGTGCAGGAATCAGTAACTCACAACTGCTGCTGTGATACCAACAGGTTAGACAGGATGAAATGAAGTGAGGCCTCTTTAGGTTGGGCATAGCTAGGCTACTTTCATGGAAATAAGCATTGGTATTTTGTGAGAAACAGTGACAAAATGTTTGTTTTCCCCGACCCCATCTCAACAGGCGCCAGAGGTATGTGTATTGTGCTTGACTTGAGGATGACCTGATGTGTAGGAGTCCAAGGTTTTTTTTTGTTTGAGCGCTCTATCCTTGTTGAATTTTCTGTTGTTACTCTGTTGTTGAACTCCTTTGCCTTGTTTTGTGTTAAAAATGTTGTGGAAGGGAAGTGCAAAGTGTAGCATCAAATTATTGGCGTTACTGAATTTGTTATGCTCATTACAGTCATAAAGTTGCTCTGCTTTAATGTGTTCTATTTCATTTGCATGGCCTAAGGTGTTAAGAAACAAAAAAGCTCTGTCAGGTTTATGATATTACGCCCAAGCCAACTTGAAATAGATGCCTGTTTGCTGAAGCATCAGTCACTAACTCATAAGTTCCATCTTTTGTTAATTGAATTTTTCACTCCCGGACGGTGTTTTTGCGATGAAATTTTTCGCTCCCATCCTAGTTAAAAAGCAATTCTAGCTCACTGGACCAAACCACGCCACACCTGACCGACCACGACACCAGACCACGTCCCGCCCGACCGACCATGATACCAAAACCACGCCCCACCTGACCGACCACGACACCAAACCACGCCCCACCTGACCGACCACGATGCCAGGCTACGCTCCAGTCTGCCCATGTCCACGGTGCGATAGGGCGATAGCCGCATCCGGTGGGTGCGGCGACCGGTGGACCGTCGGGTCGCCGGCGGCGGGCCGCGGCGCCCCCGTGGGAGGCGGCAGCCGCGCTGTTTGCCGAGCGGCGCCCGGCACACCCGTGTCTCTCAGAAGTGTACCGCCACCGCCGGCCCCGCCCGCGGAAGCGGCAGATAGCGGCGCGCGGCGTGCGAGGAATGTTCTGGCAGCCGGGGTGGACGACATAAGGTCATCCTGCCGCCGGCCGTTTGAGCAAAGCTGAGGCAGCGTGGGTGGACATGGGACGCGAGCTCTCCTTCTCGTCTCCGCCGCCCGGGCAATTCTGATGAAGTGGGTATGGTGATGTAGTTATCCTCTCCATAGCAGGCGCCGCTGTCGTCCCGAGAAATCAGTTGAAAATGGATGGACATGGAGGCGTTGTGAAGCCGTGGGTGTCATCGGGTGAACATTAGCGTGATGAGCATTAGGAGACGAAGCTAGGATAGACGTGAGGACATTAACGCGCGAGCTCTTCCCCGCCCACCGGCGTCACCATTCCGTCCCGCTTTCTCCGAGACAGTTTAAAAATGCAAGGCTCAGATAGTTACTGCGTTCTGTTCGACAACATCTCCGACACGATGTGCATCAGAGCAGATGGCGATCGACTGTGCATACTGCTCCGAGCCTCCAGCGGCGACCGACCGCGCAGACTGCTCCAAGCCTCGAGCGGCGACAGGCCGCGCAGACTGCCCCGAGCCTCCAGTCGTGATCAACTGAGGCCGACTGGAGGTGAAGTATACCCTCGTTTACATGTTTTCCAAGTTATTGCGGTCATCTGATAGCCGCATCCCGTTCCTTTTGCGTCTAATCCGCAACCGACGTTTCCGAGGCACTTACTGGTGCCTCTGATAACAGGGTAAAGGGGTACGCTACCGACATGGATCGAAGCGGAACCTGTCCAGAGCGTGGATTAATTGGCGATTGCATCGCCCTACCTGTTGATTTGGTGGATGGCCAGACCTGCGAGCCCTTTCACCTTACCTTTAATCCGAAACTCAGAATTCGAGAGAGGTGACGCAGACGGTGGATCAGTGACGCCCGCAAGTTGCCACGACAGACCGTGCCACTGTAGGATTGCTTAGCTACGTCTTAAATGTCAACACGAGGCACAGAGAAGCATTCAAACAGTGCGCCAGTCGCCGACAATGATAGCGCGTCCTCAATGTGGTCAGGCCGGAGATCATTATTTCTTGCTTCAACAATCACTCTACCGACCTTCTTCGTTTCTTCAATTTTACGTCACCGAATATTTTAAACCGTCGAAAAAATACGGTACGGAAAACACGTCGCGAAAAAGCAGCCAATGAGGCTATTTGAGTGTTATAAAAAACATTATGTGAAACAATATGTGGCGTGGCACTGCGTCATAGATGAAAAGAAACGACAAATTTTACGTCAAATAAAGCCGCCACCCGCGCTGCCGTTCGTTCGACTACGGCATGACTCTTGTGCATTTCAAGTGATATTTCAGCCATTTGAGTTAGGAACTGAAAGCTTGAATGCTCCAATAATGTCAAAACCATTTTTTGCCGATGCAGGCTTTTGCAACTGGTATGTTTCTCATGTTCCGTTATGGGGAGGGCATTGGTAGCATGCCTGCCTTACAGTGCACATTACTCGGGCGTGTGTCCAGGCATGGAGGCCGTAGCAGTTGGAAATGCGATGCAGGCTAATTCGTATTGCCCTACAGTGCACATTTTTGCCCTCTCCAGTTTTAGAGCTGTGTCTACATGCTGCCAACACAATGGAAGTGAATTAATGCAAAGGTAAATGATGAACAACTGGCCGCGATTGTTACTGTTAAATGATAAAGGTCATGGGCTTTGTTTGGTTAGTATCATAGAAAAGACCATTCTAAGATGAAGATGAACATAAACACTTTGTGTTAGATTAATCCCAAAATAAAAGTTAGTATTGCACCCTTTGACCAGCATTGATGAGCCAGTGCCGACACTTACTGTTAAGAAAAACGCTGATTACCTTGTAAGTTAAAGTTGCGCTGAACAGCATGTTCGATCTGAATAGTGTGTGAAATTACAGTACGCGGCTAGCAACATTTTTGCAACAGGAAGCAGTCTACCATATTCCTTGGTACTGCCATAACACACACATGCCATACCTGGTACTACCATACCACAAGACAACTAACTTAACTAAAGTTAATGATGCATGAAGTAACGTCAGAAAATATTACAAAATGTGAAAAGGCATTGCAAACCTGCTGATGTTGCACAAGGCCGTAGAGGTATGACAACAGTGTGCAGTTATGCTTAGTTGAGTGGAATGCAAGGAAATGACAAAGCTGCCAGTGTACACCAGGCTCGGTTTTAAGTACCCCCACCCCACACACACAAAAATGTACAACACTTGCACATACTTCTCAGCATCTCAAAACATTTCAAGGAACTGAGGAACAACCAAATTTTTGGCGAAATAGACAGATGCAGAGAAAAGGGAGTACAACGTTTGTAAGAGCTTTTACCGAACTTGCAAGGTAGCGCACAGCCAAAGTAAGTTGGTAATTCCCCGATTCAATTTCTCTGAAGGTGTGACATTGACGACTCACGAGCCATGCTTGCCCGCAAACATTTTTATTTTTAAAGACGGTAGTGAATTGATAATTGTACAGCACAATATTTCTAGAATTTTTAATGCATAGACAATTTTGCAAAGCCATATCAAACAAGCTTCTACCCGGCATGTGACCTTGACAAGTGATATTAACCTGCCCCTACTGCCCAAATGAATTGTTTAAATAGATGCATATATTCATTGCACAATGCAACATACAGGCACTCACATATTTATAGGTTTGGTATGCTGGCGAAAGCATAATGAAGCAGTGCATTGCTTTCCCACACCCTTAAAGCATGGAACCATTAGTGTTCGTTATGGTTTGTCGGCGTCCCCTCAGCTTGTCACGTTCAAATGCAGGAATGAAAAATAGAGGCAGAGATCGATAGATCACATTGGATTGGAAATCATTACACTCAAGGGGAGTGTGCCACATTTATATGGAGTTTTCAACTGTAATAGCCATCTTGAGGACATTTCGGTGCTGCTCACAATCCTGCCGTTCTTAAGACCTAAACCCCTCTAGTTTCTGAGCTATACGCCCGCGAAGATGGGGAAAGGAATATCTGGGAAAGTATTTCGAAGTCAACTTGGCATTCATGACGTCATTATATCGTCATTTGAATTGTCATTCCAATAAGTCATGTGGTGGTCAGGGCTAGGAAACATTTAATTGCCGAGGCGTTCATATCTAGCGTTCGTGAACGCGACTTCCAGACATGATTGTCGTCAATTGGCTTTAAATCAATGTTGTGTAAGGCACAATGACGTAATAAAGCCATGGTCTGTTATAGAGTATGTTCACCCAACAGAGAATTGTGCTCTCTAGAGCAGTGTTTTCCACTTAAAAAGCATTCCAATAGTAATAAGTGAGCTCGTTTCATCATATCGCACGCTTTCTTCAATATCTTTAGATGTGAAACATTCCCTTCAAAGAATACCAGATAAGCATTGTTCTTCTCCAGCAGTACACATAAAGTACTCACACTCTCCATCACATAGAGATAAATTCAAAGCCGCTGGCACGGACTACCAGTGATTATACTCATTTTGATCACCTGATCCACGCATACCTGTCACATAGGTGTGATCCCGTACTTGCACAGCCCAGAGGGCTATGGAATTGCAAGCTTTCTCACAATATCTGCACAGATTTTTGGTTATACCACCGCATTTCACCGTGAGTTCCCTCCAAAACGTTGTCACAGCTGTGGGTTCATAGCAATCCATCTGAATACGTCTTACTTTTAAGGCACGACTTTTTAAAATGGTAAATTTGTCTTAGCTTGAACTTGACTCTTGTGATGTTTCTTAAATAATTAGGAACTTGTATGTTCTAAATTGTCATGTTTCCCAAATTGTATTACACCTCGCCAGTCTATAAACTCGTGAAAGTTTTCGTGTTCCAGTGCACAATGCACCAACCCAGCCGTCTCTAAAAATACGTCAGTACAGGAAGAAAACGCGCCAGCATGAGAGCAAAAGGACATATTACCGTCGCGTATTCCTGCTCATGATACTGGGGGAGTGACGTTCTGTGTTTTGGTGCCTTGCCTTTTTGCGGACAGTATTGTATCTTTTTATAATATTGTCCGCTGAACTGCTCAGGGTTCTTTTCGTGCAACCAAAGCGAGTTTCATTCGTGCCATTCAGAAAAAGCAGCTCCTGATGTTATTCCTAAGCCAATAAAAGATGTGCTGAACTCATCTTGTCACTGTCGTTGAGCTGGTGCATTAGCACTTCTCAGATGATTAGGTGAACCACAAGCTAAATGGCTGTTCAACCATTCGGTGGGCGCCACGAATTTTATTTTGTGTAATTCACGGACAAGGAGCTGGAGGCAGCGTGTCCGACTGGCCTCCTAGATAACACGAAGTATGTGTTTAGGCTCAATGGCATCCGTGCGTAATGTCACGACGACGACATCGTGATAAAATGGAAACAGCATATGCTTCGACCTTCTCCGCAAACATTTGTCCAGTTTGGCAAAACCCAATTCTAGATTTGTGTTAATGTTACTCCAATGAAAACGCATCAAATACGACCAGGCATTTACAAACATCAATTGTGCCTGAACCCGGAAATTGTTCTGCAACAGTCGCAGTTGACATATTATGCTGCGTCTATCACAAACGAGTGATGACTGTTTTAGCTCGGTGAAGTTATTGGAGAACATTTCTGTTACTGTCTGTGTGTGAGCAAACCATGAACCTCCAGCCGCACCTCCCGCCGCCGTTGTTTTCGTCCCACCCTAGCCTCGGCTTCTTTCCCACACCCGCCCCCTTTCCTCCCCTCCGCTATTGTCACATTCCCAGGCGTAAAATGGGGAGAATGTATTTGTGATTCAAATGGCCATCGCCAACCGCGCTTGTGATTGTAAACCACTGCTTACCGGTGCGGGCCTGCTCGGCACCTGTCGCCTGCTCCCCCACCCCCCTGACCCTCGTCTTCACCACACATGGCAACCGCCCTTCACTCGGCGAGTGATGGGCCGCGGAGCAGCGAGCACGGGTCGAGAGAGCGCCGTATAGACACTTCCGAATCCGGAGACCGGGCTGTTACGGACGCTGTGGATACGAAGGCTCGTCGTCAACGACATGGTATGCGGTGAAGTCATTCTGTGAAGCGATTCGCCTCTAGCGAGAGCCTCCTCTCTTGAAATGTGTTCTCCTCAAGGTCTTTCTCTCAAGGGACCAATATCTCTCCTGAACCACATTCCCGCTGAGACCTGTCTCTCCTGAAGCGCGTGTCTCTAAGACATGCCTCTTCTTTATCTGTATGTCGAGAGGCCCGGCTCCGCTGAAATGATTGCCACAAACTCGGCTCTTACAGAGTCGTGTCTTCTGAAATCTTCCACTCTCAAGACCCGGCTCGTCCGAGATCATCCACCCTGAAGCCCATCAGCCCATCAGCCATGCGAATTTGTACCACAGGCCATACAAAAGAGCCTTTTGTAAGCAACTTTAAAGCTGTTATCACCTATAGCCAGTCGTAAACGCGATGGGAAGGTACATATACGCGATCATATCTACGATTTACAACTCCATAGCGCAAGGTGTGAGAATCAAAACGGCAAAAATTGGCGCTATCAGCCAGAAACACGGTCATAAATTAGATGGAGCTGCCACAGCTCGGCTCGTTTATGACCTGGCCACAGACATAAAGCCACGAAAGACTAGCAATCGGCGTGCTGCCGCATCTGCTGTGACTAGGAAGGGATTGGCATGCTTTATCTTAAATGCTATGCATGCGTGGCGAGTAGCGGTACCAGTATGTTCAGCAGCTGCAGCAAGATCGAGTAACGCAAAGGACATCGGGTGATACCGTATGAAAGCATCAAGCTGATTTAAAGGTCCACTTGGCTACCTGGTTCTGTGACACCTGTGTTCTGGTTCTGTGGTTCTGTGACTTCTATGACATCGTGATAGGTATGATCGAAGCACTGATCATGGCACGTGAGTCAATATTGACAGAAAGTCGGATTATCCAGTTAGATACACAGGGCTCTGCGTCAACATTTCAACTAACTGCGTTCAATCAGATTGCTTTTTTCATTTACCCTTGCATGTTCATGTTACGCAATGTGATTCTTTGTTCCTAAAATGGGCCCGTTTGTTGTTCAGCTTCAGCAAAATGTACCGATATCATTTATGATTTAAAATGATGATTTAGTCAGAAAATTTTGGGTTTCGGAAGCCTGCGAAAACCCACTGCCTTGCTAGCAGCACCCGTTGAAAGTCATCTATTTTTGCTAACACTCTACGGACCAAAGGGCTGAAAAGTGGCAGCTCTAGTCTGTAGGCACTAGCTCTACTCAGCTGCAGGGCAGCTCTGATCTGTACGTACTCAGCTCTATCCAGCTAGCCGTACGGCAGCTCTCTTCCTGTACGCACTCAGCTCCAACCAGCTGTATAGCAGCTCTAGTCTGTACGCACTCAGCTCTAGCCAGCTGCATGGCAGCTCTAATTTGTAGGCACTCGCCCGGTTAAACATGCCTTTTGCCGTTGAACTCGTGCCGTTTATTCCTAACCAGCTGTGCTAGATTTTAGCTGCTTGAGTGTGTTTAGATGGATGCAATGTGCCCTTTGGTACTATAACCCTTCAAGGATTGCGAATTTTCGCATTGCATCCAATTACGCATGGGTCTTAAAGAAGCATTTAGGACAGGCAAGGAAGTCATATGTGCTTATACAGTAAATGCAGGATTCGTACCATCCGTAACCGTGCAAATGCACAAGAGGTGGATCTCAGTATAGATGACGATCTGTGTCATTCTATGAAAGCCTGCCCCCCCCCCCCCCCTCCTACATTGGGATTATAGCTCCCCCATGTAGGCTCGACCGCCGTGTTTTTGCATGGAATATTACGTAAATGAAGCAAAGGTTGACTATCATACAAAGTCCATCTTCTCTGTTAATAATTTCCTAACCAAGTCTGCTACGTTGCTCAAATGAAGGTGCATTGCTAAAAATAAAACACAAAACGACATCTAACTTGCCATTTGTCGAAACAAAATGGACTAAACGTGCTGGAAAGCACAGCTTTTTCGGGGCAATGTTGTCGGGCCAACGTCCGACGCCCCCCCCCCCCCCCCCACCCCTCAATAATTGACGAAAATTGACACCCCTGACTCTCGATGAACCCAACCCTGAATATTTGAGTTTGCATTGCCTTTGAGCACAATTCATGGGACACCTCAGGTGTCTTTCATGGAAAATTGCAAAGTTGTACAAGAACTACATGAACGTCAACATATTTCCATGAAACTCTGGTGACATTTTAAAACCCAACGTAATTTAAGACATTGTTAACTTCCATTCAACTTGCGCAGACGTAATCGTTCCTTGCAAATCGTTCCTTCTACTCGCTGGAAGCACCGTCGGCGGCTTTCCCACGTTTTGCGTTCCAGCTTCCGTGCTGGTTTATCTGCGGTTCTCCCCGGCTCAGGAACGCTTGTCAGGCGGAACCGGCGCTTCAAGTGGCAATCATGACTCGTTTAGATTGCATTAGAGCGCGACTCTGCAACGGCAGGTGACAGGGCACAGCTGTTGCCGTGACCACGCTATACGGTCGCCATGATGCCTGTGACCTTCACCCCGGAATAATTAGCTATAGCCGGGTCGGGAAGTACTTCTCCGACGTTGTGGCCCAAGGGGATTTACTTTCAGTGGTTAGGCTTGTTCTGGTCGTGCCACTTGATTGTACCTGTTTCAAGCAGCAAATATCCCTGTGTGACACTTCTACCATTATCACAGTCCCTCTTCCTCCCTCTTTTTTCCTTTTCTTTTGTCCTTCGCACCATTTTCAACTCTCATATGATCTCTCCTTTTTTTATCTGACCTTTCTCAATCCCTTTCTCCTCTTCGCTGTCATCCTCCCACTCTCTTTTTTCTCTCATCCCTCTTCGCCCGCAGCCCTCCACCCATCCCACTTCCTCTTGCGCTCGTGCTATCATTTGATTTTGTCATCCTCCTCATTTCCCTCCTCTCTCCTTTTCCCTCCATCCCTCCTTCCTTTCCTCATCTCTCCCCTCTTTTCCTTCCACCTCCACTCTCCTTCCATCCATCTCCTTTCCTCCCTTTCCTCCTCCCTTCCACCTCCTTTTTCTCCCTTTCTTTTCATCTCCTCCCCTCTTTACCTCCCTCACCTTTCCTTCCCTAATTCTCCCCTCTTCCATTGCTCCCTCCCTCTCCCCCGGGTCGCCGCGTGTGGCCGGGTCCCAGCTCAGTCGGCCGCAGGAGGTCACGTCGCGACATGGCGTCTCAATGCCCCGCAAATTGGAATTGATGATTGTCATCGAATTTCACGTCACCAGATTCAACAAAACCAGACATTAGCAATGACTAACGACGGTCGCTCCGTGGCGCAAACAGCGCGGGCCGACGGCGTGGGAGCAGCGGCTGCGGCCCGGCCGTGGAATCGGTGCGCGAGGCGTCACCGGGCGGTCGCCGCCCGCGCCACGAGTCTCTGGTCAGCTGGAGACCGGCCGGCGCCCTCTGGCGCACCTCTGCGACAAAGGGCAGGTGTCGCCTGTGCTGCAGCACGTTTGAAAGGCATGGGAAAGAGGGAGTTTGCAGGGCAGGGAGACTGTGCTCACTCAGCATATTGGTAGCAGACTTCTGGCGTGGCGCTCGAGTCACCACAGCTTTCTACACTACAAATGCACGGATGTCACGATCGGTCTCGCTGGAAACACCCGGGGGGGATCGCGCTCGGAACACAGTGCAGAAGGACGCGCATGGAGACAGCCGAGCGCATCAACGTGACGACGAAGCAAAAGCTCCAAAGCATCTAATACTCAAGTCATTGGCGCCTTTTCTTACCTTTATGAAACTCTGATCATTCTTGTCATTGGGGCGTGTTGACTTGGAACGTGGTCTAGAAAGTACTTCAATAAGCATCCGTAGAAATCGGATGGAATGTGTATAAATTGTTGTTCTAGTTTAAATGCTGCCTGTCAGCCTGGTCTTTCAAGGGACAAGATAGTCCGTACGTGATGTAACAATTTGGTATCGGTATATTCTAAAAACAGTTCAATGGTGTGTTGATATCCGATGAGGAAAGTAACTCATAAATGCATGTTTACGATATCTTCTTTTGAAAGCTAGGTGCGCCAAGCGGGAAACGGCGGCTCTTGACGGTTGGAGAGCCTGGTCCACATCTAGACGGCAGAAGAGCGGCTAAATGTACATTTTGCAAATGCCTGGATGGCGAGTTTGAAATGCAAAAGAATGAATGAGCTTGCACTAGGAATGTTCAGGAATGAAGAACTAGAATGAATGAGCTGGGCGCTACATGAGAGCCATTGAGACTGTTGCGTAAAGCACGCGTTCTTGATTTATTGCACGCACATTTCTGATGTTTAATTCATTGCAAAGGAAATCCTTGTGTCCATTCTGCTCAATACTTCCCATTCTCTGCAATGTGCAGTTGATTAGAAAAGAACATGGTAAATTGTGGTCTCTTGTGATCCCATTCTCTGCAATATGCAGTTGATTAGAAAAGAACATGGTAAATTGTGGTCTCTTGTGCTTTTCATCATGTTCACAGCATGGTGTTTTGCGCTGCAGTGATAAATTTGCTGCGGGAAATAATTTCTGTCGCAATGTTATATATGCCTCCTCGCCACAGACGCGTCGTTTGCTGGATTATGGCTCCAGTTAATGAAAAAAAAAACTGATGAAGCACCTTAGTCACCACAGAAGGGCATGTCAGGTGGCATCCTCCCGGCGTAAGCCGATGCATCAGAAAGGCATCTCCCCGACGTAAGTCACACCAATTACGGCAAATTCAATTAGTCCAGTCGTGGCACCGCGCCGCCGCTGGTCTGTTTTTTGTCCGTGTATGGGCGGCTCAGTCCATTCTGCCTGTCAGTGTCTAGTTTATGACCACTTGCAAAGTTTAAGCACAGTTGTATGTCACGGAGCTTTGCTCACATGGCGCCCCTCTAAAGGGGGGGGGGGGGGCAGGTGGGGTGGCCGCGGCGCCGCGGTCACCTCCTGGTGCGCTGACCCCGACAGGTATTATTCCACGTAGCAGCTGCGACCGCCCCGGGTCAGCCCGCCGGTCCTGTCGCCGCGGTGCTGCGCACGCACCTGCACCCGTTCTCAGGGTGACCTTCGCGAGCAGCCGGACAGGTGTGTACCGTCATCTGCAGACGGCGCTCGTCTGTCGCTGACCACGTAAGATTATCAGAGGGAAGGGGGGGGGGGAGGAAGAGGAGGACGTCATCGCGCGGGCGCCGGCATACCGTCGTTGCTGCGCCGCGCGGCCCGCGGCTGCAGCCAGCAGCGTTCCCACGCGGAGTTGGCCCCGGCCCGCGGCTGCTCAGGAGGGTAGTAGCCGGCCGCTCAGGGGGGCAGCAGCCGGCCGCTCAGGGGGGCAGCAGCCGGCCGCTCAGGGGGGCAGCAGCCGGCCGCTCAGGGGGGCAGAAGCCGGCCGCTCAGGGGGGCAGCAGCCGGCCGCTCAGGGGGGCAGCAGCCGGCCGCTCAGGAGGGCAGTAGCCGGCCGCTCAGGAGGGTAGTAGCCGGCCGCTCAGGAGGGCAGTAGCCGGCCGCTCGAGGCGAGGCCGCCCCCCGCGGTCCTCGTTGCCTGGGTAACAACACGCAGAGCATGCTGTGCGCGCGCCGAGAGCGTGGTGTGCAGGCGGGAGCCCGCGCCTGACCACTAGATTATTGCACGTGGCTGGGGCGCTGTTTATGCGCGTTCAGGCTCTACTCATGAGGAGCTGAGTGCTCTTTGTCGTGGTCAGCATCGCACTGGACTTTTGTACCTAAATGCTGATATAGTGCCAGTCATAGGCTGTCAGCTTGTAAGGCTTCAGGATGGATAATGTGACAGTCATGCAAGAGCATAGAAATCAGAAGCATGAGTTCCGACTGAAGGTGTCACATCGGGAAGCGCGTGTCATGCGGGCAAGAAGGACGTAACACAAATATTTAACACAGCAAGTTGTCATTTCATTGGCAAATCATTGGTGGTAAAAAGAAAATTAACTTTCTTCCAAACCTAAATATTCGAGAGTTGTTGCGTAACCCATCAAGACAGCTCACACCCTCTAGATAGCGCTTGATGAACAGACGAAAAGCTGTCCACCTGTGATAGCCATATATGTGACACCGCGTGCACACAGTTCCCCCCCCCCCCCACCGTGGTACTCGATTGTAATTATATACACATGAAACGGAAGTGTTCTCAAGAGGCCAAAAAACGATCCGAGGGTAGGGCGAGGAAGCGACAGATGTTGAATGGTTGTTCGCCCTGAACCGGTTTGACAGTGAGTGTCAGACAAAACAACGGATTATCCAACTGGCCGACGGAGGCCGAGCCGCAGACGGTGGCAGACAGCCTGAGCCACAGCCGAACACTCGCAGGCACACCAATGGCCCGACTGAAAGTCAGTGCCAAACCCATCGACGGTCCAGTGGTCATACCGGCTGACGGCTGCCGAAAAAAAACGCCGAAAAAGTCTAAGCTGACGGACCGTCACATGATGACAGACGGACGAACAATGACAGACGCCCCGACCACTACGCGGCGACGGACCGAGCGTCCCTGACTGCCGACATGCGGGTGCTGCCGCGGCCGGCGGGCGGCCTCCCGGCCATCCGCCGCACGGGCCGTGCCGGCGCTGGTTGTCACTCGCGCGCCGCGCAGCCTTGTCACCGGGGCTCCAGGCCGTGACAGACCAGTCATGGAACGCGCGTGGGACGTGAAAACTGCCAAAAATCCATACAAATTAGTCATTCTCACCTCTGGCGCGGCGAGTGGGCAGCCGCGAGCCAACAAATCACGCTTTTATTCATATTTGGCCGGCGCGAGCGGACGGCCACCTGGCCGCGCCACGCAGCGCGAGGGGGGCCCCAGAGCTCGGGTCAAGTCGGGCCACGTGTCAGAGCGCGGCACCGACGGCAACGCCAGGTCACGTGACACGCCGAACTCCGGCGACGCCGGCAAACCGCCGATTTCCGGATATTTTGGCGACACGTGTTTATGTAAATGCGACGTGCCCTCGCGGAATGCGACCGCGCCATTTATACACCCACGTATCCACAAATATAGACAAAATATTGCGCTTGACGGCTGATTTCGGCGAGCGCGGGCCGATCTGTACACAGATGGGCGCCGGATAGACCCGTCTGGGGCGGCCATATATGCGCCGCGCGCGGCAGATATGGGCGCGGCGCACGAGTGCCGGCGGCGCGCGGCGCGGCCGGCCCGGTGCCGCTCGCGCCAGCCCACGACAGCAGATCAGCGGCAACGGAGCCGAAGCCGGAGGAGGCAGAGTCCAGACCGGCGGGAGTCGGGAGCAGGGCACGTTCGGGAGACGGCTCGAGTCGGGTCACTGGCCTGAGGTCTAGAAGGAGGTGCGGTGGGATGTCCGAGCTATGTCGTTGCAGGTTCACAGCACGGAGGGGATGGCGACATGCTGCCGTGCAAATCCCTCTGATCGAACCTCAGTTTAAGGGCACGTTTCACATTTGAAATTATTGAAGCAAGCATCGGATATGATGAAATAGGCCTATTAATAACTATTGGTACACTTTAAGTGGAAACGATTGCTCTAGACAAAACAATGTCTCTGTTACTACCCTACAATATATCATTGTTTGATTACGTTATCACACCTTGCACAACACTGATACACACGCGCACGGGTAGGGGGTCAAATTGACCCCCCACCCAAAGCTTTTTTAAAAAATGGTCTCCGAACGGCGCGGCGTAGCCATACCAAATTCTGCATAGCTATAGACAATTCAATGGCGCATCGTTTGGTATCATCAACTGAGGTCAGCGACCTTCTAAGGTCGCTTATCTACAGCAGGTCGAAGTCAGGCCATGA
Organism: Pollicipes pollicipes; assembly: GCF_011947565.3. Lineage (NCBI taxonomy): Eukaryota > Metazoa > Arthropoda > Thecostraca > Pollicipedomorpha > Pollicipedidae > Pollicipes > Pollicipes pollicipes. The sequence goes on along the minus strand of NW_023596818.1, from coordinate 31,731,290 downwards.
ATTCAGCGGAGACGATTTTTAGGGAAACGTTCAATCTGATACAACAACGGAGTGTAACACGAAGTCATACATTTCCGAGATAGTTTTTTAGGCAACACAACATTTGAATGAAAAAATTCCATTGGCCCAGAGACAGGTATGAAGGTCAGACCTAGGTCAAAACCAAGCTGTTTTGTTACTTCAGAGCTTGCTGTATGAGGTAGTTTCTGGTATTCATTTCGAATTCATTGATGGCAGGAACCGTATTATACACTTTCCATAGACTTTTAAGATCAGGATAGGTCACTGACCTAAAATAACTCAGGTCAACATCTTGCTTCTAGAATATTCTGCCTTTTTGACCTTGACGCTTATTCAAATGAAAAACTCTGAGCGGTCTTGTATGATTTTGGTCATCATGACCCCCAAAAGGTCAGACAAGGTCACTGACTTTAAATGGGCACCAGTGATCTTTTGCTTAAAACAGATATCTAGGCTCTGGGGCACTTAAGACGCCAATTTGGGGTTTGACCTTGTTTGATCTTATTTCACCCGAAGTCACGATCTAGGAACCTCAAGCATTGACACAAATGAGTTCATGTGCAGGCCAACACACCCTGTGAGTTTAGTGCCCCTAGCTCGCTTAGTTTTTGAGATCTGTGGGGGATCAAATTGACTCCTCACCTAAACGAAAGATATCAACCATTCGCTCGGCGCGTGTTAAGAGCCAATTAACGGCCGTTGTATCTGGAAATCCCTATCAATAAATGACTCGACAAGTATATTTGTTTTGGCTTTGATCGCAGCATGGCTAAAGGAATAGTAGGGGTTAAATAACCTTTTTATGGCGTCATGGTTGGCTGGGTGACCTTGTAAAAGTCTCCCCGAAATAGTCTGCACATCTTCGCGGGCGTGTAGCTCAGAAACTTGTGAGGTTTAGGCCTTAAGAAGGGCAAGGCTGTGAACTGCACTGGAGGGGAATTTGAGCGGGGCTGTGAACTGAGTGATCTTCTAGATGGCCATTTCCGTTCAAAGCCCGTACAAGTGAGAGCAATCTCTTTTAAATGAAATGTTCCACACTTGAAGACAATGAAGCAGGCATCAGACCTGATGAAATAATCTCACCTATAACTATTGGTACAATTTTAAGCGGAAAAGACTGAAAAGACACTCGGGCATCCATGACGTTATACTAGTGCCATTCGAATCCTGTCATTCCCTTCATCAGCGATCAAAGGTGATCAAAGCCAAAAAAAAATACAGTTGTCGAATTGTTCACATCTGACTTGCGTAAGCACGATTTCCAAATATAACGGCCGTCAATGGATCTCAATTAAGGTTCAGCAAGGTACGGTAACAAACAATGACGTATCGAGGAGCATGTTGATTTAACAGAGAAATTGCGTTGTCTAGAGCAGTCTTTTCTGCTTGAATATATACCAAAGTTAAAAAGCAGATTGTTTCATCATATTTGACGCTTGTTCCAATATCTTCAAATGTCAAACGTTCTCTTTAAAAAGCAATTGATTGCTTACATGTGGCCTAACTTCTGGAGCTGGAAAACACTGGCACAAAACACAATTTGCATTGGCACTTGTATTATGCTCAGCCTTAGCTACACTTCTTGGCAACGATTCTTAAAAGCACTTGTGTCAAACAAATGTCCAGACACACATCATGTCTGGACATTTGTTTTCGCTGTCCACGGGCATCATGACAACACGTGTGCTAAGTCAGTGCTGGTTATGTGCCATGTGGCACGGGCCAGTTTAAAAAGGCGATTCTAGGTTGCAGTAAACAACCTCGAAATGTGATATGAGCAACCATAATACCAATAATTTTCTGGAACATCTAAAGAAAACGATATCTGTCGAGAAGCTGTTTAGTGTCATAACTTGTAGTTCACGGGATAGACTAGACACTGTGCGTACCTCAAGCACGACAATGGCGAGCACATGCTTACGTTGTGACGTAACATAACCCTAACCACCAACCGCTGTCAGCCACAAACCATCCAAGCTCTGTCCCGAACATCTCCCGATCGAGCCATGGCCTCGTCCATCAAGCGGCGTGGCTGGAGCACGTGCTGCGCGTGACAAGCAAAATTAGGTCTCCTATTACCTGACGCAGATCTAACACTCATCAGCACTATCAACTGATGAGGAAACCACCATTAGGAAGACGCTGTTTGGACAAGATGCATCTAAAATGCAAGCAAAACGTCCGCTCCAAATATCTGACAAGCGTTTGATGAATCGTCCTGTTTTCTTTGCCTTCACTGCGTTGGACATGCAAGAGCCCGGCATCCAAAACCGGCAGAGACGCACCCGCATCGCGCGATTGATCGTCAAAACGGACGGTTTATGTATTCGAGGAAAATTCTCCGCGGCTTGATAAGCATGCGATAGCCCCAGAAACAAAATGTGATGTGGCACTACATCACCATATTCATGCGGCTTCTCTCCATTTATTGCCCGATTATACGACCAAACATTGATTGCCGTAAGTAAAAATGGGGAGACGGCGCACGTTAAGTGCCCTATCAATAACGGATCGTTACAGACCGCACCGCCCTGCTATCGCGATCCTCGGCATCAGTGTCAGCTATCGCCGAGAAGGGACGAGAGAGTGCGCGTGTTCAGAGGTCCCGATATATAGACATAAGAGACATCTGGCCAGCAAGGAGCCGCAGGGGCCAGCAAAGAACCATAAGTTTGTATTTATAAGTCTTGTTGTGGAGCACTAATTGCGTGCGTAAATCTTTTGCAAAAGAAGTAAAGTCGTGTACAAATACTGAGTTAATGACTACATGTTTTTGTAGCGGAAGTAATGATAAGCATAATTTTTAAAGCATAATTTTTGGCATGTTCATGGCATGTTGGCATGTATGATGCCACTTATAAGTTGTGCGGCATAAGTAATGCTGTGTATGAGTAATGACTGCATCGACGAGAGTAACGTTTTGCAGTATAGCTTCGTCGCGTACCGTTAATGTGTGAAAGTATTGGCAGTAGAAGTAATGTCGTAACACTCCTGTGGGTAGACATTTTTGTGGTAGCACTTATGTCGTGAAACCCGACAGATATTGTTCAAACGATGTTTGAATGTTGGCAGTGAGGGACTTTATAGCTTCGTGTGACAGCCCATTCCAATGATTTACTATTCTTTGATTAAATGTCATCTACCTCTCCGTAGTTCTACTCCTACTTTTCGCTAAATGAAGCTGGCTTTTCTCTCAGTCTCGGCCTAATTTACACTGCTCAGTGAAGACTACCTCGTCCGCATCTTCCATACACTTGAACGCCTTTATTAGCTCCCTTCTAAGTCTACGATATTTCAGTGAATACAGACCCAATCCTCTAAGCTTGTGCAAAGGCTTAGCTAAGTAATATATAAACACACACACATATATATATATATATAAATATATATATATATATATGTATATATATATATATATATATATATATATATATATATATATATTGGTCTAAGACCGTTCCGATAACAAGGCTCACTCTGAGCCATGTTTTCGGAACTGACCAGTTTCTTGTGCCTGGTTCAATTTGAACACCAGGGAGGCAAATCAAAGTGGCCTTAACTTCAGAGCTTCTTGCTAAAATCCAGTTGTTCACGGCAGGCACGACCAGGATGATGATCCTGTGGTTTGATGCCGCTAAAAAATCACCAGCGTCATCTTAAATAACTGTCCAGCTTACCTGGAACCAAAACATGATCGGCACAGCAAGGAAACAGCTGGCAGCTGCGACCTTCGTCAACCATTCTGCCGAGACAAGGAAGCAACATCTTCCAAGTTGTCTGTGGTAGAGGCAACTCACCCAAGCACTGTAAGGATTGATTGAACGAACCTATCAGCTTTATATAATAAGAATGTTAATAACGTTTATTTTGCACCACCATGTTGATACATATCTTTCCAAATACAGGTGCGAAAAAGCAACACACACAGAAACGTAGTGCAAGACCACAGGCAAGGCACACGCAGTACTTGCTGCAAACAGCGGGCCAATGCGAACTGTAGTCTGGAATCACGAAAAGAGAAAAACTTACTCCTTTACAATATTTACATGTAGACATATGGCTGCCATACACACAAACGGCATCGCGCATGACACACCTACAGCTTTGAACACATCGTAAACAGATCCAACACGCACAACACCAATCCTCCGCAACACATCAATAAGGTGCACGGAGCCAGGGAGCAAGAGCAGACGACGCGAGTCAAGGTTAGTTAAATTATTTTGTCTCTTCCGCGTCACGTGTTTGGCACTCAAAAAGGAGCCGATGACGATACACAGGGATGACAGCAGGCTGAATTTCATCGTCCTCGCCCTTCCCTCCTTTTTCCCGCGCCCACGTCCCATCCTCCCACCAGCGACGTCGCTCACGCGGTGGCGTTCGTCCCCGGCTGCTGACCGCTCCATCTCACCGCGCCCGGCCTCCCCTGCACGCCGGCCAAGACGCCGCCGGGTCGGCGCCGATCGGCGGGGGGGGGGGGGGGCCGGGCTGCAGGTGCACAGCCTCCGGGCGGCGGCCACCCTTTACCGTTCCGTTCACCCGGGCGGCGGCTCCTGCCCCCGGCCGCCGACCACCTGTTGCCCTCCCCTGCCGCCGACCCGTCCCTCCCCCGCTATATGCATGCCGGGCCGGCGGCGTGCGCGCTGGGCGGCTCGGCTGCGGCGTCCCCGGCGGGCACCGATGCCGCCTGCCCGGGCTGGCACTTGGCCTTTTTGCTCCGCTGTGAATGCTTTGTTGGGGCTTCTGAGTGGAGGCTGTGAGGCGGCTTCGCCGCTACGTTGTCAAGAAAGCGGGTCCGAGTAAGATCTGTGTCAATAACACCCTTGAATTGCAAGTTTGTTGACATGGTTTACCGATATATATGTATGTATGTATGTATGTATGTATACACATATACATATCGGTATATATATATATATATATATATATATATATATATGTGTGTGTGTGTGTGTGTACATATGTATGTATACATAAATATATCGGCAAGTTTGTTGATATCGTTTACCGACATATGTACATATAAGGAATTCACACAGGAACTGAAGCGCAACGTTTCAACGACAAGAGAGGGCGGTAAGGGCCTGCCTCCGAGAAGCGCACTGGTTGAAGTTTGAGCCAGTGCCTCACTTTGAACTATGCGATGCTCCCATTTCCAAGGCGAAGTTAAGTGACGCGTCACGAAAAGAGCCACTGCTATTAATGCCTCAAGGGGGTAATCAAAGCTCGAGGGTAGCGTTTCGTTGAATTTAGGGAACAAAAGCTCCATGCTCGCATATATTTTTATGTCAATAAAATGCTTAAGCTTTCCTAAGCAATTTGGCACATAAGTGCGCTGCAAATATCACAGAACACACACGTGTGATATTGCAAGGCAAATACAATGTGTTGCCTTCATAGTGATGACTCAAATTCAAATGGAACTTCTGAGCTAAACGAGCTTGCGCGCATCAGAAGGATTTCGAGAGAAGTGGTATTGCTGATCAAACCGTACACGCCTGATCTAACAATGAGTAAAAAGTACAAAACAATGTGGGATACTCTCTTTAAGAAGGGCAGGGGTGTGAACTGCACCGAATGGTCTCCAAAACGGCTCTTTCAGTTCAAAACCCCACACAACTGTAGGACACTCCCTGGAATTGGGACCTCCAGATGCATTAAATGTTAAGAAGCTGTATTCAGCATCTGAATTCCTTACAAAAAGACCCGGACCTTAAGGCCTTTCTCTCTCGCATGACGCACTGTACGCATTTTCCCCTCCACGTGATGACTGACGAGAAGCATCGTGCGTGTACATTTTTAATCATCTTTACGTGTCGCCTTCCGGGCGTCGGCTTTTGAATGGTATGATATTTTGTGTTTCATTGGCGCGTTAACTGCAGCGGCCGTTTTGCGCGCGTGTTTGGTCAGGCAGCCTTCATTTCAACGACGCGTACGCACAGAGCGCTGAGCGCTCTCGGTCGCTGAGCCTGAATTAGGCGCATCAAAGTTGGAGTCACACGCAGTCACAGATCATTCAAGAGGTTAGTAGATTACGTTCAAACCCTGCGAACTCCCTGAAATCTAAAACGATCCTCGCATCAAACATCGGTTCCTCCCCACTAAAGAAGCGCAGAGACAGTCTCAGTCGTGCGTAAGTACCGAAGTAACGACCACGTTGAGCTAGTAGGTGGATTTTACTGCACGAGCACATGAGCAAGTGGAAGTGGATGATCGCGCCTTGGACATGATGGCACTTGACCTCCGGACAGAAGGAAACCGTATGTTCCGTAGGCGTGGCCGATACGGAGGCGGCAGAGACTGCCTTCCTCTTGTTATTTCGGCTGGAGCCGGTCATAGTGTGCGAACCGTACCTGTTCGACGTCAGCTGTGCCAACTGCTCCAAGTTCAGCCGCGTGGCAGGCATGTCAACTGCTACATTTCTCGTGAATGCATGCATTTCCATACCTGATCTCCAGTCTCATACTCGCTCCCATTGAACTACACCACATCAGACAAATGATCAGACCTACGACGTAGGCATGGAAGCGTGTCTCAACAACCTGCCAGCAGATAGACACAAAGGCTCTTCTGCAGCGGACATGGGGTTATGATCACATGTGGGCACACTCCCAGGGGCTGTGTCACAGCGCCATTGCTGACAGCAGTGCGGACGTCGGCGGTGTCTCGCGCGTGCCGACTGCCTCACCGCAGTCTGAACGCCTCGCTCCCCGCCCTCCGACCCGCACCATTTGTGCTCTATCCGAGCACAGGTGCCCGCTTCTCCCGAACGGTCCGGGTCCTGCCACCGCGCGCCTCCCGCTGCTGTCGTACATCAGTCATGCGGACCATGCCGCGGTCCGTTTAAGGCAGGAGGAGGCGAGCATGCTCGGCGTCCGACCATCGCCGTCGCCTATCGCGGGGATCGGGCCGGCGCTCGGCGTCCGTCGGGCTTGTGTCATTAGTCTGATGCTGTTTGGTACGCAAATGGGCGCCGGGCGTGGGTTGACCTAGCGGGCAGGACTGCCCCCGCACACCACAGGCCGGAGCCAGGCAGTGACGCGGCTGGCGGCGCACAGTGACGCGGCTGGCGGCGCACAGTGACACGCCTAGCGGCGCACAGTGACATAGCTGGCGGCGCACAGTGACACGCCTAGCGGCGCACAGTGACATAGCTGGTGGCGCACAGTGACATGGCTGGCGGTGCACAGTGATATGGCTGGAGCAGCTCACTTCCACGTGAATCTCTTACTCGGACGAGGCTAACTTACATCGCACTGTAAATGAATGCTCGACAGAAAAAGTCGCAGCGGCAACGGCCGTGCTAATTTAGCAACATGCGGTCACTGGTTGCGCTATACTAAAGAGCCCTCCTCTGACATCAACGTTTGTGATATTTCTACATTGAACCATGCTTTGTCTACAGCGTTCCGTCATGTGCAATTGCGATATCCAATAAAGCGCCGCTAAAAAAAAAAACACGTCTCCTTTGACTCGTCACATGGCACATTGGTGGGCTAGCAGGCATCTCAGTGTACCATAAATGCCTCAGAGCGCCATAAAAGTCGTCAACGTAATCTGCCGGCAGAAGAAGTGCGCATGCGCGCACAGGCGGAGAGCGTGAAGGCGGCCGCGATCCAGATAGTGGAGGAATGCGCCCAGCCGCCTACTGGCGACTTCAACTAGGCCCTCAAAGGTGCCTATTACCGACCGCAGGAGTTCCGACGCGTGCCTATAATTTCACGCCAGATTTGCATAGCTTTATTCAGAATAATCTGATCGAATTAAGCCACCCACCCACTACTGGATTCCACAAGCGCTCGGGCCCGTTTCGCCGAAGCATGGCGGCGCTGCGTCTTCCCAATCTTTAAGCTGATGAGGAACACTGCAGGCCTTTACCATGTACATTTTCCGCCCCTCCCCCCTCCCTCCCAATCTTAGTCATAGGTGGCCTTCGATCGGGATCGCAGCGCCGACTACTTAAACGTCAAGACGTAAGATGAAGATTGTATCTGCCCGTCTTTCTGTCTCCCGTGAACAAGTGAAAATGAATGCCCATGTTTACGTTTCCACCATAATGCTGTTTCTTGGTGGAGATCCAGTTGCTCAAAGGTTTACTGCCGTCAGTGACGCTGGATACATGAAAATATCTTGCGCTCATCCATGAAGCGGTACTCGATCGAAGCACGTACTTTCTAATGTATCACATTCCTCTCGATCTCGATCTCGATTCTCTCGATAAGAAACATGCATCCACTGCGTTAAATTGTATTAGAAAAGCGGCTATCCTATGCCGCTGAGCTTCAGAAAAAGATCAGTTGGCAATAGGCATTTATAAGTTCGAGAGTAAAGACATCAAAGGTTGCGATTTTTCAGGAATCATATTTGTATATGAATTGGTGAACGGGAAGTATTTGGGCATTTAAGGTGTTTTCCTGTTGCTTGGAATCACATCAATCACGCACGAAAAAAGATTTGCGACAGAATGCGACATTTCTTTGGTCTCTGAGCGTCTTGGAGAAAATGAAAACATTATTTAGTAGCGCTTTCCTCTCACACACTTCCTCGCAATCCAATAGCAATCCTGATATTTTAAACGGAGGGTTTATGGAAGTGTGCTATACAGTTTCATATATATGTATGCAGAGCGTCAGTGCATACGTAGGTAGCGAGTCGCATGGGACATACGGTACGTTGGGCCTTGCAAGTCCAGTTGTTCAGCATGCTTCTCCACGTCCTTATGTGTGAGATAATCACAACGCGTTCTCAAAAGCGCTGCGCATTAATTTAGCTCCACCCAGCAACATGCACTGAAGGGGGCCAGCTGCGGCAAGTGAGAAGGCTTGGACGCGCCTCACGTGCATACAAGATGCTGCTTATTAACTGCAACTGCTCCGCATCACGCGCGCGGCCAGGCTGTCAGAGCGGCCCGGCCAGCCGGACACAGCGCGGGCTGTAACTGACCTCACGTGCACGACACCTGATGTGACTTGTGGCAGGCACGGAAGGACCGCCCGCGGCTGCTGCTGCAATTCTTTGTGATCCATTAGCTCCAGCGGCGACAGCTGTGCGGCGAAGGCGTCTCTGGAAATAGTCTTTTGCTGGATGCTTCTGCTGGATGCTCCCTCGGGTTTATGCCCGTGGCACCCAGCGCCTTGGCAACAGACAAATGGACGAATGTGTGCCTCTATGACGCAAACAACATGTGCGGTCTTAGCAGGAATCTGGTAATGGGGTTTCTCCAGAGAATTTCGCTGCTATGATGCTTAGAGAATGGTCCACGTGCTGTTACTGTGCACCATGCTCGAGGCATATTTCGCTAAAGTCAACTCGATGCGGCTTTGACGGTCGCTGCCTGCCACCCCGCCTCGCCGAACACCGTGAGTTCTCTCATTGTTGTGCTGCATTATTCAGTTGCATTGCAACAGTCAAAACTAGCATACCACTCTGAGCATGTGCCCAGGATTGACAGGTGGTGACAGGTGACGACCCCCGTGGGGTGGCGACTGAGCACGTGACACCTGTGCCAAGATCGGGCTTTGGGTCCACTGGATAGGCCCTGCAAAGTTAAAAGGCGGCTCAGCACAATGGCTGACGTACTGCACACGATAGGCTCAAGACAATTGGTAGCTCCTGATCAAACCAACACAAAACCTGCTGGCGTTATTCTTTTAAATAAATCGAATATGCAATTTAGGAACTGGCCGGTCACCATGCTCGAGGCATACACATGGAGCACATGACTGTTGCGATGTGTCAAGCTTCCTTGGAGCTTGTTGCTGTGCATGCAGGGACGCAGACAGGAATACAATGGGAGGGGGATAAATCAAAATTGTCACTGAAAACCGAGTTGGCCCGCTGTAAATGCGCACATTTTTTACGTGCCGCAAATGAGGTAGCTTGTTTTCTATCTCTGTATTTGTGCCCGTCGACCTGGAGCTTTGACTGTCAACATAACCGCGTATATACCTGTGCGTGTCACAAATTTGTTAAGGGGAGGGATAGGTGCCCCTGGATGCGCCTACGCCCCTGTAGACATGAGCCGAGACAAAGGCGTATCGGTGTAAAAAGCGACCTATGGTAGCTGCCGTCTTTTGCACGGAGTAGGAAAATGTGCATTAATCTTCAAGAGGAGCATGCGTTCGCCTATGATTACACACAATGCTTTCCATCGAAGTATGAATTAATTATGCGCACAACGCTCGTCAGCGCGGAGCCGACAACAAACTGATGCCATGACGTATATTAAAGGGAGTTTTCCACATTGATATGGCGCTTTGAACTGAAATAGCCATCTCGACGACCTTTCGGTGCTGTTCGTAATTCTGTCCGTCTTAAAACCAAAGCCGCTTTAGTTTCTGAACTACACTCCCGCGAAAATGGGGAAAGGTTTATCGGGGGGAAATATTTCAAAGGGATCTTGGCATTCACGATAGCTTGATAACGTCATCTGAATCAAGCCATTCCATAACTTATGCAGCGACCGAGACCAAAAGCATATAATTGTCGCGACGTTTATATCTGGCGTTCGTGGGCGCGATTTCCAGATATAATGGCCGTCAATTGGATCTCAAGTAATGTTGAGCTAGGTACGAATATGTAATGTAACCGTGACGCATTGAGAAGCATATTTACTAAACAGAGAATTGTGCTATCTAGAGCAGTCTTTCCGCTTGAACAGTGTACGAATAGTTACAAGTAAGCTTGTTCCATAACACCTTATACTTGCTCAGGTTTGTTCAAATGTGACACATACCCCCAACGCTCATCCATTCATCGACCTTCATGTCACCCTGCCGGCATGGTTGTTGTAATTCCCGCTGTGGCAGCAGCCGATGGCGCGCAGGCGACCGTTTTCGCCGCGCGCCGCCATCCCGTGAGGACGCCAGCTGGCGAAGTTCTACGACAGTCGACCCCTGTGCACGGCGGCTCGCTCTGAAGCGCGCCGGCCGCCGCCCTGACGTCAGCTCAGGCATGATGTCACCGTCAGCTGCCAATGGGACGCGCCGACAGCGTCCGCCGCCACGGCAGCAGGTGTTCTCCCACGGACCCGCGGTCCGTGACGTCACACGCCGGAGGACTGGCTGCCGGCAGCAACCGCCGGCGCGGTGGCACGTGCAATGCCACGTAAGTGACGATCGTCCCCAGAAGGTGACGTCATACGTGGTGACGCCACATGCGGCTAGGCAGTGTGTTACAGTTAGCAGGGGTGCACACAAGTTTTGCCAGATTAGTTGGATGGGGTTGGATTAGACTTTTGGCACGCCGACATTTTTACCTGCCGCTAATATGGAAGTCATCATATGGCAGTCGACAAAAAACATTCGGCAAACTGCAAGTCGTCTTTTTTGTCCGGACACCGCAGGTAATGACGTCGCATAAACACGCTATTGAGAGTTATGACGCGTGTTTGCGGGTTGAAGAGGTCAAAATAGGAACAAAACGTCAGTCACTTTCTGTCCTCTGTTCCCGCAGAAGAAAGGGAACGGGAGTAGTTGGTCGGTAACCAGAGTTGCAGGCACCAGATGCAGCTGTCATAAAATATTTGTGAGGAACCATCTATTCCATGTAGCCTCAGAGAACCTCGTGCTCTTGCTGTTACCACGTGAGCTTGTCGTTTTTCACGTCGTCATCTGGCTTTCCGTTGGTTTGGCACATCGTTGTTTTCCCTTGTCCTCATTTGTTCAAACATTGCTCTCACGCAGTTCAACGGCATTCAACCGTCCGCCAGTTTTGCATGCCGACCTTTTTACCGCCAGATGAATTAGAGAGAACGAGCCAGCAGCAGACCGCCTGCCAAAGTCCCATGTCTTGGCTCCCATCTTGACCAGCCCATTCGTTAACCCGCCAGATGAATTAGAGAGGGCTAACTGGCAACAGACTGTCACGTGCAGCTGCAGCTGCAGCTGCACCCGCGTAACAAAAGTATTGAATATGACATTTTGCCACTAATATTGTAGTGGCTGTCGTATTTGGCCATGAGACGTACGCATCGGAACGTCTGTCGTTTCTTGACCACGAAACGAAGCAAATTGTTCGTTAGGTCATGGATACAATCCCCCCACAATGAGAATCGCGCTAATTCCCCATTCTTGGTTTTACCCAACTCATTAGGACTGTTGTTACTTTGTTGTCGGCACGAAACGCAACAAAACTAGTATAATTTACGGAGCACAATAACTGGTCGCACCGCATCAGGTCACTGATGCCACGCAATATCCGTGACCTTAGCTGGGCATGTCATGAAATGCTTTCAATTTTCAGTCACATGATATCAACACAGGGATCGCATTAAAAAAGCATCGTTTGACGGTGCTATGGCGTGTCAAAAATGTCAAAAGTTCTTATCCCGCCAACCTCTATGAAGTGGATGTCATCAAAATGTGAATGCATTGGTGGATCCGGGATTTTGTAACGGGGAGGAGGCACGCAACGCTGTGGGGGCGTTTAAGCTTGGGACCCCTTCCAAAAATCCTCGTATTCCGGTCGTTAGATTGCAATATCCTTATGCATACTATTAGCTATAATGCAAACAATCTTCCTGTGCGCAGTCCTGGAAAACTAAGCGTGGTATGTATATACATACATGGAGCGCGTTCAGTTTCTCCCGACCATGGTAGATCCTGTCATTTTAAGGCTAACTCTTTTTGGAAAATATATGGCAATATGAACTAAATGTTAGCTGAAAAAGTACCATCAAACTTTAGCACAATACTTAATTCGCAGGTTATTTACCGCTTGCCGGCTCCCGTTGGTCAGTCATTTGGTCGACGTGATCCTCTGATGGCTGATGGCTGATGCAGAGTTTTTGCTTTGACTGTAATGAAAGAGCACAAATTTTTTGACATTTGAAATGCATTAAGAACATGATGTTGGGGTCCAATAAGTGTCACAAGTTCGAGAACCAACGGAAATGACATACGGTACGGGTGGCTCGTGAAATATATTCGAAAATTGCGTAGAAATCTTTATCAGAACATATCCAAACTGCCGTTCTAAGGCTAGGTGTCGAGGAAAATGGCCATCCTGTGGATCTCCGACCTGTGTAATGAATTATTTCGCCAGCCTCGTAAATGCGAGCAGGCAGCGCTGTCCGCCTGACGCTCGCCGCACGCGAGGGCTTTCAGCAATAGAGTAATATCCTTCTGACTTCATCAAAAAGGCCCATGACTAATGTGGAGGGCTCCGGAGCGATCAAGAGTGCCCCGGCCGATTAACATTTAGCTCCCCGTCAACGGCGTAGGACCTCCGATGCAATGGAAAAACCAAGGCAAACAGCAACGGGTTCCAACTGGAGTATCAGGGGTGGAAGAAATCAGGCCAACAAAAAGGCTCCGATGAACAGTGCAGGGTCCCCAGATCAAACGGGAGGAGCCCATGGCCAGTGTGGTGGGACCCTGAACGATCGGGAGCGCCTCGGCAGGTTAACATTTAGGGACCCGGCCAGAGAGCAGAGCACTCCGAACAAACGGGAAGAACGCAAGATCGGTGCATATGTTTCAATGCTCTTGAGAGATCGAGAGTGCCTTTGCACATGAACGTATAGCGTCCAAGGCAGCATCGTAGGGCCTTCGAGCAAATATGAAGTGCCTCAGACTATCGTAGCGGGCCCCTATGTGATCAAGAGTGCCTGGGCAGGTCAGCGGAAAGAGCCCCGACAACAGTGAAGAGCCTTCCGCAAATGCGATTAAAGGGGAAGACCCTTATATCATTGTACAGGGTCCCTGAGCATCAAGTGCCTCGATGCGTTAACTTACATGGGGTCACCGCAACAGCACAGGACCCTCTGGGCAAATGGAAAGAGCGCGAGACCAATGTGAAAGGCCGCCCGCTGACTTAAAACGGAGTCCCCTGTCCAAGCAAAGGATCTACTGATGCATACAGGGCCATCTCCTCAATCCAGAACCGTATGCCTCCGATTTATGATGAGGTCTCCAAATTAAGTCAAGAGGCTTCACTATCCCAAAACAGTGTATTTTGAGTCGGAACCGCGGCCATCTGATGCATGAAAGAGGATTCCTGGTCCAGACACTGAGTCCCCTGAATATGGAGGGTGACTCGCACCCCAGAACAGGGGACCCCTAGTTTGTAACGGGGAGGCCACCCGAGCCAGCAAAGCCGACCTCTTTAACATAGCATTTGTCCCCCTGATCTCGAGCATGAACTTATCTTATCTATAAAAATGGCCTCGTGATCCAGAAAACGGCCTCTTGGTTTAGAAAAGTGTCTTCAGAAGACATTTCAGAAGACAGAAGACACTTCAGTCCGATATCTTGACCTATACCTCACTAATCTACGGGTAGCTACAATGCCTTTGTTTTAAGTAAAAAGGCCACCCATTTTTTTTTTGGGGGGGGGGGTAACAAACCCCTGTTCCTATGCATGCCGGCAGGGAAGCGAATCTGCCTTCTCCCCCCCCCCCCCCCCCCGCCCGCTGGGCCGCCCCTGTCTGGACAGCGTAATAAGTCTCAAATCTCCTCAATCACCACCCTCTCCATCAGCGGAGAATTAGTGTTGCCCACTCACGGGCCCTCCACTTTTACTGGCGACTGCTCTTGGTCGCCTGGAGGCCCCAAAACGTCCAAGTTAGTTCTGTTTCGTGTTGGAAAACTGCGCATGATTGGCCGGTTATGGGCATTTTGTGGCCCAAGGAGGGGGGGGGGCATGGCCCCACTCCCCTTTAGATCCGCGGCTGTACTTGTGTACTTGCAGTTGACAACTCACCGCGTCAAGAGAGCACGTCTCTTTTTCGCAAACAATCGTAAAGTCCAGAAAGAGCAACAAAACTATCTGTACCCCTGTTGGTGCGCACGCCAGACGGTGCGACCGCCTGCATTCGTCCGCTCACACCTTTCTCCATACAATGTCCGTCTTTTTTCCTGCGTCACAATCTGCTGGTACCGTGTCGCTTAGATGCTGGGTTACTCATGTCTGAACTTGGTGTGGCCCCTCCGTCATGCCAATTTTTGCACTTTCAAGTTTTGTCCTGTCTTTGTTAATCGAAAATATGGTGAAGCTGAAAACATGGGGATGCTGCGATGTTGTAAGCAAGACCCGCCTGTTCCAGCGACTTTCATAGATACGCCTAGCAACTTATGTAGGACAAATTTACATTAGCTGTCATCTTGCTGGAAAGTAAATGAGCCGCTTATCAGTAGCGGTGAAGTTATTAGCTCTTGGACAGTGTGACCGACACCAGGTGAGACCGGGCCGGGCATCTTGTGGTGAACTCCGTTCTTGCGGTTCAAGCGAGCCAAATCATGTCTGCGGTCTTACTCCCCACCAGACAGATTTACATAATCCGTCTACGCGGTGGCGCTACAGAAGTCGTTTTCATAAAAGATAAGTATCTTTTCAATATTTCAAGCTCAACACGAAACAATTATATTTTTAAGTTAAGAGTATGTTACGACCAGCGTCTGACCACCTCCGGCGGCAGCTCATGACCAGCCACGTCTGACCAGCTCCAGCAGCAGCTCCCGACCAGCCACGCCAGACCAGCTCCGACAGCAGCTTCTGACCAGCCACGTCTGACCAGCTCCAGCGGCAGCTCCCGACCAGCCACGTTCGACCAGCTACGACACCAGCTCCTGACCAGTCACATCTGACCAGCTCCAGCAGCAGCTCCCGACCAGCCACATCTGACCAGCCCCAGCAGCAGCTCCTGACCAGCCCCGTCTAACCAGCCCCGACAGCAGCTCCCGACCAGCCATGTCTGACCAGCTCCGACAGCAGCTCCCGACCAGCCACGTCTGACCAGCTCCTGACCAGCTCCAGCAGCAGCTCCTGACCAGCCACGTCTGACCAGCCCGGAGTATGCATCCAACACTCTCGGATGTTGCCGGACCGACGAGCCCCTCATCAAGCAATCGCAGGTCACGCAACGAGTCCACTCTGTACCGCCAGGACATCGCTGTTTCGAACCGCCGGGTCACCTCTGCGTCGGACACGCGGAACTCAGCTTCAGTCTTCGCGGCGCCTCACCGCCCCCCCCCCCCCCCCCCCCCTCCGCCCCCGTCCCAATGTCCACACGTCGCCACGGCCTCGGTCCCGCGCCGCCCTCTGCCGTGGCCGGCGCTCTCGACCCCCGACCCCGCGGCCGCCACCGCCGCCGCCGCCGCCCTGTTGACTCGAGTGACGTCACCGGCCAACAGGCGGCCCACACTTTGTGCGACGGCAAATCCCACTGCAGCGCCAATATTTGCCCAGCGAATAAGCGCCTGTCAAACACGCGGATGATATTTGCGCATAATTTCGCGGTGTTTGACGGACAATTATTCAAGCGGCGGCGGCGGCCGCGGCGAGAGGGCGAGAGGGGCGTGTGCCGCTGCTTCTTATGCGCGGGCCGGCGTGCTCGGCGGCCGGGTCATAGCAGTCAATGATGCGTGCATCGCGTCATTAGCATCGCCGCCATAAATCATTCATTAACGCGATGACAGATGCTGCGCGGATTAGCATAGAGGCGACTTGACGGAGGCGGCGGAGGCGAGCGGCCGCGACGGGACGCATCAGCAAAACTCCTAAACGGCCAGCGCGACGGGCGTCCTCCTGCAGCGCGCGGAGGGCGCCCTCCTGCTCCAGAACTCCCAGACTGACGACCGACAAGTTTCACACTCGTTCCGGCGGGCCCAGCGTAAGCTGCGTATCCAGCGTCCCGCGTTACCGGCATATCCGTGGCGGCTCTCGTGGCGGCTTTTGGATCGGGTCCCGACTACACGGTCGTAGAAGCTTTCCAATAAACGTGGGCTTAATCATTTCAGTCACTTGAGTCATTCCCATCACGCATTCCTTATCGCCCTGGGCGCGGGACCCCTCTCCCGGGCTTTCGTTTTCTTAACACGCGCCCGGGTGGGGGGTCAAATTGACTGCCCCCCCCCCCCCCCCCCCTCCCACCCGAGAGAAGGGTATCTAGCCGGCCACCGGCTAGATACCCTGTTACCCTGGGCGCGTGTTAACTAAGGTTGTTTTTAAAGTGCTTTGTGCTGAAGATACCAAGGGCGGAGTCGGACATCATTATCGCGGTCGTCGGCGGACATAAGGCGTATGTCGAACCTTCACAGGCAGGAGAAAACTATGCCCTCACTGGCGTGACTTATGGACTCAACTAGGACTAGGATCGACGGGGTCCGGACCGTACCCACGACTGGAATCGGCGGGGTCCGTACCGTACCCACGACTGGAATCGGCGGGGTTCGTGCCGTACCCACGACTGGAATCGGCGGGGTCCGTACCGTACCCACGACTGGAATCGGCGGGGTCCGCACCAAAAAAACAACGACTGGGATCGGCGTGGTCCGACCCAAACGAACCACGACGGGAGTCGGCTGAGTCCGGACCGTAGTAACCGCGACTGGGATCTGCGGGGCCCGAACCATAGTGACCACCACGGATTGGCGGGGTCTGGACCACAGAAACCTTTGGACGGACGAGATGTTATGTCATTTCCACTCAACAAAGTTGCATCATACGAGATGGATTTAAGCTTTCCGCAACGTGTTGCCACAGTTTTGCCCCCTACCCATTCAACGGGAACACCACGTGGTCTGGATAGGGCATGTGGGGCATCACGAATGCTGCCCCGCCCAGCGGTTCGCATGGCGAGTTCTCGGGCGGCGCCCGACGTTCGGCGGCGCGCGGGCGGCAATCGTAGCGCATATCCCAACGGCCGGCCTGGCGGCAGTGACTTGATTAAAGGGAGTGTTCCATGTTCGACTGGAGGTTTGAGCTGAAATAGACATCTTGGGGATCATTCCGTACAGACTCGCCCTTCTAAGACCTTAAAACCCCTCTAGTTTTTTAGCTACATGCCCGCGAAGATGTGCAGACTTTTTCGTGCGGACTATTCCAAGGTCACTCGGGCGTCCATGGTGCCATAAAAGCGCCATTTAAATTTTGCCATTCTAGTCGCCATGTGGCCATCAAGGCCAAGAAAAATGTGATTGTCCAGCCGTCCATATCTGGCGTTAGTGAGCATTATTTTCCAGATATATTGGCCGTCCATCGGCTCTCAATCAGTGTTGTGCGAGGTGCGACGACGCAATCAAACAATGACGTATCGAGGAGTATGGTTTTTAAATAACGAAATTGCGCTTGTCTAGAGCATTTTTCCACTTAAAATTATACTAATATTTACAAGTGGGCTGAGTCCATCATATCTGACTCTTAGTTCGCTTCAAATGTGGAATTTAGTCCATCATACTTGCTGCTTACTTCACTTCAAATGTGGCACATTGCCCTTCAAGCTGTGCGTGCCGCCGCGATCCAAGTAACGGCTTCGTGGCGACGCCATCACGTGATCCCGCTGGCGCGCCGCGGCGCGGGTCACGTGACCGCCGCGGGGCGAACACCTGCGGAAGACCGGCGCGCACGTGGGCGACGGCCCGCTGCTGGCAACTCAATGGTGCTGCCAGCAGAGGCCGGTGGTCCGCACCGAAACTGCCCGGGGCGCGCCGCCCTTCCTCTTCCATGAATCCAAAGGTGATCATGCCGAACACACGAAGGTGCTCAAAACTGAGGATGTCTTTTATTGCGCAGGTGTGTGTGTGATGCAGGACGGCTCGGTTTTTACGTGAGGTCGCGTGAGGAAGATTCTCGGTGGCGTTCGACTTAGCACGTAGCATGTCGTCTTGGCTGCCATTAAGTGATAAGAAATTTTGTGGATTAAGTTTCTTGGCAGAACAACGCTGACTCAATGTTACAGTGTAACTTTGCTTGACGGCTCTAATTACTGGCCCACACCATGTATTTTCTCACACTTAGTGCCACATATTCGCTTCCTCTCACCTTCAAGCGTTTGGAACTTCCACCACATGACCGCTGTTCTCTTGACGTGCTGCGGTCCGGCCCTCAGCGAACGGCACAAACGGCCAGAAGACGGGTTTTACATGATTTGGCATACATTCTCGCCGCCCGGACCGATCGAACGCACCCAAAATTTGATCTTGGAAATATTGAAGGATACTCGCCAAAGAAAATAGTCGCTGTGCGACTTCACGCCGCTTCATTACGCAACCCGTCATGGAAAAGCAGCCTGGACACAATGTTCACAGCATTTAAGATCTAAAGGAAATAGCAGGGTTCCTGGCGAAGAACTTAGAGATCCTTTCACCCATCCGCGCCCCACGCAGTGCCCGTCATGTTGTTTAAATTTGAATAAGCGGCGCGCACACGTGGGGTGTGGAAGACGCTGCGTAGAACGTATAATGGGATACAATTCCAAGGCATGAAACAGTAGGAAGCGTTTTAGGCATCAACGGTTGTAAGGGAAGCGGTTTAGGCATAAACTGTGTGTGTTTCGAACCTTTCTTTTGATATTCTTCGGGGGAACATCACAATTAAAAGAATGCTCACCTTGGGTGTGACCGCAGGCGGAGCAGAGCGGTAACGACAATGAACTGTCAATCAAGCAATTACAGGTGTCCGGCAAGTTGGCATCGTATTAATGTGTTCAGCAGTGTCTCTGCCTCATTCTGCGGCGTTTGGTGGTTTGCATTATAATTGCGTGCTTCCACACGTTGGGATATGCTGTGACCAGGATCCCAAAAAGTAGTACACACAGATTTGAGAGTGGAAGCGTTACCCGTGGCATTGCATCCATGCTGTTGCAGTTGCCACTGCTGGTTCGGGAACCCACGCCGCAGAAACCGGCGCCTGTTCACCGGTATCTTTCTATTCCTAGCGACTCGACGCGACCGACGTCCGGCACGCTGGGCGGCGCAACGTCTTTGGTCACACAAAGGGCCATTCGATGTCGTCACTCCCGCCTCATATGAGCTCGGCCTTCTGATGTTGCCCAGGCGTCACATATCATCTCTCCTAGTTATATTGCCACACTAACTGCTGCCTTGACGGAGTGCACGCAAGCACCAGCGGGCGGAACAGGCGCAGGAGGCGGCCGTTGCGCCAGCTGGCGCGGCCAGTACTTCTACACAACATTCGGCTTTATGATACATCCCAGACTTCACATATTATCATTTGTTCTTAAGAACTTCCACTCTTAGGTCAAGGCTCAGCCGATTCCCGGCGGAGAAAACATAAGAGCACTTGGGACGGGTGACATCAGACCAGAGGTGCTCACTTCGTGGTGTCGATACATTAGCGCTGCTGCAGATATCGCGATCGGCAGACCCACGACGATACTATTGTACATATAATACGCATTTTTTCTACTGAAAAACGAGTATTGCAATACAATAGTTTTGCAAGGCTTGTTTGGGGGCTAAGGAAGGGAAAAATGGCCAAACCTGTCCCAAAATGCATAAAGCACGTGGTTTACCACATATATGGCAAAACTTCCTTTCAAAAATGTGTGTGGTTAGATGTTGTTCCATTTTCCCCGACTGACGATGAAACTACACCCTGGAGTTTAAACAACAGGGGTCCCGTGTTGGCAAGGGCCCCAAGCGGATCAAGGGCAGTGTTCGATGAGGCCCGAAGAGGGGGCCGGGCAGCCCACCGGAAAAGTCAGAGGACCCCCGTTGACGGTTGGGGGACATAAAGGTCCAAAAGCCTAACCTAAGCCTAAAAAGCCAACATCGGGCAGTTGTCTCTTTGTCAGTTTGAACACTGGTAGATCATTTCTCAAGCAGAATTAAGGCCGGGAGCACCATTTTCATTTATCTGGGTGCTTGTAACAATGTTCGGGGTCACTGTGTCAGTTAAGGGCCCAAAGGGCCTCCTAGCAGGGGTTCATGTATCGCCTAGTGGCCCAAGTCAGTCACGGTTTTCAACGAGATCCGAAGAGTGGCCAAAGAGTCCCTCAGAGCCAAAAATCAAGGGCTCAATTGGAAGGCCAAAGGGCCCGAAGGACTGGTCGCAGGTCACATTAAAGACTCCATCCGCCCGTAAGGCCGAGACACCAAATGTCAGTTAGAAGTCCTCTTGCACCGACTGGGAACCCCTGGGACAGGCGGGGCTCTATTTCGGTCAGTGATGAACAACACCAAGCAGTCGGCCGCGCGTCAGTCTGAGGCCTGGGGGTTCATTTCCCAGGCACGAACAAAACCGGGTTCGCGGTTTGCATCAGTCGGGGTCACTGAAACCATGAGGGTGCCCCTCGGGCCCCCAGTACCTAGCAATGGCTCCTGTGCCGGTAAATGGCTCGATTCACCAGGAGCCGTTCTTTCCAAGGGTCAAATCACGGTTCCAAAAGGCCCTCTTCCTCTCCCGAAGATTTATGCTTGACAAACATCTGTGTGCGAAGTTTACGTTCTTACAACGTACATTAACATACAAACTTTTGCGCACGTATTCTTGCCGCACGAACCTCACGCACCAAAATGTATCCGAAATACATGGATAATGTTATCATGCGAGATTATGACGATAATATTATCATGGAGCTATGCGAGGCTGTTCAGCCCCGCGGGTTGTTCAGACTCGCAGGAACAGTGAATATCAGGTGGCAGCAATATGTCGCTACAACGTTATAGGTGGCAGTACAAGCCTAGTCAAACAGCAATCATACGCGCTACTTTGCCAGCTATGGTATAGGTGGCAGCACACTACTGACACCAAGAAAGGTATAAGACTTGAGCTAGACTCCAACGCAACTTCTAGCTCTGGAAATGACGCTCATTTATGTTCATGAATGTCACGCACGCATAAATACCGCTAAAATAGCTCTCTTCATGCGTCAAAGAAGACTGGCAAATTTGCTGGGCGACAAAATGACGAAGACTCGGGTTGAGCGAGACGCACACGATGATTTTATCGGGGCTTAGGCGCATATGACAGCCACGGTAACTTTATTCGAGTGTTCGTAGACGTCCAACATCTTTCTCGTTCCTACCAAAATGATGACCCCTTCAAGAAAAAGGCAAAGGCTACGCGACGTCCATTGGTGAGCAGCAGGACCGACAAGAGTATGTTCTTTTTCGGTTGTTCCTCTTCGAACGGCTAGTTTATGTGCACACATCCACTCTTATCACAGCAAACGGAGTAGCATAAACAATCAATGTACAACATAAACACCATAGCTGCGCATGGTGTGGAGCGTCATACAAAGATATGCTTTTTCTTGTGTAGTTTTGAAGTTTCATGTCGAGATCCAACCAAACTTAATTTTTATCAAGCTCAATCAGATGTGGTTATGCGTGCGTGCGCTCATGCGTGCGTGCATGCGCGCATGTTTGCGTGAATTGTATGAGCGCATTGCAAAAACTGGCATGCCCGGGAAATCGCTATACTGTGCCACGTGAGTTGTATTGCATCAGTGAAGTACTGTTTTGAATTTCCCCATTTCTTGACAAAGTTTCCAACTTTTCGATAGCCTTAAACTCATCTTGGCATTTTTAGCTTCTGTTTTTAGCTAGCCCGCTGGTCGATGTGATTAGCTGATGACCGATGACTAATGCAATGTTTTTGCTTTGTTATGAAGGAGTATGAAATATCCTAGGATTGAGATGCATTATATCAAATGGATAAGAATGTAATCCAGAAGTATGACAGGCATTACAAATTCATCAACCAACCGAAATATCACGTACGACGTCGGCGGGATGTCCATTTATGTTCGAAAATTGCTTGCAAAAATTCATCGGCGCATATCACACTGTTGCTCTTGGGCTGAGACACTTGGGCCTAAAGCGACGAAACCTGAGCGACGATGGGTGCCGCGGCTGGCCAAAAAAGCAGGTTACCGTCAGCAAGTATGGGTCCTCAGAGGAAGCAAGAAGAACTTAGGACCAACGTGATAGGCCCCTGAACGATCGGGCGTGTTCCTGCAGGCTGACATATAGGACCCTGGCCAGGGCATAAGGCCCTTTGAGCAAAGGGTCTAGTGTGCGTGTGCGCCCCCAAAACCGCTGTGCGTGAATGAATGCCCCTGTGGGAACTGCAGTGCCCGGGCAGGTTAACTTAAAGGGTCGCAATGGCAGTGAAACGCCCCCACAAACAAGATCAAAGGGTAAGAGCCCTAGATCGGGTGAGAGGGCACCTGAGCATCGAGTGGCTCAGTGCATTACCTTATATTGGCACCAAGAACAGCACAAGACCCCTCGAGCAAATGAAAAGAACCCGATACCGATATGAAGGGCCCTTGAGAAACTGAGTGTATCCTGGTATATGGTGCCCCAACGAAAGCGTATAGAGCCTTTTGGGCAAATTGGAAGAATGCGTGGAGGGCCCCTGATCAATCGAGTGTCCACGCACCTTAGCAGATAGTGCCCAAACAGTAGCGTAGGGCTCCACGAGAAAATGCAAAGAGATCAAGGGCAACGTGGAGGGCTCCTTAGCGATCAGATTGACCCGACAAGTGGACATATAGGGTCCCGGCAACGGCGTAACCCCTCTAGACTGCATAATGCGTTTGTCTGCTCACGGGCTTCACTTTCCCTTGTGACTGTTCTTGGTCGTCTGGAAGCCCCGAGACGTTCAATTTTGTTGTTTTGTGTTTAAAAACTGCGGCCGTTTGCCTGGTTATGGCCCCTTCAGAGTTTATGGGTCCCCTCGGGGTACAAGGAGGAGCACGGTTCGGTGTCCCCCTCCCGTCTGGATCCGCCAATGGACCGAGCAATTTGATAGATGGGGCCCCGACAAAAAATAAAACGCTATCCGTTCAATTAGGCAGTACCCAAGACACAATATGGAGAGCCCAGGATTGATCAAGCGTGCCCAAGCAGGTTATCAGAAGGAGCCCCGATAACAGCATAGGGCCTCCATTCGAAAAAAGAACCTAATACCCAGCGTGGGGGGGGCCCTCGGAAGATTGAATGCACCCACACAGGCCATCAGATGACTCCTGACAGGGGCGTGGGCCCTACATTCAAATGCCAGGACCCCATGTGCAGGGCTCCCGAACAATCCAGTGTGCCCAACGAGGTACACAGATGGGGCCGCCGCCAAGTGCATAGGGTCCCCCACTTAAATAAGAAATACCCACGGCACAAGGTACCGAATGGTCGATTTGGCCAGAGCAGGTTAACAGATAGGGCCCCCGACAAGAGCACAGGGCCCTCCATTCAAACCGAAAGCACCCAAATCTCTCCACTCCCCGAGCAAATGCAAATAAATCAGTGGCTACGTAGGCCCCTGTACGATCAGGTTGACCCGCAACTGGACACATAAGCCCCACGGAAACAGTGTGAGGCCTCTGGAGAGCTTCAGCAGTCTTAAGATCTCCCAATCACCATCTTTCAATCAATGAAGAATAATTGTTGCCTCCTCGTGGGCCCTGCACTTTCGCTTGCGATTGTTATTGGTCACGAGGAAGCCCAAAGACGTCCAATTTGGTTGCGTTCTGTGTAAAACAACTCCGTTTGTTCGGCCGGCTAGGGGTCCTCTCGAAATCTATGGGCCCCTCCGGGCCCCAAAGGGGGGGGGGTCGTGACCCCGTGCCTCCTCCCCTCTTGATCCGCCCCTGGTGTTGGCCCGTACGTGAACTCACTTGTCAAAATTTGAGATTCCCAAGTTATCACCTTCCGGTTAAATAAGGTCAAACAAGGCCACACTACGGTTGTGTCCAAAGGACCCCAGAACATTTCATGCAACCACCGTGAACCCAGATATCTGCTCTAAATGAAAGGTCACTGGTGCTCATTTAAGGTCAGCGACCTTGTTTGAACATTCAAAGGCCATGGTAAGCAAAATCATAGTTCTTTGATTTTCCCACTTGAATAAGCGTCCAAAACTAGTGACAGTATGATTTTAAAAACAAAGTGTTGACCTGGGTCTTTGTTCAGCAGCCTTTCTGACCTTTAAGAAAGAAGTTCATGGAAGATACACAATGCGGCCCCCATTATCAATAAATGCAAAATGTTCACAAGAATCTGCCCCATACAGCAAGCTCTCGAGCAATAAAACAGGTTGGTTTTGTACAATATTTTGACCTTCATATCTCACCCTAGGTCAACGGGTTTGTTTATTCAATTGTTGTGCTGCCTAAGAAACTATCTCAGCGATGTGAAGCCTCATCTAACATCCCGTTGCTGCAACAAATTGCATGTCCGTGAAGCTATCGATTTATTCAGCGATCTTTTCGGCGATTTATTCAGCAACGAGTTCCAATTTCTCTAAAAAAAATCTCGAGCTCAACTCTGGCACGAGAGCATCGGCAAAGACCTTTATTTTGCAATATCATGTGACCTTCGAGGTCAAAAGCTGGGCCAAAGGACGGTGAACTCAACATCACCCCAAAATTACCGGCCGATCTGAAAACTAATAAAATATTCACAAGTGCAGGAGCTAGGGTCCGTCAAAAAGTTCTGATCTTTCAAGATCGCCCTTCAAGGTCCAACGCGGGCTCAAAGGACAGGGAACTCCACATCACCCAAAAATTACCGTCTGATTTTAAACTTCCAAATGTCAGAATATTCAGCACACAAAGAGCTAACGTCTGTCACAAAGTCCCAAGCTTTCAAGGTCACTCTTCAAGGTCAAACACAGGCTCAAAAGACGGGAACTCGATATCACCCAAAAGTTACCGGCTACTTGCAAACACTTGCAAACATCATAATATTTATCACAAAAGGGACTACCGTCCATCAAAACATCCTGGGCTCTCAAGGTCATTCTTGAAGGTCAAAGGCGGGCCCAAAAAACAGGGAACCCTATATAAAAAATTACTGGCCGATTTTTAACTTGCAAATATCAGAACATGCCCCACAGAAAGAACTAGCGTCCGTCAAAACACCCTGACCTCTCAATGTCGCCCTTCAAGGTGAAACGCGGGCTCAGAGGACGGGGAACTCGATATTACCCAAACAGTGCCGGCCGCTTTGAAAACTATAAGCATCAAAATATCCACAAGCGCAAGAGCTAGCGTCCGTCTAAGAGTGCTGACCTCTTGAAGTCACTCTTCAAGGTCAAACACGGGCTCAGAAGACGGGGACTCGATATCCCCCGAAATTTAGCGGCTTATTTTAACTTTGCAAATGTCGGAATACTAACCACAGAAAAACTAGCGTGCGTCAAAAAGTCCTGACCTCTCAAGGTCATCGTTCAAGGTCAAACGCGGGGTAAAGGCCGGAGAACTCCTTTCACCCAAAAAGTACCGGCCGATTTGAAAACTATACGCATTAAAGCATTTATAAGCAAGAGAGCTAGCGTCCGTCAAAAAGTCTTGACCTCTCCAGGTCACCCCTCAAGATCAAGCGCGGTCTCAAAGGACGAGGGACTCGACATTGGCCAAAATTTACCTGACAATTTTAAATTTGCAAACATCATAATATTCACCACAGAAAGAATTAGCGTGCGTCAAAAAGTCGTTACATCTCAAGATCATCCTTCAAGGTCAAACGGGGGCTCAAAGAACAGAGAACTCAATATCACCCAAAAATTACCAGCCGATTTTGAACTTCCAAACGTCAGAATATTCACCACAGAAAGAACTAGCGTCCGTTAAAAATGCTCTGACCACCAAGGTTGTCCCTGAAGGTCAAACGCGGGCTCAAAGGACGAGGAGCTCCATATCACCCAAAAATTACCGGCCGATTGTTTAACTTGAATATGTCAGAATATTCGCCATAGAAAGAACTACCGTCCGTCAAAAAGTCCTGAATTCTCAAGGCCATCTTTCGAGGTAATTTTGGGTTATATCGAGTTCCCCGTCCTTTGAGCCCGCCTTGGCCTTGAAGGGTGACCTTGGAAGTGGAGGACTTTTTGACGGACGGTTGTCCTTTCAATGCTGAATTTCCTGGCATGTGGACGTTTAAAATCGGCCGGTAATTTTTGGGTGCTAATGAGTTCCCCGTCCTTTGATTCCGCGTTTGACATTGAAGGATGACCTTGAAAGGCCAGGACTTCCTGACGATCGTTAGCTGTTAGCTGACTTCTTGTGAATACTTTGATGCTTATAGTTTTCAAATCGGCCGGTAATTTCTGGGTGATATTGAGTTCCCCGTCTTGTGACCCAGCTTTTGACGTCGAAGATCACATGATATGACAAGATAAAGGTCATTTTCGTTGTTCTCGTGCCACAATTGACGCACGGACCCTTTTCAGAGAAATCAGAACTCGTCGCTGAATTACACTGCTGAACAAATCGCTAACTTCACGGACATACAGATTGAACGATTCCCTAGAAATTCCCTGCTCTGAATCTATGGCCTGGCTTTGACCTGCTGCAGGTCAGCGACCTTGCAAATTACCTCTAAATTTTTCATGATAAACCATCCATTAACAGATTGCCTACAGCTATGCGGTTTCCCCGCGCTGCTGGTTAACAATCCCGGAAAAACCTTCGGAGAGTCAAATAGACCCCGCTCACCCACGCGCGTTTAGCTACGCGAGACTTCTTGCGCTTGGATCAATGACTATTTGATGCTCTCACATCATCACGCAAAGGTGATAAGGCTGTCACAATCACGCTTTTAAACTTAACAACTTTTCACACCTTCACAGGTGTGTTCCTGCGCGAAAGCCGCCACGATGATTAAGACCGGCGACCGACTGTGTCTTTTCACCAACCCGCGATGTAGCCCCCGGCTGCACATCAGCCGGCTGATCCAGTGCAGTGGTTACCTCGGGAACGGCGGAGGACGCCGACGACTGGACCTCCGAAGCAGTGGGCTGGCGCTGCAGCTACTCATCTGCGGAAGAGTCTCTCTGATCCGACACCGGCGCCCCCAGTAGAGCGGCCAGGCGCGGCCCGCCCAGCAGCGTCCCGGCCCGCGCCAGCTGATCGGTGCGTTCGGCGGTCCCGACCGCCGAGCGGCCGGCCGCGGCCCGTCCGCGCCGGACAGTCCAGTATCAGTGAGGCCCGAGTCCCGACCGGTAGACGCCGGCGCGCCACGCCCAAATGACGGTGGTCTTGCGATCGTGGCCGTCATGTCATCACTTGGTCTTCACATGACTAGCAAATCTGCCAGACGACGAAATGACAAAGGCTCAGGTCAAGCGAGACACATATGTTGGTATACACCGAGGCTTGGCGTACGTTGACAACTCCAGCAACTTCATTCGGGTGTTCGCAGCAGTGCAGCCTTGCTCGTTCCTGTTAAAATGGCAAACCTTCCAAGAAAACAGGCAAAAACCACGCGACGTCGATTGTGGGCAGCGGGGCCGACTAGAGCGAGACGGGAACCAACGAAGCCAAAAAAGAGCCGTATGACGCCTCCCTCCGGTCACACAAGCCTCGGATTTCCTCCAGGTCCCTAGCGGCATTAATCTTACAAAATCATCTTTATTGAAAATGGCGTAAAACGCAGCAGCTGCTCCCGGACGCCGTGCCACGGCGCGTGCACAGCGAACGATACAGGCAAACGGTAGTTATCTTGACAACAACAGCGTCCCAGCAGTGTGCGCTAGGTCTTCAGAGAGCCGCGGCCGGCTGGCCGGGCATCCCAGATCACACTCATTTGACAACCAGGAGGCGGACAGCCATGATCGCGGCGGCAGATCCGGCCAACGCGTCACCACTGTCGGTCGCGCCGAAGACGAGGGTTTGAGCGACGGGACGAGGCCGCAGCCGCTGGCGAGCGGCACGCCTCGTCGTCCGCCGACCCGCCCGTCCGCTCAGACCCCGGCTCTCCAACGCACGCCTCGGTCACTTCAGCTTGCCGCCCGGCCGCCGCGGTCGCGCGCGGCGCCGAGCCCAGCTCCGCGTGCACTTTTGCCGCCAGGGGCGCTAACATCGGCCGCATCGTCTCCCGCACCATCAGCTCGTCCAGCTGGCGCGCCAGCGAGCGTAGGTGAATGACGCGCCCCTCGCCGACGCCGGCCTCGCGGCAGCGCGCCACGTCGCGTAACACTGCGAGCAGGCCACTCGTCACCACCTGGCGGCCACGAGCAGGCGTCTTGGCAATCGGCCGCCAGCCGCGCGCTGCACGCACCAGCGCCTCCTCCGTGTGGCCAGCGGAGAAGATGGCGGCCGTGGCCGCCAGCAACGCGCCCGGACGATCCAAGTCCAAGTGTCGCATGTAGTGGTCGAGCGCAGGCAGCAGCGGCAGGCCACCGCCGTCCACACCCAGCGTCACCGCCAGCTCCCAGGAGAGCCGCGGTAGATGCGGCGACGCCAGCACCACAGCCCGGTACGCCTCCAGTACCTCGTCGCGATTGCCCGTGGCTGCCGCGTGCTGCGCCATCAAGCTCAGCCGCGCGCGCAGCGTGTCTGATCGCACGGCATCGGCCGGCGGCGGTGCTGTCTCCGGCAGGCGCCAGATGGTCTCACTCGGCCACGTCGTGAGCATGCGCTTGCCGGCGAATAAGCTGTACCTGGTGCGACGCCGGCGCGACAGGCGACCGTAAGCCGCGGTCGCCTGCGCGTCGGGGACTGCTTGCGTATCCGAGGTCGCCTCAGCGCCTGAGGCCGCCTCGGTGTCCGAGATCGCCTCAGCCTTCGATATCTCGCCATCGCTGGCGTCGGTCGTCGCCGATGGCGGCGCCGCCGGGCGGGACGCCGCCGCCAAACCACCGTCGCCGTCCTCGTCACCGTCCTCATCGTTGCACTGGCCGAGGCTCTGACGACTGGACAGTATGCTCTCCAGCACGAACACCAGCGTTTCGCGGTGCACGGCCACGGACGGCCGAGTTGCCTTTCGCCGTGTCTCGCGCTGCTGGCCACTGATGCGTCCTTCGTTCTCGGAGCCGGTCACCGTCAAGTTGACGCGTGATGAGGTCACGGGCGGCCGAGTAGCCTTTGGCTGTGTCTCGCGCTGCTGGCCACTGATGCATCCTTCGTTCTCAGAGCCGGCCACCGTCAAGTTAACGCGTGATGAGGTCACGGGCGGCCGAGTAGCCTCTGGCCGTGTCTCGCGCTGCTGGCCACTGATGCATCCTTCGTTCTCGGGGCCGGTCACCGTCAAGTTGACGCGTGATGAGGTCACGGGCGGCCGAGTAGACTTTGGCCGCGTCTCGCGCCGTCGGCCACTGATGCGTCCCTCGTTCTCGGCGCCGGTCACCGAGTTGACGCGTGTCAAGGCCGCGAACAGCTTAGATGACTCCAGCGGCGTCTCCGGCCGTCCACCACTGACGCGTCCTTCGTTCTCAGAGCCCGTCACCGTCAAGTTGACGCATGGTGAGGTCAAGGGCAGCCGAGTTAGCACTAGCCGCATCTCGCGCCGACGGCCGCTGACGCATCCTTTGTTCTCGGATCCGGCCTTCGTCAAGTTGACGCGTGATGGGGTCACGCTACGCCGGTGTCTCTCTGTTCGCGGCATAACAAATGATAATGCAAAGCTGTCTTGGACCTGCATGCAGACAGGACAGTAGTCAGGTATTGGCTTCAGTGCTTTTCAGTTCATGGAATCCGCACCTGTCCATTTGCAACAGTCAGCAAAGATCCCAGTGCAACATAGCTCAAATCTCGCAAACATGTTGACAATCCGGGGTTTGTTCAAAAATGGTCATAGCATGCAGTGGTCAAACTTTTAGATTTTTACCTGCATTAGAAGTATTCAAAAGCAACTTCTGGTAATAGGAATGATAAAAAACCTTCTGGGTACTTCAAGGCAGGGCCACAGGTAGGGGTTTCTTATGTGGGGGGAGAGCTCAATAAGCACTTACCAAAACAAAACTCAAAAAGTCATGAAAGGTGACAAGCAAAAGACTGTCTGCTAATGGAGGACACACAAATTTTGTGTCCCTCATACATGAAATACTGCATATGTTTTGTGTATATTATGCATCTAACACAGAAAAATAAGTTTAAAATGACACATATTCCTGAAAGATGCAATAATTACTGATGGAAAATAAGGGAAACTGAGGGAATCAAGGGAAAACAGGTTAACACATATTACGACCTTCACAACTTCCTGCATCAGGTGAGGCAAATATGTCTCAATTCCATCAGGTAATAAGGCCCCCTCTGGGCCTTCTGATCTCCTCACCCCTGGCAGGGCAGGCTTGCAGACAGGTGCAGATTGGCAGGTTGTGGGCAGGAGCAAGCGGGCAAATAGCTTTAACCACCTGCCACTTGCCCTTCACATCTGCTACTAGCCTGGAATTTCACAGCGGGTTGATAGGGGTTGGATTCACACCACAGCCAGCCAATTGTGAGCTCTGGTCTCAGAAATCCATCCATTCAAAACATTCAGGCAAACTCTTTAAAAACACACAAAATAATCTGAATAGCAATACAGCAAAACATTAAGAAAATGTTCCACATCTGAAGATATTGAAGAAAACATTGGATACCATGTAATAAGCTCACTTTCAACCATTGATGCACTAGTGGAAAAAGCTGCTCTAAATGACACAATTTTTCTGTTAAATAAATATGCCTCTCAATATGTAATAGCTTGATTGATGCATCACATCCTGGAAAACATTGATTAGAGGCCAATGGACAACTGAAGGCTCTTGTATGTGAAAAAAAATACTCACAAGTACCAGTCATGAACAACTCAACAACTACATTTCTTCTCAGCCCTGACCATTGCATGGCCAATGGAATGTCCAGATTTGAACAATGTTATAGTGTAACAGACACTCAGTGACCTTGAAGAAACCTACCCTATAAAGTCTGCACATCTTAACGGATGTGTAGGCCGGAAACTAGACAGGTTTAGTTCTTAACAAGGTATGACTGTGAGATGCACCAGATCATTTTCAAGATATTTATTTCAGTTCAAACCCTGTACAGATGTGGAGCACTCACTTTAAGCCTCAACCTTCCCAAAAACCCCAGTTTCTTCAAGTAATGGGGACATTCATCAGTTTTTAATTCTTCACTCTTTCTTATACTTTGGTATGTGCTCTACAGTACCTGAATTTTGGTTTTGGCTGTTGGGGGAGAAAACAATATTAAAATCATGGCTTGTAGTGAGAACAAGATAGCCCGAGCCAATCTGCGCTGCATTCACAGCTGGCACTAAAGGACATTATTTTGCAGTGGATGGCAGGAAACACCATGTTCTGGTTGGCATCAGTGATTGCCAAAGACCAATCAAATAAGCTGCCTGCAATTCTTAAATTTTCTAGCTTCCTATGCAAGTGTGGTAGAATGCTGTTGATATGAATAATCATATTGTAAAGGTGTCAGTCCCACTGAAGGCTGATAGAAGCAGATGCTTAAAATGTGGTGCACCTGTTGCACCATTCCATGAAGCACATAACGCTAAGTTTATGATTGAAATGTCATGCAAGCCACAATATAGAGCGGCGCTCCTACCTTCGAATTTTAATAACTACGATAGTGAGGTCCCTAGCGCCGCACACACCCCACCACCTCGACTCCCCAGCGCCGTTTCTGTGTTATCGTTGCGCTTCCGATATTACTGCTTATCAAGAGCTATAAAAATGTATCGGGCCAAGATAACAATAATAATGCAATGAAAAACGTTTCTTATCGTGTCTGGGTACGTTTACGAAACGGACAGGCCAGAAAAGTCCAGAACATAGCCTAAACTAGCCTAGCCTGACCTAACCTAACCTAGCCTAACCTAACCTAACCTAAACTGGCTTAGCCTAGCCTAACCTAACCTAACCCAACCTAACCTAACCTAACCTAACCTAACCTAACCTAACCTAACCTAACCTAACCTAACCTAACCTAACCTAACCTAACCTAACCTAACCTAACCTAACCTAACCTAACCTAACCTAACCTAACCCCCATCCTATCCCCTCCAATCCAGTGTCCCATTGGCATCCATGTTCCATGTCATATACATGTACTGTATTAAAAAGTATTTTTAGCCGCCATATTCTCATTTTGCTTTTCATTCCCACCCAAAAAATTTCATACTTCCCCACCATGTCGACCAATCTACAAGCAATACGGAAGACTGGTTGGATACGTAAGAAGCATATTTCATTGGATTCTTGTTACCTTGGCCTCGTACGTTTTTATGGTTCTTGATGCGCAAATCATTAATATTAGTAACATGCGTGCATTAGACATGCTTTTTTACTGTCATGCGACAAAAGCACGAAAAGAGTGCACGGCATACAACAGATCAGAAGGTGCGAGCACGTTATCCCAAGACTTACAAAACGCGTCCTCTCCATTGTCTAAACAGAGGAAAAAAGGACCGAGGATCTCAGAGAATCACCGAAGGGTCGGCGATTGTTCCGCCGGGCTTACACTTTGTATAGGCGTAGGCGCTCGCGTCAGGCTGATATGGTCTCCCGACACCGTGTCCGTGCCAATGTCACTCCGACAGCCGACTGTTACTGTTACTGTACTGTCTGAATGTGCCCTCACTCCGACGGGGTTGGTGTGTTTAATCGGCCGTCCTCTGTTGATCGTTCTGGCTCGCATGTCCGGAACGAGTGCCCGGGCCAAACGTAGCAAACAAAAACCGCACTCGCGCATTGGGGAAACAGCTTGTTTCCCGCGGCAAATAGATACGCCGCGCGCCACATCAGATACTCTGCACGTGCACCAGAGGCGTAGTCAAACTCATCCCTTCAAATGTGGGCTGACCCGGCCACACGATCAATTTTAGAACTGAACTGGCACATATTGAGGGAAACTGCCCGAACACCGGCATGTCCAGTTTTGAATTAAACTGTCATAGTACCTCCTACTCGTGCGGTGTCAAAATGATCTTTGCAGAGCGTTAACATGTGACTCTGTGTGAAACTTAAAAAATATATACACCTGAAAAGATGACACACAATAAGCCTAAGTAGAAGCTAAAAGCATATTGTGTTGCTGTTGCCCCAGCCAGCGTAAAAAGCCCTCTGGCATTCAGGGCCCGTCTCCGTCCTGCTCAGCAAATGTTCTCTTGGCCGACTCGGGTCACCACAGGATACAGGATGTTGTCGACACAGGATACGCTGTTAGGCGCTGTGGGCCCCTGACAGACACCCTCATGGTTTCAGTAACCCCGATCACTGCAAATCACGGGCCCAGCCTTGCTCGCGCTTGGGAAATAGACCTCAGGGCTCGGAACGACACGGAGCCGACTGTTCAGTGCTGGTGCTCTCTGGGCGAAATAGAGACCCGCGGTGTTCCACAGATCCACAATCGATGCAAGAGACACTGTCATTTGAGGCCATGGTCCTACGGGCGAGGGGCGTCCTTATTGTAACCTACAGCCAGTACTTCAGGTCCTTCGGCCCCTTCAGCATTCCAAAAGGGCCCTTGTACTTTGGTCTCGAGTACCTTCGGTCTCTTCGAGCCTTTTCAAGGTCCATAGCGGACTCGGGGCTGACACATGACCCTGTTAGACCCCTGCAAGAAACAGCCGTGTCCACGGTCGCGCGGAAGCAGCCACGTGGCAGGCGATACAGGACGAAACTGGCGGGCAAAGGGGGCATGGTAGTGTTAGCTCGAGCATTACTTGCGTCAGTATGTAACCGCTCAGTCATGAGGGGAGGTATGGGTACCAGGATGCCTGCACCGTGTGCACAGCGCGGTTTGTAAGGGTATAGCTATGGGAACATAGATGTTCAGCGAAGCCGATGTAGCAGGCACTTTGACCAGTATGAAATCGTGAAACATGTGATAAAATTTACAGAAAACAATGGGGATGAAATGGTCGGCAGTAGTCACATCGTTGCAGGCATGATACGCGATTATCCGGATTCGATGACCGCTTAGCCACGTCGCTATATTCCGTGGTCGCGTTGCGCTATATGTGGTAAAGTCGCATGCATTGCATTTACGAGCCCACGTTGAACTTGGCTTTTTAAGGGCTATGGCGAGGATTGGGAGCGTAAAGTTTTCGGTTCGTAGTGACTTGGTTGGTATGCACCTCACGCTTCAATCTTTAGCCTGTTTCCCACGGCCCCAGTTCTCGGCCAGCGTGGTGCGAAGAGCCAACTGGTTGCTTGGCGAGGGCTGGAGCCGGACTGTCGCGTGAAGCGTCGGACTGCCGCGGCGCGGGTTGTCGGACTGGTGTGTAAGTCATGCCTGCAGAAAGGTTTGGACCTCCCAAAATTTTAAGCGAGGCAGGTATGTTTCTTCCGCCTGCAGCCAACAGCGAGCATCTGCCTCAGTAGGGTATTTACGATGTTTCCCTGAGACGCGTCCACTCCTCACCATATTTACGGCTGCATTAACATGTGCTTGAATGAATGCTCACTTAAGAATCCCTGAGGCACATCAAAATGGGACTAAGATCATGTCATGTCTCACGCCACGCCACAATTTTCGCGAAAATTCCTTCTTTCAGAGAAAAGGTTACATGCCTCCCCTCTTCCTGTGACAAAAGGTCTCATGTGCCTCCCCTCTTCCTGTGACATGCTGCATATGCCCCGCCCTTAGTCTGCCCCAATGCCCTGTGGCAATCACGCGCAGTTTCGTTAATCATACATGCATATATGTACATACACACACACACACACACACACACACATATATATATATATATATATATATATATATATACATTTATATATATGCATGCATATTTATATATGCATATAATATACACATATATGCATATATATGTATATGTTTGATTAAAAATAACTGCTGACTCAGCATTCACGAGCTTTTTGATGCATCGTTCTAGTTTCCGGGCCTTTGGCTTGGTGTCATCGCTTAGATTAAAGATGGTTCGCACCAAATTACTCATATATTCATCACTCCTTCCATTGTACGTGCCAGAATGGATCTCGAAACGTTAGAATGGAAGGAGTAATGAATATATGAGTAATTTTGTGCCAACCATCTTTAATCTAAGCGATGACGCCAAGTCAAAGGCCCGGAAACTAGAACGATGCATCAAAAGCTCGTGAATGCTGAGTCAGCAGTTATTTTTAATCAAACATGTATCAAACAAAGGATTTTCCCAAAATATTCCAATATATGTATATATACAGCTATATACACAATATATACATATATATATGCATAACCGTTAATATAGCAGTTTCCACTGAGAACGATCGCCTAGCCCGAATTTCGCCAGAGAGTCCTGGTCAAATCGAGTCATAAGAGGCCGTTCAGCCGGATGGCACTCGAGACCAGGCAAGCTATATAGGCCTTAATTACCGGAGGTATATGTACAGTGTTAATAACTATGTGCTTCGACCTGACCATCTCAGTTCCAAGCTGTACTTAAGAGTCGAAACTGCACGATACATTCCCTGTAATGCCCTCCCCGCCACACAAACCCAAAGCGAGCTGAAACTGGGTTGACGTGTTCTGCACAAAAAGGAGAACTCATTTCCCAACAACGAAAAAGAGCATGCCATTAACATCTCAGATGTTTTGTGGACACACGCAAGTGGTACATTTGAGTAGTTCATGACGTCATGTTTAAAATCGCAGCCCGATATTACTCATATATTGGTCGCTCTTTACATTCGAACGTTTCGAGATCCGATCTCATCGTCTGAAAAGACTGAACGGCATAAGAAATGAGTTTTGATTTTTAAAGAACAAACATTGTGCACTATTAGTGGAAAACGTCTTTTGGCACGAAGAACACGAATGAAGCATGACTAATTGAAGAAAGACAGAATCCTACACTCATAATGGGAACACTACAAAGACACAATGAGAACACTATTGCTACAATCACATCAACAGTGCTCACCGCCCACCATCTAACAGTTCAAGAGCTGTGCAAAGATTTGTTTGTCTGTTTAGGGCTGGAGGGAGTTCGTTAATGAATATACTTTCCCAAATTTGAAGGGAGCTTCTGTCATTGCACGTCCGTAAAATGTCGGTGTTGTCTGTCAGTTGTTGTCGTGTCAATGTCCTGTCGTGTTCGTGTCGCATGTGGTCTAGAGGTGCCCTGTCGCGTAAGTGCATTGTCAAGCATCTGGAGTGTCGATGTGGTCACACCAATGTAGTGTGTGGAACGAAGTTTGCAGCATTCGATGTTGCATTTGAATTGATATACTACATTGGTGCATTTTAGTTTGTTGGGTCCGTCTGAGCACTTTGTCATACGAAAGCTACAGATTGTCCTATTTCGATAATAAATGACTACGTCTGTTTTGTGGTCGTTCTCGCCTTTAACATGTCCAGAGATAATATCCCGTAAGGCTTTTTCGTCTTGTTTGTGGGCAGATGTCCTTTGATTTTGATAATACAGTTTGACGGTTGGTCGGATGTCTTGTCTTGGTTTGCTGTCAAAGTGTCTTGTCGTTTGTCGTATTTCGTGTTCAACGTCAGAATTTTTAAAAAACCATTGTTCAATAAGATCTGTCTGATTCTTATCAATTCTGAATGTAGTCCTTTCCAATGAGAGCAGTACTTAAATGTACGTCTAATGAAGAACCTAATGATCCTAATTTTGTAGCGTCGAGGACACTCACTGTCAGCATTTAAGCACCGCCCGTTGTTGTCTGCTTTCGGCATACAGTCACTTTGAATCGTTGTCGCTGTCCATCAAGTCACGTCAAAAAACGGTATTATATTTTGTTATGTTATTATGCTTTATGCAAATTTTAAACCGGACTGGTCTTCAAAGGTGTTTTTGAGACGTCCTGGTTGGCCCATGTCCCTAACTTCCACAAAGATATCGTCCACGTAGCGGCAGTAAATATCCGGTCCTCTGTCGTCATTTTGCAGTGTGTCAGCTTCTATCTGTCCCATACCAAATTAGTGAATAAAGATCCTAGAGGTGAGCCCATCGCAACATCCTCAAATTGGCAATACATTCGTACATCATATCTGCGGAAAGGAACTTCCAACGTACAGACTTTTAGTAGTTGTTTATGTAGGCGCTTTGATATTTTGACAGGAGGAATTTCGGGATGATTGTAAGCCCGGTCAAGGATGACGGACATGGTTCTCTCAATGGGCATGTTTGTTAATAGATTTTCAACATGTGGACGGGCTGGTAAACCCTTAGATTGACGAAATCGCACTATAACAATAAAATGTATATTGAATTTGTTTTAAAGACCTTTAACGAATTCAAAAAAGTGTTTAAAACATATACTTAATCTAAGCGATGATGCCAAGTCAAAAGCTCGGAAACAAGAACAATGCGTCAAAAAGCTCGTCAATGCTGAGTCAGCATGCAAAGTCGAACATGTATAAGAGGAAGGATTCTGCCAAAATATTCCAATACACACACACACGCACACACACAAGTATATATTACACACACACACGCACACACACAAGTATATACATATATATATATATATATATATATATATATATATATATATATATATATATATGCGTGTGTCCGTGCGTGACTTGTGTGTATAAACTTAAGAAACAGATTATTATTTATGCATATTTTCTTCAAAATTACAGTGGACTCAGCATTGATAATCTTCTTTGATGTTTTCAAAAAAAAATGTTATGGCAGCTTTCGCTTCTTCTCCATATTTACCCGTTTAAAATTGCACCAAAGCTCATGATGAAAGAAGATACAGGTTGTCATATTGCATGACCTGGTATAAGTTATATCCTCAACGTTTCATCCTTCATTGGACATTTCCTGGAGCGGCTGTTCTGCAAAGTCGATATGATCACATGTTTTTAAAATTCATGTCTGTCGTGTCATTCATGTCATGTCATGTTTGAACTGCACAAACACGCGATCATATCGACTTTGTCTAAAATTGCCACTCTAGAAAATGCCCAATGAAGGATGAAACGTTGAGAATGTAATTTACACTATATTATCGTGAGCTTTGGCACCATTATAAACGAGCAACGAGAAGCGAAAACTGTCATCAGATCCTTGAGAAAACATTTTAAAAATCATAAATGCTGATTACACTGATTTTTAAAAATACGCATATATATATACATACATATATATATATACACACACATATATATATATATATATATATATATATATATATATATATATATATATATAGATATATAGATATATAGATATATACATAGATATAGATATAGATATAGATATAGATATATATATATATATATATATATATATATATATATATATATATATATATATATATATAAATGCCCAATGGCCAATGACAACTGACTGTATATATATATGTAAATATATATATATATATATATATATATCCCCATACGTACGTGCCATGCCTGTCAATAACGAACACATACCACCCTCTATAACTCATTGACGATAAATTCGGTTCTATTCTATTGCAGCTTTTTTGTATTCAGTTTCAGTTCGAACAGCAACGTGAAAAATGTGCGCGCGAAAGAAGTTATATCACATAATGGGCCATTGCTCCCAGAGCGGCACGAGTCATATGCATTGCTATACGGCCCAGCGGTATCGAACAAGTCAACCTCTTTACCAACCCCAGTTCAGACACAAGACCTGGACGGAAAGCAAAGCATACATGGGCGGGTAGCATAAAGCCTCGATCAATGCACTGTTTCACTGATCAAGATACGGCATATTGTCGTGTTTCATCAGTCGCAATGCCGAAACTGAGTCCTACACGCAATTGCAGCCCAGCACAACGCATCGTGCCAGCGTACTCCGCTGATAGTGTCCGCATGCTACACTCGGTATCATGACAACCCAGGAGAGCGCGCCACCTCCATCCCAGCCCCAGTGGCACTGCTGCGATCGGCCAACATGTCCTCTTCTCTGCAGCCCTGCGGCACACGCGATCATTGCCAGCCCGACACAGGCAGTGTCCCATGACGCGCGCGCCTCTTTCGTGGGCGGTGAGTTAGAGTCACTCCGGTGAGTTACTCCGCCGGCAAACGTAGCGCGCCTGATGCCCGGCACGTCGCGTTGACGGAAGAAGTCCCGTCCACGGGGGCGCGTCCGCTCAGATGCCAATGTTGCACTCTGAGGGCGGCTAGCTATCGGAGTCGACCCGCGCGACTTTGTAAGACTGGATCTCATCCTCCTCCTCCAGCATCTCCCGCATACGCCGCTTGTACGCCTGTGGCAAGACAATGGGGTTAATGCACCTTGCAGAAGCTGTTACTGCTGCTACTCAAAACGGCATTGCCCTGATCCAGTGGAATAAACGAAAGAAAGCGTTGTTGCATTCTAGCCGAAAGAGTTCAGTGTTCCAAAATTGATTTGAACGTGCTTTTACCATGGACACGCGGGGAAAAAGCAAGAAAAACTTTCTGGGTAATTCAAGAGTAACATCCACACACAATCACACAAATTCACGTCATAACATAAAGACTACTAATCCAATGACAATAAAAAGGAAGAAACATTGTTGTGAAAAAGCAACAAGTTGTTTACAGCTAAGCGAGGTGCCGCCCAAAACCAATCGCCCAAGAAACACCCGTGAGACGCACCTGACTCTCTGGATTGTTGTCCTGATTCCTGCACTTCTCCAGCTTGCGCTCCAGCTGCTTCACAACATCGCGCTGCGGCTGCTCCACCATCTTGGCAAGCAGCCGGATCTTCCGCACCGCCTCCACCAGTGCCTGCAGCTGCGGTCGCGACGCTGACGACAGCAACTGTGACGTCACATACGCGTCTAGGTTCTCCTGCACGCGGCTCACAGCGTACAAAATGGCCGCCAGTGCGATCTGCGCAGGCGCGAACAGCAGCACAGCGTCTGTGAATAGCACAGCCTCAAGGAACTCGTCGATGCCAGCACGCAACCGGTCTGGGCTCTGCAGGCTGGAACAACGGGTCTTAATGTCTATCAGCAGACCCTCCACTGGCCGGAATGGGTTGTGCACGGTCAAGTGGTAGTTGACGGCGTGCATCACCGTCAGCTCGTTGTTGAGGATGATGTCTGTGGCCTTGTCTTTGTCACCCTTCACGTTGGCCACAAACTGGCCGATGGACACGTTGAATTCCTCCACCTTGCACGAGAGGTACACACATGTTACAAGGATACCCTTCGGATGGAAGTCCATCACAGAGCTGTGCATGTAGAAACGCTTGAAGTAGTGGCTGGCTGTGCCCAGGACGGCCTTGGGCATCGGTGGTTGGAAAACCTTGCAGAAGTCGCGCAAGTGGTACTCATAGTACTGAGTCACAATCTTCTCCTCTTGAGCAGAGAGGAAAAACTCGGCCCTCTTGTCCTCAGGCATGCCGGCACCATGCTTCTCAATGAAGCGACGGTTCGTCTCCTGTCGGCACTTGAAGATTTCATCATCATCCTTAAACATCCAGTGCTTTTTCTGTGTGCTTGTAGGAAACATCCTGTGGCATTTGTGAACCTGTTGATGGAGAAGAACAAATTATAAATGAACCACT
The DNA here is from genome assembly GCF_011947565.3 of Pollicipes pollicipes. Classification (NCBI taxonomy): domain Eukaryota; kingdom Metazoa; phylum Arthropoda; class Thecostraca; order Pollicipedomorpha; family Pollicipedidae; genus Pollicipes; species Pollicipes pollicipes. Next base: position 31,690,341 of record NW_023596818.1, on the reverse strand, counting down.
TAAAAAAAAAAAAATGGAGATGCAACTTAGGATATGTGATGAATTAATAATTAATGAGACAGTGGATAATTCATGCACATATTCCTAACAACTAGAATGCTCTTCCAGTGCAGTGGTGTCAGTGGTGACACACCTTAAGGCCAGGATAGGCTTCCACTGGTTTTACAGTTCACACCATGTAGCACATACCACACATTACAATGGTTGGAAAGGAATATAAATGGGGGTTTTATGAGAGTGGAGCCCACCCTCCTGGCAGCTTTTATTGCTGCCTTGGGCAAGACAAATCAGACCAACATGCCAAAAGGCACAGGGTGTAGGGGTCAAATGGAAACAGCTTAGCAACTGACAGAACAGGGGTTAAAATGAAGAACAGCTAGAAGGGTCAAACCTTCTACCTGTATTTGCATGACATACACATAATTATGCAGGTTTTCACAGTCTGGGGAAGGCATTTAGCAAAATTTGTTGCTGCAAAGTCAAGTTAAAGCTTCACAGCCACATACAGCATTTACATGGTATAAAACATCATCAAATTTCTTTGATCTGGTTATTTTTGTCCATGCAAGCCAACTTTGTTGTCAGGTATTCACCTACATGCTAATGCATGCAAAAATATTTATAGGGAGTATATCACACTGCTGCCCTGATGTGGATAAATTGTGAATATCATTATTTGAATGATGTGTGTCATATGGGCATTATGATACATCTGATTTGCATTACAGTGGTGTACATTGTACCACTGTTTACAGGCATCTAGCTGAACAAATTTGTCCACTAAGGCCTGACCAGGAGAAACATTGATATTTTAAGTTTGAGGTTGATGAGTGATGTTAATGCTTAAGATAGGCATACTTGTAGCAGGCAAACATTTAAGTGCTTATGTGCCTAAAGACATAATATGCTCCTAAAATATTACTGCTTTATTATCAATTATACTGTCTGATGTTTAGAAACATCCATCAATGAGCCACTTCATAATGCAGTGCAAGATAAAAATGCAGATGATAACCCAGGCATCCATCACCACCTCACTTTCACACCCCTTTCAAACACTAATGGTCTTTTGACACCACGCATTCCTGGTCTGGGCAAATAAGCGAAACCATATGCAAGTACCCACGCTCAAGGAAGCGGCGTGCATCAAAGAACCATGGCAGACTATATGAAACAACCAAACTATAACAGCAATCGACTTAATGCCCGATATTTGGTTCAAATGTGTTCGTGTCTATAACACAGGAACGCAGATCCCACACCGCAACCTCTGTTATCCCCGCACCGCAACATGCCTTACAATCGATATGACGGTTTGAAGTCCTACCAGCATCGGTAGTGCAACATCTGCGCCAGTCTGTCTTCTGGAAAGAGACACCATATTCTTAGTCAAATTTAAAATTGTGATACTGATAAAACAGAGGCGTAGTATATTGTTTTGGTGTTCCGCCGCGCTTGCCATTCTGGCATCCATAAAGAATGAAAAATAATGATTTTTCACATGACTCATTAAAATTCCAGCCCACAATGTTGTAAGAATATCTTTTACCCGACATCGTTTCTAGAAGTTTCTGACTTATTTCGGTCCTAGTATATTTTCTGACGTCATTTAGTTTGCTGACCGCTTAAATTTTATACCTGTTTCGGCGTTCAGGTACACAAACCTTGACCGATCGGTGCACACATTTGTGGGTTCGTGCGGTTTGCCCGCGTGGAATTTCGCGGTTGTGAAGGTACTGCACGTTTGTGCGAATTTCGGCATCCCGACTGACGGCAGCTTTACAGCAGGTCGGTCCATGATTTATTCTAGCATTGCATGAACGGTGTGTAAGTGGGGAAAAGGTACGATTGATGGTGACAGGTCGGTCTCTGTCATTCATGTGAAGGATGGGAGAACTCCGCAATAACGATGCGTATGAAAAGAGCTGCTCAATAATTTTTATTCATGTGTAACTATCCGCATAGTACGTCACGCATGGATGAAGTTAGGAGTTCTTGATGGACTATTTCCAAAGTGTAACTGCGTCAGCTTTACAGTAGGTCGCCCATGACTCACTCTTCAACTGCGTGATTGGGCGCACAGATGGAGAAAAAGGCATGATTGATGCTGTTATGCCATTCTTTGTTTTTCACATGAGGGATGCAGGAAGTTTGCAGTAACAATGCAGATGAAGAGAGCTGCTCAATAATTTGTATCCATCAGTGACCATCCAAATAGTGTGTTACACATGGATTAGGATATGGGTTTTTGAAAGGGTGTTGCCAAAGTGTAATAAGAGGGAGGGGGTTTGGACAGCTTGATATTCAAAGCTCCCTTTTGGAACTGATGTCCCATGTGAATTAACATATGTGACAGGGGGAGTAACCTGAAACAGACATGCCCGAAATGAACAATTCAGAGGAAAGGTGTGTCATACTTAAATCACAGAGTGGATCAGCCTTCAGCTCTGGACTGCCATTATAGGTCCTAACATAATTTCCAGCAATATGTACTCTTGAACAACCAAGGTTTTCTATTCAGGACGTGACGATGAAGGCTTTTTAAAATTTAGCGAACCTGGCGGGCATATTTCAATAACTTGTAATGCATATAGACATAAATATACATATTCTGAGCTCACCTATAACTCTGTCTGATCTGTGAGTGTCATTTACTGATGGAGCATTAATACATGAATGAACAAATCTCTGTTTGCAGGCAGTTTGCAGGCAGCCATTTGCAGGCTTTAACCATAACTACTCTTAGCCCTCTGTTACATCATTTTATTCATCCTGGCTGGCATGTTGTCATCCTGGTAGACCCAGGTCTACTTGCAGCTTCAGGCCTTGTTCCAGTTAAGAAATGAGTCTAAAGGGCTCAGATGAATGTGGAGCTGACTGCTAAAAAGCCCTCTGACTGACATTTCAGGTCACAGCTCTTCAGGGGGGGGGGGGGGGGGGGGATGCCAGAGTCTAAGCAGGGCCCTTGATCTTCAGTACAAATGGGGCCCTTTGGCCTATTTTGTGAATAGGGGCAACCAGTCAACCCATGATGCCCTGTTAGGTACTGTAGGCCCCTGACTGACACAGGGGCCCAACCATTATTTCAGGAGCCAGGCTTATGTGAATTGTGGCCCTGTTTTGCTCCTGCTTGGGAAATGGCCCACCAGGGTGACAGAGGACTGACTGACAGAAAGCCAGCTGTTTGGTGCTTGAGGTCTCTGGCTAGGGAGCTAACTGACAGAGAGCCAGCTGTTCAGTGCTTGTGGTCTCTGGCTAGGGAGCCAACTGACAGAGAGCCAGCTGTTCAGTGCTTGTGGTCTCTGGCTGGGGAGCTGACTAACAGAGAGCCATCTGTTTGGTGCTTGAGGTCTCTGACTGGGGAGCTGACTGACAGAGAGCCAGCTGTTTGGTGCTTGAGGTCTCTGGCTGACAGATACAGCTGGCTCCAACTGCAAATCAGGAGTCAGGAGTCAGATCCATGTCTGGCAAACTACAAATCACTTGCCATGGTTTTGTAATTGATTGGGAAGTGGGGCCTCAGGCCAATACTGACATGGAGCTGACTGTGCAATACTGATGGTGCCTGACTGACATAGGCCCATATCAACTCAGGGGGTCCCTGGTTGGTGAAAAGGGCCCTCTGACTGTCATGTGAGGTCCTGTCCCTGCATGTTGGCACCCTGAATAAGACTCTGGCCAACCCATTATGCTTTTAGACCCTCTTCAATGGGGCCCTTGATCGTCGGACCTGGTGGGCCCTCCAGGCTCTTCAGGCTTCCTTGAATACTGTCTCTGGCTGACTTGGAGTTCCTTGCCAACACAGGGCCCCCATTTAAGGCCTGCTGTAGGGCCTCACACACACTGTGGCTCTGACCAGTGTGAATCGCTCGCTCCAGTTTTGACCCTGCTTGGGAAATGGGCCCTCATGCCCAAGCCGCCACTGAGCCGACTGCGCGTTACTGCTGGTGTCTGACTGACCTATAGGGCCTTTCGACTCAAGGAGCCCCTGATCAGCAAGCAGGGCCCTCTGGCTGCCATTGGAGTGTCCGGCCTTGCAGACCGGGACCCCTGAAAACGACCTTCGGCCGGCCTTTCTGGTCCTTATCGGAGGTCCCGGGGCACCTGAAGGGACCCTCGGAACGTAAGGGGCGGCACGTGCCCCATTGTGCCCTCCCCCCCCCCCCCTCCCGCCTGCGCCATTAGAGTTAACATGGCGTCGGAATGAAGGGTGGCATTGCTGGTCACCTGTTCATAGGTGGCAGGGTAGAAAAGATGTGCTGCTAGGAGTGGCCGCAAATCATGCTAAATCATTAAAAAAAAAAATACTTGAGAATCTAAACGAGATGCTGTGGACTCTTCGTGGCAAGAAACTTGTTTTGCCTGGCATTTTTAGATCGTTGGTTTTGGACCAAAGGGAAATAGCGTTTTTGCGATATCATACTTGATGTGATGGAACCAGCAAGAAGTTTTTCCCAACAAAGCGAGTAGGTGACCAGTGGAGGGGAGCTTGCAAATGCCAGAGTTGTTGAATGATTTAGGGATGGTCCCTAAGCATTTTCAACAGTTTTGATACTGGGAGAAGGATTCCTTCAGGCCAGGCAGAAAACATGCCGTGACTACATAGAGTAAGCCCACAGGCCCACGACTTTAGGGAAGGCTGTCCCCAGGACTTAGTGAATGGTCCTTGTTCGTAAAGGGATATATGCCTGTGAACACACGAAGGGAGGCACCCAGTAGCAGGTAAAGGTACATCACAGCCATCGATGGAGGTGTGCTTAAGTTGTCCAATAGGCAGATTTTAGGTTAAAGGTGTGAGTAGGTGGGATAGAATAATAATCTAGTTTAGTTGTTGGGATATCTTAAGACTTAGATGGTGTTGGGGGCTGGGGTTGGTGGGTGGCGGCATGGACTAGCCATGATGTTCTCAAAGGGTGGAAATGTAGTAAGAATTTGGACGAAATCCCTGCGAAACCATCCAGTATCTAGTGTATCCATACCTGGTGTAGACTGTGTGCTGTCCAGTAGTTCCTGACTCACTGGGGTGGGTGGTCATGGGCCGCTTGGTCAGAGGTTGGAAAAGGCTTGCGCCAGTATCCCACTAAAACGAAATGTGAAAGGGAATGTTTCACATAGTTGTAATTATTAGCAGTAGTAGTATATATATCACATGGTAGTATATTACTGACAGTAGTAATGGTCTTGTTCCTCGGAAAATGCCAGGAGAGACGAAATAAAGATGCGTTGAATTTCGGCAACATGCCATTATCGAAACGAATAGCAGAAGTGAATTGAATATGACTTACTGATGATCCTACTTTATTTTTCAGTTTTTTTGTTTGTTGAAACAGCAAGCCACAGTTTTTACAGACGCCAACATTCAAGGGGTTATACAAGATGCAGTTGTCAGCCATTACAACGATAGAGTGTATATCTAATTAGGAATTAGAATACGCGAAAAAATATGTGCACATGCCAACGAATTGAAGTAAGTGGGCATCACGCATCACGTTTCATTCAAACATGCAAGTGCGTGCAAGTAAGCGCATCACGCATCAATTGTACATGCAAGCAATTTCAGTTAAACGGGCGGCGTGCATCACGCGTCAGGTATCACTCATGCATGTAAACGATTTTAAGATGTGTGATGTGGTTTACGATTGATGTATGATGTGTAATATATCGCGCATCAAGCATCAAGCAAATATTACGTTTGCATGATCGGCCATGATGAGCTCTGTACGTTAAGGTTTGGCCGCCGACTTTCTATGGGAAAGGATTCACCTATTTTCCTGTTTGGGTGGTTCGATGCTCTGTGGATGACTTGGAGCTCTGAAAGGGGCATAGGGTCCCTACCTGCCTGGATTTCAGCATTGGCGTGTTTTACCAAAAAAGGTCACCGAAAGGGTTATTCCCTGTTTTTTTTAGCGTCTCGCAAGTGTTCATTATGTCTCAAACGAATTGGGCGCATGGACGCCCGGCACAGGCTGTGTCCCTCCCATGTTTTTCACACAGTTTACACTCAATTTCGTAAACCACATTTTTGCGTGCAAACACTTTGCAAGCCAGACTTGCATAAATGACATCTATATTACTCGGGCACTTGGGCTTCGAGATTGAAGGTTTCACATTGGAATTTTTTAGCTTGTCGTTTTCCAAGCTAAGTGTGCACGCACTTTTAATTTTTTCGGCGATGTGTGTGACTTGCCAAAGCAATTGCTCATATACGTAAGGTAGCGCTGAATATCAGTCGTCCGAGAGCAGGTGTTCCCGTCCCCCACAACCGATCTCCACGTGATGTATAATTTTGAAACTTTTTGAGATTATTTGGAACGTATTTTCTTACAAGCATTACCCCTGTCGGTGACATTTTTTGGGGGAGGGGGCAAAGCACGCCCAGGTTGAAATCAAGGGAGGCTTGGACCCGTTGCCGCTTTCAGATCTCAGGGTCATCTGCAGTGCATAGAAATTAGGCTAGTACTACTGCCTCATCCATATACAGTGTTCCTCGCAAATACACTTAACAACTTGCGGAATGTTTCACATTTGAATATATTCAATCAACCATCAGCTGCGGTGAAAAAGCTTACTTATAATTACTGGTATACTTTTTAGTAGGAAAGACTGTTGTAATCAACACGATTCCTCGGTTTTTGTAAATTTGCTACTCGGTACGTCATCGTTTAATTACGTGGTCGAACCTTGCGCAACATTTATGGAGAGCCACTTGGCGGCCGTTATAGCTGGAAATCGTGCTCACGAATGCCGATATGAGCGACTCGACCATTATATTTTTCTCGGTGTTGATCGCCGCATGGCTTATTGAATGGCAGGGTTTGAATGACGTTATTATGACGTCATTGCTGCCAAGGTGACCTTAAAATATTGTCCCCGGAATACTATCCCCCCATTTTCGCGAACGTTTAGCTCAGAAACTAGACGGGTTTAGGTCTTAAGAGTGGCAGGGCTTCGAGCTCCATCGAATGATCTTCCAGATGACCATTTCAGTCAGAACGCTATATAAGTGTGGAACGCTCCCTTTAATTCTGAATACTATGGTATATGCTTTTATGTGTGTTAAGGATGTCTTAATGACATCTGGCCCGGCTGGTGTAGCAGTGCCGGCCCACTGCAGCACGCTCCGCGACATCGTCGGTTGCCACCCGCCGCCCGCACCGGCAGCGGATGTAGTGTTCTTCAAAATCCGCCATTGCTCCCAAACCAGACAAGCAAGGAGCACGTTTCTGGTGTCACGCACAGTGTAGTAGCCCCATAGGCTACTGAAAATTTGGGCGTGATTGCAAAACAAACCAGAGAGCTGTTAAAAAGCATTCTCTCTCCCCTTTCATGAACGGCAGACATTCATGAGTCTCCCACGCTCATGGGCAAGTGGACGCCTTTTACGTCTGCCTTTAGCTCTCCTTTTGGCTGTCAGTGACTGGGCCAGAACAGTGTCCATGTGTGTGGACAAAGCAGATAATCTCATTGAACAGACAGCTGCTGCCTAGAAAGGTGCACCACAGTGACGCATCGTGGCATTTTGTCGATGACTTCTGCATTGTACGTTGCTTTAAATAATCTTAGATTGCCAAACGATTACCGAGAGTAATAAAATGTTCACAGAGGTCACTGATTGTATTATGTCTTGTTCGTCATTTTTGGTGTCATGCCGTAAGATAAAAGCTTTTGCTAACAGTAATATTGATTAGTTAACTCTTCAGCCCCACCCCAATCATGACTCAAGGAAAGCACGTACACTCAGCGTGGTCACTGATTCATCCCATTACCCCTCACCTTGGGGATATAAAACTTGATGGTGTGCTGTTTCGTAAGATGTTTTTTGGTACTGTGTATGGGGAGGATCATTTTATTAGTTATGAAGAACGTGCAATAGTTTTTGTCATCACTGTTTCCCTGCAGTGACCATGATGAGAACACCGCCAGACCAATGGGCTACCCCTCGTGAGCCAACATTCATGGTTCCAGTGAACAATTGAGAAGGTATGCTTTGATCCAGGCGTGCCCAGCTGTTGTTCTGTGTTTCTGCCAGCTGACGTGATCCAGGTGTGCCCAGCTGTTGTACCATCTGACTGCCAACTGACCACTATCATGACTCATTTGAATGGGCGCCATATGTCCAGTGCAGTCGGCGCGCCCTAAGACCCGAGTCATCATCATCATTATGACTCATTTGGCTGTGAGGCTGGTCCAGTCATTGGCCACCTGCATGAGTGCATAACTGCGCTGCATCTCACTCCTGGGGGTGTGGGTATTTAACTGACTGCCCTTTGAATTAACTCACAGAGTCGGTGTATGCGGGATGTGTATAGTTCAGTCTCAGTGATTCTCCCAGCCAGCAGTATCCTAGTGAACCAGTCAAGCCAACTGCACTGGGGAGGGGGGAGCAAGGCACGTCCGTGACCACCTCGAGTGGTCCGCGGCGCCCACTTTGCCTCACTGGTGTTGTTGGTCCGTAAAGTAGCGCACGGGGTGTGAAGTCTTTCCTGTGTGTGTGGTCGGACGGACGCCGATTTTCTTATGTCTTTCGATTTTGCAAAATTGCAGCCACCTATATCACCTTTACTTTACCTGATCAGGTGTTTAGATTGTGGATATTCTTTGGAGAAAGGGAAGAGGTCATATAAAAAACAAAACAGGATCGAGGGGAGTCATGCACTCGTAGTGAGCGTACAACCCGTCTGGTTCGCCGCTGTCTGTCTAAGATTGGAGACGCAGTCCGTCCCTCAAGTTGATGAGATTATGAGCTTGATGTTATCGACGGTTTTTCAGGACATTCCACATAGCTGGCGGGGCGGTTCCCTCCAGTTATTGCCAGTCGTCCCCTGCAACAGTTTGAAGTACCACCACTGCTTTGAAACGTGCCTTGAAAAGGTTTCTACCCACCTGGGGCGTGAGGACATAACGCAGCAGCGGGTCGTAGAAGGCAGCGTGGTTGTGCAACGCTCGGAATGTTTGCGGGGGGTCGGTTTCACGCCACGAGGAGGTCATCATCCCGTGTTCATTCCAATGTCTCCGGCGAGCTCGGTCGAGGGATAATCGGGCTTCCATCGTGCTAAGCCTTTCGGCACCGTCACGGCAGCTCCTTCCACACACACCTGGGCTGAAATATGACGACGCCTCCGGTTCCTGAGTGTCTGGATGCGCCTCCGCCGCATGCCTCTGCTGACCCGCTCCGCCGGACCACCAGTTGCGAGCCGTCCCGTGACAAAGCGCGATTCGGACCCCTAAGGGTCCGCGCCATGGGTTTGCGAGCAGCATCCGGCGCTGTCAGTGCGGATATTGCCACGTGTCCCTCTAATCTAGCGTTTATTCCTCAAATAGCCTGGCCGGCCTGTGTAATCAGAGGCTTCCGTCCCAGGTGTTGACGCTGGTGGCGCCGCCGCCGGCCGGCTGTGGAACTAGGCGGGACAGCGGTGCCAGGTTCGGGAAGAAGGCGGGCGGGATGCATCGGGTGTTCTTGGTGTAGCCACCCGAGGTCCAAGCTGGGCTTCAGCGTTTCGTCGCCGCATGTGTTTGCAATGTGCGTGTCTCTGCCCTGAGCGTCCTTCATCAGGCATGCTATCGTGCGGTGGCGCACGCCAATGTAGAGTGCGTTGCGCGGATGGGAAACCGTTGCTGGCGTGCAGCCAATGATGGGATGTTTGTCTTTCTTACTGATGTGTGAAGTAAATATTGGCGGCTAAAAAATAAACATGAAGATCTTTCTGGAAACAGAAATATCCGGTGCCCGTTGTGAGCTGCGCTAGAGATCTTCCAGACCCGAGTCTGACAAACAAAGCAAGGGACGAGGAAATCTGCTCCGGCTGGTGTTTGCAAAAGCATTAGCCACCTGAACATATAGCACCGGCTGCCTGGCGGTCCTCGAAAAAGCCCTTTTAAAACGCTTTACCTTCATCCACTCTCCGCCATCAAAATGTTTTACGGTACCCCTGTGTTCCGTTCTGTGTTGACTCGATTCGTTGCAAGACTACGTCACCTCCGTGGTTTTACGTACGTGGATAAAAGCTTTAATAAGACCGACGAGATGGCGCCACGCCTTCAAAAACTACGTGAATTTCGTCGACGGGTTGTTTTGCCGTGGTTTTAGGGGTGAGTACCGTTCATGAGGAGGGTTTTCATATTTCCTTTCGGGTTGTAACCATAGCCAAAGCTGGCTTCAGATGGCATAGCTGGCAAAGCTGGCATAGCATAGCTGGCTTCAGGCACTCAATCGAAAGTGACGGAGACAGCTGGGAGTGCAGGGGTCCTGCTGCTCCGCGCTAAGCTGCTGAGCCCGCCCAGCTGTGTGTTATCAAGAAGGTTCTCTTCACGGGCCTGTCGTGACAGTTCTCAGACTCTGACCCAGTTCTCACACGGTTCTCAGTTCTCACACGGCTGATCTACACCCCGCCCGCTCACGGCCTTTCGCGTGCGGCACGCCGCAGTGCTATCAGCAGCTGGCGCCGCGTCAGCTCGCTCCTCTGCAGATTGGCTGGCGCCGGTGCGGGTGCTCGCTCACCTCCGGCACGTCGCAGCTCAAGGTCCGCCCCGTGTCCGGGTCTACTGAGGCCGCCGGCCCCGCTGCCGGCGCCGAGGGACGTGGCCGGGGAGCCTGACCCGCCCTGACCCCAGGTGTCCGGGCGGGCGGGCACCTGCTCTGGGATCCGGGCGCACTCGTGTCTCGGGAGATCACACCGGGCTTTTGCGGTTTGTTCTTGTGTGCTGGGCTACGGGTGGGCTTGACCTCGTGAGCCGGCACTCTTCGGAGTTTGCTCCCGGTCCTGGTACTCGTGCTCGTGACTGGTTCCTGTTCCGAAGTCACATTGCCAGTCGTCTCCTGTCCTACGGGGCCACCGTTCTCCTGTCCGGCTTCCATCCATCGGGGATGACATGATGTTTGGATCGACTTCCGTCCATGGGACCCGGCTTAGGGCCGCTGACTGGCCGTGGATGACGGCAGCGTTTGCTGCCACCGGGAGCGCGACTCTGGCCCATGCTGCGTGACGCCTCTTGAAAGACGAGACAGCCTCGTGCGGAGCCCCCATGGCGCTTGTAAACGTGACGGCGTCACGTGCCATCGCCGGCTGTGGGAACCCACGGCTGTTGGGGAAACGAAGTGGGAGAAGTGGATCTGACGATGAATAAGTGAGAGAACAGCGACGGATGAAGTCGCTCTTCCGTCATTGGAGGAAGCTCTATGTGAAGCTCCTGTTGTGGACTAGAGGGGGACACTCATGGTTATTTATTCGCGAATGGCGGTTGGGAAAAAGTTCAAGCCGATGCAGAAGAGAGAGAGAGAGAGAGAGAGGAGAGAGAGAGAGAGAGAGAGAGAGAGAGAGAGAGAGAGAGAGAGAGAGAGAGAGAGAGAGAGAGAGAGAGAGAGAGAGAGAGAGAGAGAGAGAGAGAGAGAGAGAGAGAGAGAGAGAGAGAGAGAGAGAGAGAGAGAGAGAGAGAGAGAGAGAGAGAGAGAGAGAGAGAGAGAGAGAGAGAGAGAGAGAGAGAGAGAGAGAGAGAGAGAGAGAGAGAGAGAGAGAGAGAGAGAGAGAGAGAGAGAGAGAGAGAGAGAGAGAAGAGAGAGAGAGAGAGAGAGAGAGAGAGAGAGAGAGAGAGAGAGAGAGAGAGAGAGAGAGAGAGAGAGAGAGAGAGAGAGAGAGAGAGAGAGAGAGAGGAGAGAGAGAGAGAGAGAGGAGAGAGAGAGAGAGAGAGAGAGAGAGAGAGAGAGAGAGGAGAGAGAGAGAGAGAGAGAGAGAGAGAGAGAGAGAGAGAGAGAGGAGAGAGAGAGAGAGAGAGAGGAGAGAGAGAGAGAGAGAGAGAGAGAGAGAGAGAGAGAGAGAGAGAGAGAGAGAGAGAGAGAGAGAGAGGAGAGAGAGAGAGGAGAGAGAGAGAGAGAGAGAGAGAGAGAGAGAGAGAGAGAGAGAGAGAGAGAGAGAGAGAGAAGAGAGAGAGGAGAGAGAGAGGAGAGAGAGAGAGAGAAGAGAGAGAGAGAGACGAGAGAGAGGAGGAGGATAGAGAGAGGAGAGAGAGAGAGAGAGAGAGAGAGAGAGAGAGAGAGAGAAGAGAGAGAGAGAGAGAGAGAGAGAGAGAGAGAGGAGAGAGGAGAGAGAGTGAGAGAGAGAGAGAGAGAGAGAGAGAGAGGAGAGAGAGAGAGAGAGAGAGAGAGAGAGAAGAGAGGAGAGAGAGCTAGAGAGATAGAGATGAGAGAGAGAGAGAGACGCTTATCTTTTGGGGCATGTAATATGTGGGAGGAAGAATGAAGCGTCTGTCTGCTTCGTCCGATCCGTTTCGTCAGCCCGACTGCCCCTGACAGCATACTGTTGCGCGATATTGTGGCGCTTCAAATTTGGCCTTCTATTCGATGTGCAGTAAAGTGAATAGTAAACGGCGGCACGGATTTTTAAGCATTAAACAACATTCAATGCGGTAACGCGGTATCATTCGGTGCGCAAAATATATATGACGTAGCCTGAAGCCTGACATCGGAGGCTCGCGGCGTTCGTTACGGTTTCCGTCTGCCATTTCAGTGCTGGTTTTATGGCTTCAAGGTGTTTGCTTATGCAGCGGATGCATAACAGGGTGCACCGCAGTTCTTCAGCCTTTTGAATCTGCTATCGTGGCTCAAACTGCGAACGTGCGTTTGTGTACGTGCGTGCGTGTGTGCGTGCGTACGTGCATGCGTGTGTGCGTAGGTTCGGTAGGGGGGAGGCGTGTGCAACAGCAGTAGTAGTAGACTGGCACATCTGCCCCTCTAGGTCCGAATGTTCCCATGAATCCGGGGAGTCAAGGCAGCGACTCGACGGGACCGGGAGCCGGCTGTCACCATGTCCCGAAAAATTCAACGCTAGCCTGTCCGGCGCCGCGTGGAAGGAAAGGAGATAATGATGGCGTTTGCCATCCCCTTTGGCCCAAGGATTCTCCGCTGCTGCTTGATGCGAGCACCGTGGAGTGGGGTTTCCTGTCCCGCAAAATGTGAAGACGATGATCGGTCGGCCCTGCCCTACTGTAGGTTTCCCATCAGGACCTCGGACTTTGTGACACTACGCTCTCTTCAAAATGCTGCCCCCGGTGCCGGACACGGGGCCCGCATTTCTCAGTGCGAGACGGATGAGTGCCATCTGTTTTGGGTTCACGATCCTGGTGAATTTATTGGATCACCGGACTCCCAATTGCTAACGGCTCCGGTCGTTGGGCCGCCACGACAGCTGTCCGTGCCAATGCTTTGCCGAGGGCCGTCAGTCGGCTCCGCGGCGGCCTGCGAGCACCCGCTGCGACATCGCGTCCGGTGGACCACGTGACCCGGTGCTGGCTCCGGGCCGGCCGCGCCTCAGCCCGATGTTGCCGGCCGGTGATTGAGCGCCGCTCCCAGCAGTCTGTCCCGAATGGCGCCTGCAGGCTGTGAAAGGTGGCCGCGGCGCTGCTGAGCGGGCCGCGGCAGACGGACCGCGGTCCCGGCGGCGGCCGGCCGCGCCCCTGGCTCCGCCCGCCTGCCCGCGGCATGGCCGGCGCCGGGCGCGCGGCGGCGCCGCTCCCCTCGGCGCGCGGTGATGAGTCCGCGGCAGGCGGTCCTGACAGCTGCGCCGGACGCCGCGACGCTCGTCCAGCGGCGATAGCCGCTGTCCGGCGGCGCGGAGTGATGGACGCCTGGCGCGTGGCGCGGGCGTTCCGCCGAGGCGTCACTGTGACGACCGTCGTCGGCCGGCGCGGTCGGATCCGCGTGATAGAGCGCGGCTCTTGACGGCCGCCAGCTGCGTCGTTGGTGTGGTTCGTGCTCGTAATAGGCGGACGTGCTGGGCGCTGCTGCGCAAGTAGTGACGATGGTGACTGGCGTCCTCCGCAGCGCGGCGACGCCGGAAGCGACCGGCTCCCATCCCGCGCTCCTGCGCTCTGGTGTTGAGAGGCACCGACGTGTTGGGGCGACCGCCAGCTGGGAACGGGGGCCCCGGCGCCGGCCCCGACGCCGGCCCCGGCACCGGCCGCTGCAGCCGGGCCCGAGGGACGCTCCGAGACGTGTCGAGAGGCCACCTGTTCCCCATAACCCCGTCGTGGAGCATTGTTTTCTATGTTTGGGTTCTCTGGCTGCCTGCGCAACCGTGTTCCCCGCCTTGGTCTGGGAATGGTAGAAATATTTAGGTGCGGCGAGTCTCGACGGAGGTTAGCGTCATGCCTTGTGGTTTTGGCGTTCTATAAACCCGTCCAGATAATGGGGGCTTTGGCCTCAACAGACGTAAATCAGCAAAATCCCTTGACAGCGGTGGGATCGCACCTTGCCAACGCGCTTAAAACAACAGACATTGTTTGGCACTTAAAAAGTTCACCGCCTGACGCGAGTTGTTCCGCATCTTAACGCCCAAAAACGTTACAAATGCATGGGAAGAAAAAGTGAAGCGAAATATCTTACAAGGGAGCTTGAAAGTTATCAATCGATGCCATCCGTTCGAAACGACATGTCTTCGCTCTCGAGAGAACAAAAGAACAAAGTTTTGCGATTTTGCACAGCATTTGACTGCCGCCAGCACGAAATCAAACTTCAGACATTAGCAGCTGAATGCATGTGATAGATGATGCCGCGGCTTGAAAGTTGGTCCGCGATCATTTTGGACGAATGCGTGAAGACCATGTTACCGATGTTACCGATGTCCCAGCTAACTGGTACTTCACCGGCGTATAGGTAGACCATAGTACACAGCTCGCAGTCGTGGCTGTGAGATGAATTTAGGTGGTTTGTGTGGATGATTGGTCTGATTGGTCTGTAGGTGGTTTGTCTGAAAGGGAATCTGCGTACCAAAAATCCTTTGTCTAATGCGTTTGTTAAAAGTTGCGGTGTGTGCGTTCCTTTGATTTGCTTGTGGGCTTTCTGTTTTTGCCAGGGGTTTTCTCTTCGCGATGCAGTAATTCTGCAAAATTCTGACTTTCGCGAGTCCGATGGGAGACGAGTTTTTCGGAGTGGTGCTTTCACAGAGACAGCGGCAGTCCGTAGGTTTACAGTTAAGGGCAAAGCGAGATATTTCAGGCATTGGGGATTTGCTACCATCCAAAACTCGTTCTTGTGTTGAAAATTGTACGTACGTTTTAGGAAAGTGAAGCAAAATAGTTTTTTTTTGCGCGGCAGACCTTGAAATAATTCAGGTTTTTGGGATTAGACATTTTGGATTAAGAGCAGGCTTATGAGCAAAGGAGTTCAGCACAGGATTTCGTCCTCATCACCTCGAAAAATAGCAGCGTGATCAGTACTAGAATGATCTCGCTTCCCCCGCCCACCCAATATCTCGTGTCGTTCCGCAGCCAAAACGGCTCGGTGTATCGCAGTCTGCATGCTCCACACCCATACTGGAGGCGTGCGCCCCTCGCTATGCGTTAGTTCCTCCCAGCCCAGCCCTTGCCGCCTCTCCTCGTGACCCGTACACCGTTGCGCGATTTGGCGGCGGGTGCGTCTCGTCCGCTTGTGACGTCCCCGCCTCGGGCTGGATCTGTGGACAGGACGGCTCAGGAGGGGGGGGGGGGGGGGGGGGGCGTGCGCGCCGGCGCCAAACGAGCAGTCCATTTTGGGACCGGCTGGCCGGCTGGTCTGGCCCGTGCTAGCCAGCCAGCGGAGCAGCCCGCTCATGGCCGGCGCTGAGCTCAGCTACCGTATCCGCGTTTGTGTGGGGAATGTAATCATGGGCGAGGTGAGCACACCCGAACGAGAATTGACATTAAACCCATTGCGTCGCATCAAAATAAACAACTCAACAACCATCTTCGTCTCTACCCAACTCTAAGAGCTTCGGGCGTCACTGAACTCATCACGCGAACCCCGCTTGCAGCCAAGACAACTTTCCGCGCGGTTGGCGCGCTCTGCAGACTTGGGTTCCCTGCGCGTAGCTTGACATGGAGACGTCCCAATGCGAGTCATTGATGGCGGCCGGCCTGGCAACGGTTAGGGGCTGTGGCGGGCCCGGCAGCCGTTACGGGGGGGGGGGGGGGGGGGGGGGGGGGGGGGGGGGGGGGGGCTGGCAAATGTCCGAGAGCAGTAGCAGAGCAGAGCAGAGAGAGCAGTTCTGCGCTGCTGAGGGAGGTTGTACCTGTTGTATCTGATAGGCCTCCTGACCGTCACACCTCATGTCAGCGTGCGAAACTGCGAACGCTGCGCGACCGACGCGCGCCACTGTCGTGAAGACGCTGGCGGGCTCCTGTCTCCCATGCTTCTTACGATAAGTGGGACTCCTCTCTGCTTCTGTTGACGCTGACTTCCTCTGCTGCCTGTCTGCCACCCGTCTGCCGCACGCCTGCCGTCTGTTAGCCTGTCTGCCGTCCGTCTGCCTCCCGTCTGCCGCCCGTCTGCCGCCCGTCTGCCGCGTGTTGAGCGCCTCGTTGACGTCGCCTTTACGTGCTGCAGACGCTGGTGGCAGTGAGATGTCGTCAGGGCCCTGGCTGCAGCAGCGGTGAGTACGGGCCCTCGGCGGCGGGGCGGACGGCACCGTCGTGGTCGGAGGCGCCCATCTGCTCGCCACCATCGCAGGTCGCAGATACAATCACACACAATCAGCACATCGCCATCAGCCACAAACAGTCCTGACCGAATTACTTCCCGCGACAAATCCAAACCCTCGCCCTGACGAACGGTTGTCATTTCGAATATGTAATGCTCAGAACTCACAGATGAGGGTGTTCGTCGCTTCAGCCTGGGGTTACTTGAATAGGTTACCGTGGTGGTTACTTGGTTAGACTGCCGTGGTGAAGGGGATGGGGTGTCATGCAACATCTACGAAAAACGCTGAACATTCGCCTGTCTGTCCTGATGATACCAAACTATGGCGTACCAGAGGACCGGGACCGGGACCGGGATCGAGACCGGAACCGAGACCGGGACCGAGCCCGGGACCGGGATCATTACCGGGACCGGGATCGAGACCGGGATCGAGACCGGGATCGAGACCGGGACCGGGATCGAGAGCAGGACCGGGATCGAGACCGGGACCGGAACCGGGACCGGGATCGGGATCGGGATCGGGATCGGGATCGAGAGCAGGACAGCTGCCACGATAACGATAACGGTCGGGTGACCCGCCCCCGCCGGCCTGCGGCCCGTCTGCCGGCCAGCCGACGGCCGGGGGCGGAGCGCCCCGTCAGCGGAGGCGTTTAGGGACGTGGCGAATGAGCCCGCCGTGTTGATTCAATCCTTGTGGACGTCTAACGCTAGGAAAGCACGCTTGTTGGTGTGACAAAGCTTCGGACGTGTCTGGCTGGCGTCATCAGTGAACGACTTCTCGAGTGGCTGGCGGGGGTGCTTCCACCCGTCGGGCGGATGGGCGAGGGTGTGGGGCGTGCTCCTCGCTGGACTACTCCGCCATCGGCGGATGGCGGGCGCGTGTGTGTGCTCCTCGCTGGACCGCTCCGCTTATCGGCGGATGGGCGGCGCCGTGGGTGTGTTCCTCGCTGGACTGCTCCCCGGTGATCGGCCTGATGCGGCGTGGAACCGTTTGTTCACGCAGCTGTCCACTGAGGATGGCGGGACATGAAGCCAGAAGTCGCCCACCATGTCCACTACCGGGGATGTTTGTGCGGTTTAGAACCGTTCTTCGCCCAACTGTCCCTGGAGATGCTATGTTGTAGGGAACCGTTCTTCGGGTTCTTAATGCGCCGCGAGGAAGGTGGGGGAAAAATTCGATGCACGACAGGACTAAACTCTGCTTATTATGCGCCAGTGGCCGTGGTTTGTGCAACAGACGTGGAAAACTGTCCTTTGACATGATATCATGGGTGCTTCGCCGGTGGGAGAACGAACCTGAGACCATTAAGCGTTAAAGAAAACACCCATGAAAGAAATTCGGTTAGCGAGATGTATTGGGCAGAACGTGGGTCATTACAGTGCGGTGTTGAGTGTGTGCGTGTTCTGTGGAGCGGCCCTTGGGTGGTCCGGAAGTAAAAGCTAGAGGTGCAGCCAGCGACGGGTTACCCACCACCAAAACTTGACCAGTTATTTTTGGCAAGCGTGCGTGAGGGCGGTCCTTCATAGTGAGGTAGCAGTCCGAAATCGCGTATGGCCGTTCTAGACCCTTGCGTACATGAGCTCTCTGACTGGGAGAGTGCTAAGAGGAAGAAGCTCAGTGAGTAGTCCACTAGTTCGTGTTCGTGATACCCGGACGCTGAAAGTGGAACGCGAACAGACGCAGCAACTGCAAGGAACGATTGTAAGTATTACTACTTCTGTTACCATCATGTGACATCACCGTGGCCTCCAGTCACACTTGGGCCTGGGTCAGGTGCGGAGCCACCCTCACTGTAGCGTCCGGTCACACTCGGGCCTGGGTCAGGTGCGGAGCCGCCCTCACTGTAGCGTCCGGCCACACTCGGGCCTGGGTCAGGTGCGGAGCCACCCTCACTGTAACCTCCGGTCACATTTGGGCCTGGGTCAGGTGCGGAGCTACCCGCAATGTAACCTCCGGTCACATTTGGGCCTGGGTTAGGTGCGGAGCCATCCTCACTGTAGCCTCCGGTCACACTTGGGCCTGGTTCAGGTGCGGAGCCACCCTCACTGTGGCGTCCGGTCACACTCGGGCCTGGGTCAGGTGCGGAGCCACCCTCACTGTAGCCTCCGGTCACACTTGGGCCTGGGTCAGGTGCGGAGCCACCCTCCCTGTGGCGTCCGGTCACACTCGGGCCTGGGTCAGGTGCGGAGCTCCCCTCACCGTGGCCTCCGGGGAACGCTCCTGTAGGCGCTATGATGAGGTCGCGCCCGCTCACTCGGGCCGGAGGAGCCATATGGTACGTTGCCTGCTGGAGCAGAGCTCGTTCTTCGTCACCTGCACGGTATTGACGTCGCCCGGTATAAGGGTGCTTGCAGGATAGTCGGGGGACATACGATGTGGATTTGGAATCCCCGAGTTCCCTTAATGTGAGGCTCATGCCTTAGGGGCTGTCGGACGTTCATGTGCTATCTGCCGGCATCCAAAGCGGTTCATTTCCCGCTAAAGGAAAGATCGAGATCTCCTCTGTCATGGCGCGGCGGCATCTGAAATTCAGATTGCCGGGCTTTGAACTCGCGCCCGTGGGAGCCGCCTATCGCCGCGCCAATCGACGACGGCCCTCCGACGCTGAGTGGCGCACGAGCGCGCTCACCGGCGCTGCCGAGGCCGGTGGCCGGCTGGTGCGAAGGACGCGCCCTCGGTCGCTGTCCGATTCCGTGTCGGACTGAGAGCTGTTGATGGCGCTCTCCTCGGCGCCGTTCCATACTGATGGCGCTCTCCCCGGCGCCGTTCGATATTGATGGCACTCTCCCCGGCGCCGTTCGATACTGATGGCGCTCTTCCTGGCGCCGTTCCATACTGATGGCGCTCTCCCGGGCGCCGTTCCGTACTGATGGCGCTCTCCCCGGCGCCGTCCCATACTAATGGCGCTCTCCCCGACGCCGTTCCATACTGCCGTGCTGCAGAACTGGGGAGAATTCGCTCTCAGTCGCGGACCAACTGCCTGTGGCACGGGAGGACGGCGGAGATCGGAGCCCATTTGCGATTGGATGCGGCGCCACGGCGCGTCGCCGGACTGTTAGAGCCATCAGTCCCAGTTGTCCGTATGCTTTCCGTAACGGCGGATGGCGCGCCGCCAGCCGCCCTGCGGCGAAGTGCTGAGGTGCGACAAAAAACGTCGAGGACATTCACGCTGTGAGTCATCGTTCGGCTCTGCACTGTGCGATCAAACGCCGCCATCGACGGTACGCACGTGCGCGGCAGAGCGGCTCTGCACTGTGCGATCAAACGCCGCCATCGACGGTACGCACGTGCGCGGCAGAGCGGCCGGCCCTCGTCGCGGCTCCGGAAGCAATCGATGCACATTGCGTAGCCGTCTCTCTTGACATAACGCATTTTATGTCTCGTATTTTTTCTCATTTCTTTTCTGTCTTCGTCGACCTTAATTCTTGCTGATGGTCGCTTGTCATGGTGGATCTATGTCGGCTCTGCAAAGTACGAAGACGTTGAGGAGAGAGAATTGCCGCCGCCTAGCGGGACCCTCGCGTGTCTAGACGGCGTCAAGGCCCGCCGCCGGCGTCTGCCGGGCCGCGGAGAAAGGACGAGCGGTGACATCGGGTCAAGGTCAGCTGGAGGTCAGGTCAGCGCCAGATGGTCCCATTTGACATCCGCCCGGCGCGGTGCCGCGGTGTGCCGTGCCGCCGCTCGAGCGGACCACCATCGATTTTGTCACGTGCCGACGGCTAAGTCAGGCGCACGCACGCGCCGTCTGCGCCGCGGTGAAAGCGTTGGTGTAAAATTCGCCACGGTCGTTCGGTTCGTACAATTTTGCAATACGCTACGGCGGAGCGGCGATGAGCGGGCGATCCGGGGTGTTCGGCGAGCGCGTCTCGCTGGCGTCGGACGTTAGTGGGGGTGGAGATTTATGACTGAGCGGTGCGACGGCTCGTGCGGGCGCGTGTTCGCGGCGTGTGCGCCAGAGCAGTGCGGACAGGGAGGGGCGCAGAACTTTGAGCAGGATTGGGAAAGGCGAGGAAGTGGGCTCAGAGATATTTGAAAACTTTAGAGCCGTTTCTTTACATGTACCGTTATAAGCCTAGTGCTAAGTTTTCCCAAACGCGTTTGTGTGCGCAGGAGGGGCTAGAGCCTCCCACTCTCCCCCCTCTTATACCGCAATAGTTCCCTGGTCTGCGCTGTTTCACACTGCATATCGCTGCTTAGCCAACGGTGGTGGTCACCCAATCTGATCAGCGCAGTGTGGTGGTCACCCGATCTGATCAGCGAACTGTGGTGAACACCCAATCTGATCACGTATGCGACGTAGCCTTTGTCGCTACGGAGACTGCTGAAGATGAGGAGGTTGTGCTTTGGCTGACCGGGTGACCTTTTGCGGATGAACAGATGACACCGGCGGCATACTTCACTAACCCCCTGTATTTCTCGCGGTACTCGGAAAATGTATTGGCATGCTCTCTCAGGAATGGGGCTCCGAAAAGAACTTGGAGGACCCGAGACTTGCATTTATTGCGTGCATGACACAATGGATCTTCCGATAGGTGCTTTAAATTGCAGCTGGGAAGGATCAGCTCTCGCCATGGGCTGAGGGTGGGGAGGGGCCGCAAGGGCCCGCCCGTCCACCTTCAGTGAGGCCCACTCATCTGGACCACTGGCCGGTGGGACACACACGGAGCGGTCAAGTTCAAGGGTTGTGCAATCGCGACGTCAGGGACATCTTCTCGGCGAACACCGTTTGTTCTGCTCGCATCATCAATGCTGCCTCGGTATCGCACCTCTCCCTGCTGCGGCCTCTGCTACTGGTACCGCCCGTTTCCGGTACCTGGTGCCGCCTCTGCGCGGCATACCTGGACCGGCGGGACCGGGCCGGGCCGAGCGCCTCAGTCGCCGTCAGCCGCCCGCCGCGCGCGTGTGCCGCATTGCGCCCTCGATCGCTGGCCTGTGCCACCGCATGTGGTCAGCCGCCGACCTGTGCCGTGCTGTGTCGTGCTGCGCTGTGCTGGGCCGCTGGGCCGCTGTACCGTTGTTCGCCGCCGCGTGCCGGGCTGGGTGAGGCCGCCCCACCGGCCGTCCGTACGGACCGGAAGCGGCAGCTGGCCACGACTGCGGCGACGATGGACGGCTGAGGGGTGCCGGGAGCCGCAAAGGCGAACAGGCAGGCCCAGCGGCATAGCCGCAGCCGGCGGCCGGCCGCCCGACCGCAGGTAAGACACCGGCCGGCTGAGCTGGGCTGGGTTAGGCCACAAGACGATTTTTTCCGACGGTCACGTTGTGCAAACGTACCGTTCGCCGGCGCCGGCCCCGCTGTCTCGGGAGCTGCCGCTCAGTACCGTTCGCCGGCGGGAGCCCCGCTGTCTCGGAAACTGCCGCTCAGTACCGTTCGCCGGCGGCAGCCCCGCTGTCTCGGGAGCTGCCGTTCAGTACCGTTCGCCGGCGACTGCCCCGCTGTCTCGGGAGCAGCCGCTTAGTGCCGTTCGCCGGCGGCAGCCTCGCTGTGTCGGGAGCTGCCGTTCAGTACCGTTCGCCGGCGGCAGCCTCGCTGTCTCGGGAGCTGCCGTTCAGTACCGTTCGCCGGCGGCAGCCCCGCTGTCTCGAGAACTGCCGTTCAGTATCCCCGCTGTCTCGGGAGCTGCCGTTCAGTACCGTTCGCCGGCGGCAGCCTCGCTGTCTCGGGAGCTGCCGTTTAGTACCGTTCGCCGGCGGCAGCCCCGCTGTCTCGAGAACTGCCGTTCAGTACCGTTCGCCGGCGGCAGCCCCGCTGTCTCGGGAGCTGCCGCTCGTTCCCGT
This sequence comes from Pollicipes pollicipes, assembly GCF_011947565.3. NCBI lineage: Eukaryota > Metazoa > Arthropoda > Thecostraca > Pollicipedomorpha > Pollicipedidae > Pollicipes > Pollicipes pollicipes. The sequence goes on along the minus strand of NW_023596818.1, from coordinate 31,668,118 downwards.
TCGCCGGCGGCAGCCCCACTCTCTCGGGAGCCGTTGCCTTTCGTCGGCGGCAGCCCTGCTGTCTTGGGAGCTGCCGCCCGTTGCCGTTCGCCGGCGGCAACCCCGCTCTCTCGGGAGCCGTTGCCGTTCGCCGGCGGCAGCCCCGCTCTCGGGAGCCGTTCCCGTTCGCCGGCGGCAGCCCTGCTGTCTTGGGAGCTGCCGCTCGTTGCCGTTCGCCGGCGGCAGCCCCGCTCTCTCGGGAGCCGTTCCCGTTCGTCGGCGGCAGCCCCGATGTCTCGGGAGCTGCCGCTCGTTGCCGTTCGCCGGCTCTGGGCAAGCCGCCTCTCGGCATTCCTGGGCCGGGATTAGGACGCCCGGCTCCGGCCCGGCCCTGGCCCTCACCGCACCGTGCCGCGCCGCGCCGGGCTGGTCCAGGAGGTGCCGCTCGTCAAGGCCACCGGGTCCTGCAGTCATTTGCGCGCGAGCTGGGTAGCTGGGCAAAGCCGTGAGGTGGGAGGCGACGTGCGCTCGGCCGGCAGCATGCAGCCACTCGCGCGGTCGGCGGAGTCGAGACCGCGGTCGGCTGTGTCTATGACGGCTGTTGCCGGTGTTGCTGTTGTGGCTGGGGTCGTGCCACGTTTTAGATGGCTTCTGCAGGGTCTTCCTCGTGCTCGTGGTTTGCGTCGCGCTTGTTGGGTCTGCCGTCTGCCGATTCAGAGATTGTTTTGCTGCTGACGGATGCTTTGCAGTTACGCCGCTGCTTTCGGTAAGCCGCACCGATTTGTTAACAGGCACGCTATGTAAAAAGTCTGCGGTGAGATTGCTCACTTTTTCAGCGTTGTGTTAGCGCTATTTCTCACATTTAGGACGTTCTTCGGCACTGATTGCATCCGGTTGACTGATGAGAACGGGCGGTGATAGCGGAATGGAGGTCCGAGCTCGCAACCACGGCATGTTTTGCAGACGTCTCACGTTAACGTAGTTGCTCGGGGTAGCGAATGGACAGGGACAGGGACAGCTGCAACAGACGAAAGCCTCCTGAAAAAGCAGTCGCTGCCAACTTCCAGGCTGCTGAAATGTCGGCACATTTCAGGCACGCGGAGAAATATCTGCGGAGGACGAAATGGCTGGTTGAATGGCCACTGGGCTGTGGAAATGGCTGCGGCGGTCGTTCCGTGCTTGAAGCTGGCTTCTCTCGGGCCTAGTCCGGCTCAGCTTCGGACAATATCACGTTTGCGCTGGCGCATGTGGTCCCAACTACAAAAGCACACGTGGGAGAAGAGCAAGCCTGCGAACTACGTGCAGCATGCGCGTGCAGACAGGTCCGCGTTTGGTGTTTTGGTACCCCCTTGCCCAGCACCTCTTCTCATGTTCCGGCCGGGTCCTGTCGCCCGTCTCTGTCTCTCGCGCCCGTTGCTCTGGAGATTGCTATGTGACGCCTTGCAACGATACTGGTGCTCGGGTCTCGTGCCCTGTACCCTGCGTACCGTCAAAAGTTGACGCAACGTGACCTTTGATGTCTGCTGCGCTCTAGAATCCCAAATCATTATCACCGTGCCATATGGCACGTGACCCCATACGTAGGCAGTGGTACCTGTCGCTGCCGCGGCCAGGCGCCGTGCTCATAGCGCCACACGGGTAATTCCTATGGGCTGAAAATGAAACCTGAGCTGAAGTGAAAGATTGGCCGTCCGTTGTACACTGTTCCTCGGCCGTTGTCCAGACGTGTGCGTGACGCACACGACCACGTGCTCCAGGGCAGAGGAAGTGGCGAAATCCACGGAGTCCGGAGCGCCGCCGTGTTTCCGGTCCGTAAAGATACCCGAGGGACAGACAGGTCGTCAGCGATCCCGCTTTGCTGGCGTCACGCAAGCCGCAGCAGTTGATTTTTCCCCTGAATGCATTTTTGTAGTTGTCGGATGTGGTGTTGTTCGGAGGGGTGCACAAACGTCTCGTTTACCATCCCTGTCCTGAACGCTGTACGTAAATTCAGCTGCGGCCATCGCACGACCAGCCTCCGCTCCGTTGACGGACTCTGCCTCTAACCCTCCATCTTGCAATTTGTCGCAGCGAACGACATTTCCAAATCGACCACACCCGTTCTTTCTCTGAAATGGCGAGAGAGACGAGGACTTCGTTTCATCACTTTGGAAGGCCAAAATTTGGGAAGAAGGTTAAGATTCGCTGCTTTCTGTCATCAACAGAAAAAAAGCATTAACAGAAAAAAACATCGTAGTCCTTTCCCCATTCGGGGACGGGTGTTGTGACCCCTCCAACGAGGAGGGCCTCCCACCGCCCCGAAAACGTGTGGAAGATCCTCCAGGCCCCTCTGGCCCGCGGAGAGACCCGCCTCTGGGCCCTCCTCCACCATCCCACCTAAGACTACGACTTCGCCGGCGCCGTCTTCGTCTAGAAAGGGGCGGGGTGCCCGGAAAAGCGTGGTGCGTCGGGGTCTGTTTCGCTAACAGGTGGTGGTAGCCCCGGATCCCCCCAGGACTCGTCCGGTCTCATCTGGAACGAGTTCTGAAAACAGGACCGACAGCGATGGGCCAGCCACTGGCGCCGCTGAGTTCGTTTAAAGCATTGCAGTACTTTTCAAGCGCCCCACACTCAGTTAGTCTTAGTAA
>NW_023596818.1:31624822-31664512 GCF_011947565.3 Pollicipes pollicipes | reverse complement strand
AAGGTTAGTTAAATTATTTTGTCTCTTCCGCGTCACGTGTTTGGCACTCAAAAAGGAGCCGATGACGATACACAGGGATGACAGCAGGCTGAATTTCATCGTCCTCGCCCTTCCCTCCTTTTTCCCGCGCCCACGTCCCATCCTCCCACCAGCGACGTCGCTCACGCGGTGGCGTTCGTCCCGGCTGCTGACCGCTCCATCTCACCGCGCCCGGCCTCCCCTGCACGCCGGCCAAGACGCCGCCGGGTCGGCGCCGATCGGCGGGGGGGGGGGGCGGGCTGCAGGTGCACAGCCTCCGGGCGGCGGCCACCCTTTACCGTTCCGTTCACCCGGGCGGCGGCTCCTGCCCCCGGCCGCCGACCACCTGTTGCCCTCCCCTGCCGCCGACCCGTCCCTCCCCCGCTATCTGCATGCCGGGCCGGCGGCGTGCGCGCTGGGCGGCTCGGCTGCGGCGTCCCCGGCGGGCACCGATGCCGCCTGCCCGGGCTGGCACTTGGCCTTTTTGCTCCGCTGTGAATGCTTTGTTAGGGCTTCCGAGTGGAGGCTGTGAGTCGGCTTCGCCGCTACGTTGTCAAGAAAGCGGGTCCGAGTAAGATCTGCGTCAATGACACCCTTGAATTGCAAGTTTGTTGACATGGTTTACCGATATATATGTATGTTGTATGTATTTGTATACACATATACATATCGGTATATATATATATATATATATATATATATATATATATATATGTGTGTGTGTGTGTACATATGTATGTATACATATATCGGCAAGTTTGTTGATATCGTTTACCGACATATGTACATATAAGGAATTCACACAGGAACTGAAGCGCAACGTTTCAACGACAAGAGAGGGCGGTAAGGGCCTGCCTCCGAGAAGCGCACTGGTTGAAGTTTGAGCCAGTGCCTCACTTTGAACTATGCGATGCTCCCATTTCCAAGGCGAAGTGAAGTGACGCGTCACGAAAGAGCCACTGCTATTAATGCCTCAAAGGGGTAATCAAAGCTCGAGGGTAGCGTTTCGTTGAATTTAGGGAACAAAAGCTCCATGCTCGCATATATTTTTATGTCAATAAAATGCTTAAGCTTTCCTAAGCAATTTGGCACATAAGTGCGCTGCAAATATCACAGAACACACACGTGTGATATTGCAAGGCAAATACAATGTGTTGCCTTCATAGTGATGACTCAATTCAAATGGAACTTCTGAGCTAAACGAGCTTGCGCGCATCAGAAGGATTTCGAGAGAAGTGGTATTGCTGATCAAACCGTACACGCCTGATCTAACAATGAGTAAAAAGTACAAAACAATGTGGGATACTCTCTTTAAGAAGGGCAAGGATGTGAACTGCACCGAATGGTCTCCAAAACGGCTCTTTCAGTTCAAAACCCCACACAACTGTAGGACACTCCCTGGAATTGGGACCTCCAGATGCATTCAATGTTAAGAAGCTGTATTCAGCATCTGAATTCCTTACAAAAAGACCCGGAGCTTAAGGCCTTTCTCTCTCGCATGACGCACTGTACGCATTTTCCCCTCCACGTGATGACTGACGAGAAGCATCGTGCGTGTACATATTTAATTATCTTGTTTTATTTAATTAAAATTAATTAAAACTTTTACTTTTTTAACTTAAACTTTAACTTTTAAAATTAAATTAATTAAGTGTCGCCTTCCGGGCGTCGACTTTTGAATGGTATGATATTTTTGTTTCCTTGGCGCGTGAACTGTAGCGGCCGTTTTGCGCGCGTGTTTGGTCAGGCAGCCTTCATTTCAACGACGCGTACGCACAGAGCGCTGAGCGCTCTCGGTCGCTGAGCCTGAATTAGGCGCATCAAAGTTGGAGTCACACGCAGTCACAGATCATTCAAGAGGTTAGTAGATTACGTTCAAACCCTGCGAACTTCCTGAAATCTAAAACGATCCTCGCATCACATATCGGTTCCTCCCCACTGAAGAAGCGCAGAGACAGTCTCAGTCGTGCGTAAGTACCGAAGTAACGATCACGTTGAGCTAGTAGGTGGATTCTACTGCACGAGCACATGAGCAAGTGGCAGTGGATGATCGCGCCTGGGACATGATGGCACTTGACCTTCGGACAGAAGAAAACCGTGCGTTCCGTAGGCGTGGCCGATACGGAGACGGCAGAGACTGACTTGTGTCAGCTGTGCCAGCTGCTCCAAGTTCAGCCGCATGGCAGTCGTGTCAACTGCTACATTTCTCGTGAATGCCTGTATTTCCATACCTGATCTCCAGTCTGATACTCGCTCCCATTGAACTACACCACATCAGACAAATGATCAGACCTACGACGTAGGCATGGAAGCGTGTCTTAACGACCCGCCAGTAGATAGACACAAAGGCTCTTCTGCAGCGGACATGGGCTTATGGTCACATATGGGCACACTCCCAGGGACTGTGTCAGAGCGCCATTGCTGACAGCAGTGCGGACGTCGGCGGTGTCTCGCGCGTGCCGACTGCCTCACCGCAGTCTGAACGCCTCGCTCCCCGCCCTCCGACCCGCACTATTTGTGCTCTATCCGAGCACAGGTGCCCGCTTCTCCCGAACGGTCCGGGTCCTGCCACCGCGCGCCTCCCGCTGCTGTCGTACATCAGTCATGCGGGACCATGCCGCGGTCCGTTTAGGCAGGAGGAGGCGAGCATGCTCGGCGTCCGACCATCGGCCGTCCGCCTATCGCGGGGATCGGGCCGGCCTCGGCGTCCGTCGGGCTTGGTGCATTAGTCTGATGCTGTTTGGTACGCAAATGGGCGCCGGGCGTGGGTTGACCTAGCGGGCAGGACTGCCCCCGCACATCAGAGCCCGGAGCCGGGCAGTGACGCGGCTGGCGGCACACAGTGACGCGACTGGCGGCGCACAGTGACACGCCTAGCGGCGCACAGTAACGTAGCTAGCGGCGCACAGTGACACGCCTAGCGGCGCACAGTGACATAGCTGGCGGCGCACAGTGACACGTCTAGCGGCGCACAGTGACATAGCTGGTGGCGCACAGTGACATGGCCGGCGGTGCACAGTGATATGGCTGGAGCAGCTCACTTCCACGTGAATCTCTTACTCGGACGAGGCTAACTTACATCGCACTGTAAATGAATGCTCGACAGAAAAAGTCGCAGCGCAACGGCCGTGCTAATTTAGCACATGCGGTCACTGTTGCGCTATACTAAAGAGCCCTCCTCTGGCACAACGTTTGTGATTTCTACATTGAACCATGCTTTGTCTACAGCGTTCCGTCATGTGCAATTGCGATATCCAATAAAGCGCCGCTAAAAAAAAAACACGTCTCCTTTGACTCGTCACATGGCACATTGGTGGGCTAGCAGGCATCTCAGTGTACCATAAATGCCTCAGAGCGCCATAAAAGTCGTCAACGTAATCTGCCGGCAGAAGAAGTGCGCATGCGCGCACAGGCGGAGAGCGTGAAGGCGGCCGCGATCCAGATAGTGGAGGAATGCGCCCAGCCGCCTACTGGCGACTTCAACTAGGCCCTCAAAGGTGCCTATTACCGACCGCAGGAGTTCCGACGCGTGCCTATAATTTCACGCCAGATTTGCATAGCTTTATTCAGAATAATCTGATCGAATTAAGCCACCCACCCACTACTGGATTCCACAAGCGCTCGGGCCCGTTTCGCCGAAGCATGGCGGCGATGCGTCTTCCCAATCTTTAAGCTGATGAGGAACACTGCAGGCCTTTACCGCGTACATTTTCCGCCCCCCCCCCTCCCTCCCAATCTTAGTCATAGGTGGCCTTCGATCGGGATCGCAGCGCCGACTACTTAAACGTCAAGACGTAAGATGAAGATAGCTCTTTCTGTCTCCCGTGAACAAGTGAAAATGAATGCCCATGTTTACGTTTCCACCATAATGCTGTTTCTTGGTGGAGATCCAGTTGCTCAAAGGTTTACTGCCGTCAGTGACGCTGGATACATGAAAATATCTTGCGCTCATCCATGAAGCGGTACTCGATCGAAGCACGTACTTTCTAATGTATCACATTCCTCTCGATCTCGATCTCGATTCTCTCGATAAGAAACATGCATCCACTGCGTTAAATTGTATTAGAAAAGCGGCTATCCTATGCCGCTGAGCTCAGAAAAAGATCAGTTGGCAATGGCATTTATAAGTTCGAGAGTAAAGACATCAAAGGTTGCGATTTTTCAGGAATCATATTTGTATATGAATTGGTGAACGGGAAGTATTTGGGCATTTAAGGTGTTTTCCTGTTGCTTGGAATCACATCAATCACGCACGAAAAAAGATTTGCGACAGAATGCGACATTTCTTTGGTCTCTGAGCGTCTTGGAGAAAATGAAAACATTATTTAGTAGCGCTTTCCTCTCACACACTTCCTCGCAATCCAATAGCAATCCTGATATTTTAAACGGAGGGTTTATGGAAGTGTGCTATACAGTTTCATATATGTGCAGAGCGTCAGTGCATACGTAGGTAGCGAGTCGCATGGGATACGGTACGTTGGGCCTTGCAAGTCCAGTTGTCAGCATGCTTCTCCACGTCCTTATGTGTGAGATAATCACAACGCGTTCTCAAAAGTGCTGCGCATTAATTTAGCTCCACCCAGCAACATGCACTGAAGGGGGCCAGCTGCGGCAAGTGAGAAGGCTTGGACGCGCCTCACGTGCATACAAGATGCTGCTTATTAACTGCAACTGCTCCGCATCACGCGCGCGGCCAGGCTGTCAGAGCGGCCCGGCCAGCCGGACACAGCGCGGGCTGTAACTGACCTCACGTGCACGACACCTGATGTGACTTGTGGCAGGCACGGAAGGACCGCCCGCGGCTGCTGCTGCAATTCTTTGTGATCCATTAGCTCCAGCGGCGACAGCTGTGCGGCGAAGGCGTCTCTGGAAATAGTCTTTTGCTGGATGCTTCTGCTGGATGCTCCCTCGGGTTTATGCCCGTGGCACCCAGCGCCTTGGCAACAGACAAATGGACGAATGTGTGCCTCTATGACGCAAACAACATGTGCGGTCTTAGCAGGAATCTGGTAATGGGGTTTCTCCAGAGAATTTCGCAACTATGATGCTTAGAGAATGGTCCACGTGCTGTTACTGTGCACCATGCTCGAGGCATATTTCGCTAAAGTCAACTCGATGCGGCTTTGACGGTCGCTGCCTGCCACCCCGCCTCGCCGAACACCGTGAGTTCTCTCATTGTTGTGCTGCATTATTCAGTTGCATTGCAACAGTCAAAACTAGCATGCCACTCTGAGCATGTGCCCAGGATTGACAGGTGGTGACAGGTGACGACCCCCGTGCGGTGGCGACTGAGCACGTGACACCTGTGCCAAGATCGGGCTTTGGGTCCACTGGATAGGCCCTGCAAAGTTAAAAGGCGGCTCAGCACAATGGCTGACGTACTGCACACGATAGGCTCAAGACATTGGTAGCTCCTGATCAAACCAACACAAAACCTGCTGGCGTTATTCTTTTAAATAAATCGAATATGCAATTTAGGAACTGGCCGGTCACCATGCTCGAGGCATACACATGGAGCACATGACTGTTGCGATGTCAAGCTTCCTTGGAGCTTGTTGCTGTGCATGCAGGGACGCAGACAGGAATACAATGGGAGGGGGATAAATCAAATTGTCACTGAAAACCGAGTTGGCCCGCTGTAAATGCGCACATTTTTTACGTGCCGCAAATGAGGTAGCTTGTTTTCTATCTCTGTATTTGTGCCCGTCGACCTGGAGCTTTGACTGTCAACATAACCGCGTATATACCTGTGCGTGTCACAAATTTGTTAAGGGGAGGGATAGGTGCCCCTGGATGCCTACGCCCCTGTAGACATGAGCCGAGACAAAGGCGTATCGGTGTAAAAAGCGACCTATGGTAGCTGCCGTCTTTTGCACGGAGTAGGAAAATGCATTAATCTTCAAGAGGAGCATGCGTTCGCCTATGATTACACACAATGCTTTCCATCGAAGTATGAATTAATATGCGCACAACGCTCGTCAGCGCGGAGCCGACAACAAACTGATGCCATGACATATTAAAGGGAGTTTTCCACATTGATATGGCGCTTTGAATGAAATAGCCATCTCGGACGACCTTTCGGTGCTGTTCGTAATTCTGTCCGTCTTAAAACCAAAGCCGCTTTAGTTTCTGAACTACACTCCCGCGAAAATGGGGAAAGGTATCGGGGAAATATTTCAAAGGGATCTTGGCATTCACGATAGCATGATAACGTCATCTGAATCCTGCCATTCCATAACTTATGCAGCGACCAGACCAAAAGCATATAATTGTCGCGACGTTTATATCTGGCGTTCGTGGGCGCGATTTCCAGATATAATGGCCGTCAATTGGATCTCAAGTAATGTTGAGCTACGGAATATGTAATGTAACCGTGACGCATTGAGAAGCATATTTGCTAAACAGAGAATTGTGCTATCTAGAGCAGTCTTTCCGCTTGAACAGTGTACGAATAGTTACAAGTAAGCTTGTTCCATAACACCCATACTTGGTCAGGTTTTTCAAATGTGACACATACCCCCAACGCTCATCATTCATCGACCTTCATGTCACCCTGCCGGCATGGTTGTTGTAATTCCCGCTGTGGCAGCAGCCGATGGCGCGCAGCGACCGTTTTCGCCGCGCGCCGCCATCCCGTGAGGACGCCAGCTGGCGAAGTTCTACGACAGTCGACCCCTGTGCACGGCGGCTCGCTCTGAAGCGCGCCGGCCGCCGCCCTGACGTCAGCTCAGGCGTGATGTCACCGTCAGCTGCCAATGGGACGCGCCGACAGCGTCCGCCGCCACGGCAGCAGGTGTTCTCCCACGGACCCGCGGTCCGTGACGTCACACGCCGGAGGACTGGCTGCCGGCAGCGACCGCCGGCGCGGTGGCACGTGCAATGCCACGTAAGTGACGATCGTCCCCAGAAGGTGACGTCATACGTGGTGACGCCACATGCGGCTAGGCAGTGTGTTACAATTAGCAGGGGTGCACAAAAGTTTCGCCAGATTAGTTGGATGGGGTTGGATTATACTTTTGGCACGCCAACATTTTTACCTGTCGCTAATATGGAAGTCATCATATGGCAGTCGACAAAAAACATTCGGCAAACTGCAAGTCGTCTTTTTTGTCCGGACACCGCTGGTAATGACGTCGCATAAACACGTTATTAAGAGTTATGACGCGTGTTTGCGGGTTGAAGAGGTCAAAATGGGAACAAAACGTCAGTCGCTTTCTTTCCTCTGTTCCCGCAGAAGAAAGGGAACGGGAGTAGTTGGTCGGTAACCAGAGTTGTAGGCACCAGATGCAGCTGTCATAAAATATTTATGAGGAACCATCTATTCCATGTAGCCTTAGAGAACCCCGTGCTCTTGCTGTTACCACGTGAGCTTGTCGTTTTTCACGTCGTCATCTGTCTCTCCGTCGGTTTGGCACATCGTTGTTTTCCCTTGTCCTCATTTGTTCAAACATTGCTCTCATGCAGTTAAACGGCATTCAACCGTCGCCAGTTTTGCATGCCGACCTTTTTACCGTCAGATGAATTAGAGAAAGCGAGCTAGCAGCAGACCGCCTGCCAAATTCCCATGTCTTGGCTCCCATCTTGACCAGCCCATGTGTTAACCCGCCAAGTGAATTAGAGGGCTAACTGGCAGCAGACAGTCGCGTGCAGGTGTTTTTCCACTCGCGTAACAAAAGTATTGAATATGGCATTTTGCCACTAATATTGTAGTGGCTGTCGTATTTGGCCATGAGACGTATGCATCGGAACGTCTGTTGTTTCTTGACCACGAAACGAAGCAAATTGTTCGTTAGGTCATGGATACAATCCCCCCACAATGAGAATCGCGCTAATTCCCCATTCTTGGTTTTACCCAACTCATTAGGACTGTTGTTACTTTGTTGTCGGCACGAAACGCAACAAAACTAGTATAATTCACGGAGCACAATAACTGGTCGCACCGCATCAGGTCATTGATGCCACGCAATATCCGTGACCTTAGCTGGGCATGTCATGAAATGCTTTCAATTTTCAGTCACATGATATCAACACAGGGATCGCATTAAAAAACATCGTTTGACGGTGCTGGCGTGTCAAAAATGTCAAAGTTCTTATCCCGCCAACCTCTATGAAGTGGATGTCATCAAAATGTGAATGCATTGGTGGATCCGGGATTTTGTAACGGGGAGGAGGCACGCAACGCTGTGGGGGTGTTTAAGCTTGGGACCCCTTCCAAAATCCTCGTATTCCGGTCGTTAAATTGCATAGTCCTTATGCATACTATTAGCTATACTGCAAACCATCCTCCTGTGCGCAGCCCCGGAAAACTAAGGCGTGGTATGCATATAATACATGGAGCGCGTTCAGTTTCTCCCGACCATGGGTAGATCCTGTCAGTTTTAAGGCTAACTCTGTTTTGGAAAATATATGGCACTATGAACAAATGTATAGCTGAAAAGTACCATCAAACTTTCGCACAATACTTAATTCGCAGGTTATTTACGCTTGCCGGCTCCCCGTTGGTCAGTCCTTTGGTCAGACGTGATCCTCTGATGGCTGATGGCTGATGCAGTAGTTTTTGCTTTGACTGTAATGAAAGAGCACAAATTTTTTGACATTTGAAATGCATTAAGAAAGCATGATGTTGGTGTCCATAAGTGTCACAAGTTCGAGAACCAACGAAATGACATACGGTACGGGTGGCTCGTGAAATATATTCGAAATATTGCGTAGAAATCTTTATCAGAACATATCCAAACTGCCGTTCTAAGGCTAGGTGTCGAGGAAAATGGTCATCCTGTGGATCTCCGACCTGTGTAATGATTATTTCGCCAGCCTCGTAAATACGAGCAGGCAGCGCTGTCCGCCTGACGCTCGCCGCAACGCGAGGGCTTTCAGCAATAGAGTAATATCCTTCTGACTTCATCAAAAAGGCCCATGACTAAATGTGGAGGGCTCCGGAGCGATCAAGAGTGCCCCGGCCCGATTAACATTTAGCTCCCCGTCAACGGCGTAGGAACCTCCGATGCAATGGAAAAACAAGGCAAACAGCAACGGGTTCCAACTGGAGTATCAGGGGTGGAAGAAATCAGCCCAACAGAAAGGCTCCGATGAACAGTGCAGGGTCCCCAGATCAAACGGAGGAGCCCATGGCCAGTGTGGTGGGACCCTGAACGATCGGGAGCGCCTCGGCAGGTTGACATTTAGGGACTCCGGCCAGAGAGCAGGGCACTCCGAACAAACGGGAAGAACGCAAGATCGGTGCAGTATGTTCAATGCTCTTAGAGATCGAGAGTGCCTTTGCACATGAACGTATAGTGTCCAAGGCAGCATCGTAGGGCCTTCGAGCAAATATGAAGTGCCTCAGACTATCGTAGCAGGGCCCCTATGTATCAAGAGTGCCTGGGCAGGTCAGCGGAAAGAGCCCCGACAACAGTGAGGAGCCTTCCGCAAATGCGATCAAAGGGGAAGACCCTTATATCATTGTACAGGTCCCTGAGCATCAAGTGCCTCGATGCGTTAACTTACATGGGGTCACCGCAACAGCACAGGACCCTCTGGGCAAATGGAAAGAGCGCGAGACCAATGTGAAAGGCCGCCCCGCTGACTTAAAAAACGGAGTCCCCTGTCCAAGTAAAGGATCTACTGATGCATACAAGGGCCTTCTAATCCAGAACCGTATGCCTCCGATTTATGATGAGGTCTCCAAATTAGTCAAGAGGCTTCACTATCCCAAAAACAGTGTATTTTGAGTCGGAACCCGCGGCCATCCGATGCATGAAAGAGGATTCCTGGTCCAGACACTGAGTCCCCTGAATATGGAGGGTGACTCGCACCCCAGAACATGGAACCCCCTAGTTTGTAACGGGGAGGCCACCCGAGCCAGCAAAGCGACCTCTTTAACATAACATTTGTCCCCCAGATCTCGAGCATGAACTTATCTTATCTATAAAAATGGCCTCATGATCCAGAAAACGGCCTCTTGGTTTAGAAAAGTGTCTTCAGAAGACATTTCAGAAGACAGAAGACACTTCAGTCTGATATCTTGACCTATACCTCACTAATCTACGGGTAGCTACAATGCCTTTGGTTTGAGAAAAAAGGCCACCCATTTTATTTTTTTTGGGGGGAACAAACCCCTGTTCCTCTGCATGCCGGCAGGGAAGCGAATCTGCCTTCTCCCCCCCCCCCCCCCCCCCGCCCGCTGGGCCGCCCCTGTCTGGACAGCGTAATAAGTCTCAAATCTCCTCAATCACCACCCTCTCCATCAGCGGAGAATTAGTGTTGCCCACTCACGGGCCCTCCACTTTTACTGGCGACTGCTCTTGGTCGCCTGGAGGCCCCAAAACGTCCAAGTTAGTTCTGTTTCGTGTTGGAAAACTGCGCATGATTGGCCGGTTATGGGCATTTTGGGGCCCAAGGAGGGAGGGGCATGGCCCCACTCCCCTTTAGATCCGCGGCTGTACTTGTGTACTTGCAGTTGACAACTCACCGCGTCAAGAGAGCACGTCTCTTTTTCGCAAACAATCGTAAAGTCCAGAAAGAGCAACAAAACTATCTATACCCCTGTTGGTGCGCACGCCAGACGGTGCGACCGCCTGCATTCGTCCGCTCACACCTTTCTCCATACAATGTCCGTCTTTTTTCCTGCGTCACAATCTGCTGGTACCGTGTCGCTTAGATGCTGGGTTACTCATGTCTGAACTTGGTGTGGCCCCTCCGTCATGACAATTTTTGCACTTTCAAGTTTTGTCCTGTCTTTGTTAATTGAAAATATGGTGAAGCTGAAAACATGGAGATGCTGCGATGTTGTAAGCAAGACCCGCCTGTTCCAGCGACTTTCATAGATACGCCTAGCAACTTATGTAGGACAAATTTACATTAGCTGTCATCTTGCTGGAAAGTAAATGAGCCGCTTATCAGCAGCGGTGAAGTTATTAGCTCTTGGACAGTGTGACCGACACCAGGTCAGACCGGGCCGGGCATCTTGTGGTGAACTTCGTTCTTGCGGTTCAAGCGAGCCAAATCATGTCTGCGGTCTTACTCCCCACCAGACAGATTTACATAATCCGTCTACGCGGTGGCGCTAGCAGAAGTCGTTTTCATAAAAGATAAGTATCTTTTCAATATTTCAAGCTCAACACGAAACAATTATATTTTTAAGTTAAGAGTATGTTACGACCAGCGTCTGACCACTTCCGGCGGCAGCTCATGACCAGCCACGTCTGACCAGCTCCAGCAGCAGCTCCCGACCAGTCACGCCTGACCAGCTCCGACAGCAGCTTCTGACCAGCCACGTCTGACCGGCTCCAGCGGCAGCTCCCGACCAGCCACGTCCGACCAGCTACGACACCAGCTCCTGACCAGCCACATCTGACCAGCTCCAGCAGCAGCTCCCGACCAGCCACATCTGACCAGCCCCAGCAGCAGCTCCTGACCAGCCCCGTCTAACCAGCCCCGACAGCAGCTCCCGACCAGCCATGTCTGACCAGCTCCGACAGCAGCTCCCGACCAGCCACGTCTGACCAGCTCCTGACCAGCTCCAGCAGCAGCTCCTGACCAGCCACGTCTGACCGGCCCGGAGTACGCATCCAACACTCTCGGATGTTGCCGGACCGACGAGCCCCTCATCAAGCAATCGCAGGTCACGCAACAAGTCCACTCTGTACCGCCAGGACATCGCTGTTTCGAACCGCCGGGTCACCTCTGCGTCGGACACGCGGAACTCAGCTCCAGTCTTCGCGGCGCCTCACCGCCCCCCCCCCCCCCCTCCGCCCCCGTCCAATGTCCACACGTCGCCACGGCCTCGGTCCCGCGCCGCCCTCTGCCGTGGCCGGCGCTCTCGACCCCCCGACCCCGCGGCCGCCGCCGCCGCCGCCGCCGCCCTGTTGACTCGAGTGACGTCACCGGCCAACAGGCGGCCCACACTTTGTGCGACGGCAAATCCCACTGCAGCGCCAATATTTGCCCAGCGAATAAGCGCCTGTCAAACACGCGGATGATATTTGCGCATAATTTCGCGGTGTTTGACGGACAATTATTCAAGCGGCGGCGGCGGCCGCGGCGAGAGGGCGAGAGGGGCGTGTGCCGCTGCTTCTTATGCGCGGGGCCGGCGTGCTCAGCGGCCGGGTCATAGCAGTCAATGATGCGTGCATCGCGTCATTAGCATCGCCGCCATAAATCATTCATTAACGCGATGACAGATGCTGCGCGGATTAGCATAGAGGCGACTTGACGGAGGCGGGCGGAGGCGAGCGGCCGCGACGGGACGCATCAGCAAAACTCCTAAACGGCCAGCGCGACGGGCGTCCTCCTGCAGCGCGCGGAGGGCGCCCTCCTGCTCTAGAAACTCCCAGACTGACGACCGACAAGTTTCAAACTCGTTCCGGCGGGCCCAGCGTAAGCTGCGTATCCAGCGTCCCCGCGTTACCGGCATATCCGTCGCCGCTCTCGTGGCGGCTTTTGGATCGGGTCCTGACTACACGGTCGTAGAAGCTTTCCAATAAACGTGGGCTTAGTCATTCAGTCACTTGAGTCATTCCCATCACGCATTCCTTATCGTCCTGGGCGTGGGACCCCTCTCCCGGGCTTCCGTTTTCTTAACACGCGCCCGGGTGGGGGGTCAAATTGACTGCCCCCCCCCCCCTCCCTCCCACCCGAGAGAAGGGTATCTAGCCGGCCACCGGGGCGCGTGTTAACTAGGTTGTTTTTAAAGTTGATTTGTGCTGAAGATACCAAGGGCGGAGTCGGACATCATCATCGTGGTCGTCGGCGACCTAAGGCGTATGGTCGAACCTTCACAGGCAGGAGAAAACTATGCCCTCACTGGCGTGACTTATGGACTCAACTAGGACTAGGATCGGCGGGGTCCGGGACCGTACCCACGACTGGAATCGGCGGGGTCCGTACCGTACCCACGACTGGAATCGGCGGGGTTCGTGCCGTACCCACGACTGGAATCGGCGGGGTCCGTACCGTACCCACGACTGGAATCGGCGGGGTCCGTACCAAAAAACGACTGGGATCGGCGTGGTCCGACCCAAACGAACTACGACGGGAGTCGGCTGAGTCCGGACCGTAGTAACCGCGACTGGGATCTGCGGGGCCCGAACCATAGTGACCACCACGGATTGGCGGGGTCTGGACCACAGAAACCTTTGGACGGACGAGATGTTATGTCATTTCCACTCAACAAAGTTGCATCATACGAGATGGATTTAAGCTTTCCGCAACGTGTTGCCACAGTTTTGCCCCCTACCCATTCAACGGGAACACCACGTGGTCTGGTCAGGGCATGTGGGGCATCACGAATGCTGCCCCGCCCAGCGGTTCGCATGGCGAGTTCTCGGGCGGCGCCCGACGTTCGGCGGCGCGCGGGCGGCAATCGTAGCGCATATCCCAACGGCCGGCCTGGCGGCAATGACTTGATTAAAGGGAGTGTTCCATGTTCGACTGGAGGTTTGAGCTGAAATAGACATCTTGGGGATCATTCCGTACAGACTCGCCCTTCTAAGACCTTAAAACCCCTCTAGTTTTTTAGCTACATGCCCGCGAAGATGTGCAGACTTTTTCGTGCGGACTATTCCAAGGTCACTCGGGCGTCCATGGTGCCATAAAAGCGCCATTTAAATTTTGCCATTCTATTCGCCATGTGGCCATCAAGGCCAAGAAAAATGTGATTGTCCAGCCGTTCATATCTGGCGTTAGTGAGCATTATTTTCCAGATATATTAGGCCGTCCATCGGCTCTCAATCAGTGTTGTGCGAGGTGCGACGACGCAATCAAACAATGACGTATCGAGGAGTATGGTTTTTAAATAACGAAATTGCGTTGTCTAGAGCATTTTTCCACTTAAAATTATACTAATATATACAAGTGGGCTGAGTCCATCATATCTGACTCTAGTTCGCTTTCAAATGTGGAATTTAGTCCATCATACTTGCTGCTTACTTCACTTCAAATGTGGCACATTGCCCTTCAAGCTGTGCGTGCCGCCGCGATCCAAGTAACGGCTTCGTGGCGACGCCATCACGTGATCCCGCTGGCGCGCCGCGGCGCGGGTCACGTGACCGCCGCGGGGGCGAACACCTGCGGAAGACCGGCGCGCACGTGGGCGACGGCCCGCTGCTGGCAACTCAGTGGTGCTGCCAGCAGAGGCCGGTGGTCCGCACCGAAACTGCCCGGGGCGCGCCGCCCTTCCTCTTCCATGAATCCAAAGGTGATCATGCCGAACACACGAAGGTGCTCAAAAACTAAGGATGTCTTTTATTGCGCAGGTGTGTGTGTGATGCAGGACGGCTCGGCTTTTACGTGAGGTCGCGTGAGGAAGATTCTCGGTGGCGTTCGATTTAGCACGTAGCATGTCATCTTGGCTGCCATTAAGTGATAAGAAATTTTGTGGATTGAGTTTCTTGGCAGAACAACGCTGACTCAATGTTACAGTGTAACTTTGCTTGACGGCTCTAATTACTGGCCCACACCATGTATTTTCTCACACTTAGTGCCACATATTCGCTTCCTCTCACCTTCAAGCGTTTGGAACTTCCACCACATGACCGCTGTTCTCTTGACGTGCTGCGGTCCGGCCCTCAGCGAACGGCACAAACGGCCAGAAGACGGGTTTTACGTGATTTGGCATACATTCTCGCCGCCCGGACCGATCGAACGCACCCAAAATTTGATCTTGGAAATATTGAAGGATACTCGCCAAAGAAAATAGTCGCTGTGCGACTTCACGCCGCTTCATTACGCAACCCGTCATGGAAAAGCAGCCTGGACACAATGTTCACAGCATTTAAGACCTAAAGGAAATAGCAGGGTTCCTGGCGAAGAACTTCGAGATCCTTTCACCATCCGGGCCCCACGCAGTGCCCGTCATGTTGTTTAAATTTG
This sequence comes from Pollicipes pollicipes, assembly GCF_011947565.3. Classification (NCBI taxonomy): domain Eukaryota; kingdom Metazoa; phylum Arthropoda; class Thecostraca; order Pollicipedomorpha; family Pollicipedidae; genus Pollicipes; species Pollicipes pollicipes. The sequence continues at coordinate 31,649,623 of NW_023596818.1, read as the reverse complement.
AATAAGCGGCGCGCACACGTGGGGTGTGGAAGACACTGCGTAGAACGTATAATGGGATACAATTCCAAGGCATGAAACAGTAGGAAGCGTTTTAGGCATCAACGGTTGTAAGGGAAGCGGTTTAGGCATAAACTGTGTGTGTTTCGAACCTTTCTTTTGATATTCTTCGGGGGAACATCACAATTAAAAGAATGCTCACCTTGGGTGTGACCGCAGGCGGAGCAGAGCGGTAACGACAATGAACTGTCAATCAAACAATTACAGGTGCCCGGCAAGTTGGCATCGTATTAATGTGTTCAGCAGTGTCTCTGCCTCATTCTGCGGCGTTTGGTGGTTTGCATTATAATTGCGTGCTTCCACACGTTGGGATATGCTGTGACCAGGATCCCAAAAAGTAGTACACACAGATTTGAGAGTGGAAGCGTTACCCGTGGCATTGCATCCATGCTGTTGCAGTTGCCACTGCTGGTTCGGGAAACCACGCCGCAGAAACCGGCGCCTGTTCACCGGTATCTTTCTATTCCCAGCGACTCGACGCGACCGACGTCGGCACGCTGGGCGGCGCAACGTCCTTTGGTCACACAAAAGGCCATTCGATGTCGTCACTCCGCCTCATATGAGCTCGGCCTTCTGATGTTGCCCAGGCGTCACATATCATCTCTCCTAGTTATATTGCCACACTAACTGCTGCCTTGACGGAGTGCACGCAAGCACCAGCGGCGGAACAGGCGCAGGAGGCGGCCGTTGCGCCAGCTGGCGCGGCCAGTACTTCTACACAACATTCGGCTTTATGATACATCCCAGACTTCACATATTATCATTTGTTCTTAAGAACTTTCCACTCTTAGGTTAAGGCTCAGCCGATTCCCGGCGGAGAAACATAAGAGCACTTGGGACGGGTGACATCAGACCAGAGGTGCTCACTCGTGGTGTCGATACATTAGCCGCTGCTGCAGATATCGCGATCGGCAGACCCACGACGATACTATTGTACATATAATACGCATTTTTTCTACTGAAAAACGAGTATTGCAATACAATAGTTTTGCAAGGCTTGTTTGGGGGCTAAGGAAGGGAAAAATGGCCAAACCTGTCCCAAAATGCATAAAGCACGTGGTTTACCCCATATATGGCAAAACTTCCTTTCAAAAATGTGTGTGGTTAGATGTTGTTCCATTTTCCCCGACTGACGATGAAACTACACCCTGGAGTTTAAACAACAGGGGTCCCGTGTTGGCAAGGGCCCCAAGCGGATCAAGGGCAGTGTTCGATGAGGCCCGAAGAGGGGGCCGGGCAGCCCACCGGAAAAGTCAGAGGACCCCCGTTGACGGTTGGGGGACATAAAGGTCCAAAAGCCTGGCTGTATGTCAAATAAAAGGTCGGGCCTGCATGGCCGGGACCAAAATTGTCAGTCAGAGGGCCTCTTACACCGTTTGAGGACCCCCGGAGGCAATGCGGGCGTCCAAGTCAACCAGAGACCGCCAACATCGAGCAGTTGTCTCTTTGTCAGTTTGAACACTGGTAGATCATTTCTCAAGCAGAATTAAGGCCGGGAGCACCATTTTCATTTATCTGGGTGCTCGTAACAATGTTCGGGGTCACTGTGTCAGTTAAGGGCCCAAAGGGCCTCCTAGCAGGGGTTCATGTATCGCCTAGTGGCCCAAGTCAGTCACGGTTTTCAACGAGATCCGAAGAGTGGCCAAAGAGTCCCTCAGAGCCAAAAATCAAGGGCTCAATTGGAAGGCCAAAGGGCCCGAAGGACTGGTCGCAGGTCACATTAAAGACTCCATCCGCCCGTAAGGCCGAGACACCAAATGTCAGATAAGAGGTCCTCTTGCACCGACTGGGAACCCCTGGGACAGGCGGGGCTCTATTTCGGTCAGTGATGAACAACACCAAGCAGTCGGCCGCGCGTCAGTCTGAGGCCTGGGGGTCCATTTCCCAGGCACGAACAAAACCGGGTTCGCGGTTTGCATCAGTCGGGGTCACTGAAACCATGAGGGTGCCCCTCGGGCCCCCAGTACCTAGGCAATGGCTCCTGTTGCCGGTAAATGGCTCGATTCACCAGGGGCCGTTCTTTCCAAGGGTCAAATCACGGTTCCAAAAGGCCCTCTTCCTCTCCCGAAGATTTATGCTTGACAAACATCTGCGTGCGAAGGTTACGTTCTTACAACGTACATTAACATACAAACTTTTGCGCACGTATTCTTGCCGCACGAACCTCACGCACCAAAATGTATCCGAAATACATGGATAATGTTATCATGCGAGATTATGACGATGATATTATCATGGAGCTATGCGAGGCTGTTCAGCCCCGCGGGTTGAGCAGACTCGCAGGAACAGTGAATATCAGGTGGCAGCAATATGTCGCTACAACGTTATAGGTGGCAGTACAAGCCTAGTCAAACAACAATCATACGCGCTACTTTGCCAACTATGGTATAGATGGCAGCACACTACTGACCCCAGGAAAGGTACAAGACTCGAGCTGGACCCCAGTGCAACTTCTAGCCCTGGAAATGACGCTCATTTATGTTTATGAATGTCTTGCACGCATTAATACCGCTAAAATAGCTCTCTTCATGCGTCGAAGAAGACTGGCAAATTTGTCAGACGACAAAATGACGAAGACTCATGTTGAGCGAGACGCATACGATGATTTTATCGGGGCTTAGGCGCGTATGACAGCCACGGTAACTTTATTCGAGTGTTCGCAGACGTCCAACATCTTTCTCGTTCCTACCGAAATGATGACCCCTTCAAGAAAAAGGCAAACGCTACGCAACGTTTATTGGTGAGCAGCAGGGCCGACTAGAGTATGATATTTTTCGGTTGTTCCTCTTCGAACGGCTAGTTTATTTGCACACATCCACTCTTATCACAGCAAACAGAGTAGCATAAGCAATCAATGTACAACATGAACACCATAGCTGCACATGGTGTGGAGCGTCGTACAAAGATATGCTTTTTCTTGTGTAGTTTTGAAGTTTCATGCCGAGATTCAATCAAACGTAATTTTTATCAAGCTCAATCAGATGTGGTTGTGCGTGCATGCGCGCATGTTGCGTGCATAGTATGAGCGCGCTGCAAAAACTCGCATGCCCGGGAAATCGCTATGCTGTTCCACGTGATTCTTACTGCATCAGTGAAGTATTGTTTTGAATTTCCCCATTTCTTGTCGAAGTTTCCAAATTTTCGATAGCCTTAAACTCATCTTGGCATTTTTAGCTTCTGTTTTAGCTAGCCGGCTGGTCGATGTGATTAGCTGATGGCCGATGACTAATGCAGCGTTTTTGCTTTGATATGAAGGAGTATAAAATATCCTAGGATTGAAATGTATTATATCAAATGGATAAGAATGTAATCCAGAAGTATGATAGGTATTATAAATTCATAACCAACCGAAATATCACATACGACGTCGGCGGGATGTCCATTTATGTTCGACGATTGCTTGCAAAAATTCATCGGCGCATATCACACTTGTTGCTCTTGGGCTGAGACACTTGGGCCTAAAGCGACGAAACCTGAGCGACGATGGGTGCCGCGGCTGGCCAAAAAAGCAGGTTACCGTCAGCAAGTATGGGTCCTCAGAGGAAGCAAGAAGAACTTAGGACCAACGTGATAGGCCCCTGAACGATCGGGCGTGTTCCTGCAGGCTGACATATAGGACCCTGGTCCAGGGCATAAGGCCCTTTGAGCAAAGGGTCTAGTGTGCGTGTGTGCCCCCAAAACCGCTGTGCGTGAATGAATGCCCCTGTGGGAACTGCAGTGCCCGGGCAGGTAACGGAAAGGGTCGCAATGGCAGTGAAACGCCCCCACAAACAAGATCAAAGGGTAAGAGCCCTAGATCGGGTGAGAGGGCACCTGAGCATCGAGTGGCTCAGTGCATTACCTTATATTGGCACCAGAACAGCACAAGACCCCTCGAGCAAAATGAAAAAGAATCCGATACCGATATGAAGGGCCCTTGAGTAACTGAGTGTATCCTGGTATATGGTGCCCCAACGAAAGCGTATAGAGCCTTTGGGCAAATTGGAAGAATGCGTGGAGGGCCCCTGATCAATCGAGAGTGTCCACGCACCTTAGCAGATAGTGCCCAAACGTAGCGTAGGGCTCCACGAGAAAATGCAAAGAGATCAAGGGCAACGTGGAGGGCTCCTTAAGCGATCAGATTGACCCGACAAGTGGACATATAGGGTCCCGGCAACGGCGTAACTCCTCTAGACTGCATGATGCGTTTGTCTGCTCACAGGCTTCACTTTCCCTTGTGACTGTTCTTGGTCGTCTGGAAGCCCCGAGACGTTCAATTTTGTCGTTTTGTGTTTAAAACACTGCGGCCGTTTGCCTGGTTATGGCCCCTTCAGAGTTTATGGGTCCCCTCGGGGTACAAGGAGGAGCACGGTTCGGTGTCCCCCTCCCCTATGGATCCGCCAATGGACCGAGCAATTTGATAGATGGGGCCCCGACAAAAAATAAAACGCTATCCGTTCAATTAGGCAGTACCCAAGACACAATATGGAGAGCCCAGGATTGATCAAGCGTGCCCAAGCAGGTTATCAGAAGGAGCCCCGATAACAGCATAGGGCCTCCATTCGAAAAAAGAACCTAATACCCAGCGTGGGGGGCCCTCAGAAGATTGAATGCACCCACACAGGCCATCAGATGACTCCTGACAGGGGCGTGGGCCCTACATTCAAATGCCAGGACCCCATGTGCAGGGCCCCCGAACAATCCAGTGTGCCCAACGAGGTACACAGATGGGGGCCGGCCGCCAAGTGCATAGGGTCCCCCACTTAAATAAGAAATACCCACGGCACAAGGTACCGAATGGTCGATTTGGCCAGAGCAGGTTAAACAGATAGGGCCCCCGACAAGAGCACAGGGCCCTCCATCTCTTCACTCCCCGAGCAAATGCAAATAAATCAGTGGCTACGTAGGCCCCTGTACGATCAGGTTGACCCGCAACTGGACACATAAGCCCCACGGAAACAGTGTGAGGCCTCTGGAGAGCTTCAGCAGTCTTAAGATCTCCCAATCACCATCTTTCAATCAATGAAGAATAATTGTTGTCTCCTCGTGGGCCCTGCACTTTCGCTTGCGATTGTCATTGGTCACGAGGAAGCCCAAAGACGTCCAATTTGGTTGCGTTCTGTGTAAAACAACTGCGTTTGTTCGGCCGGCTAGGGGTCCTCTCGGAATCTATGGGCCCCTCCGGGCCCCAGAGGGGGGGGGGGTCGTGACCCCGTGCCTCCTCCCCTCTTGATCCGCCCCTGGTGTTGGCCCGGACGTGAACTCACTTGTGTCAAAATTTGAGATTCCCAAGTTATCACCTTCCGGTTAAATAAGGTCAAACAAGGCCACGCTACGGTTGTGTCCAAAGGACCCCAGAACATTTCATGCAACCACCGTGCACCCAGATATCTGCTCTAAATGAAAGGTCACTGGTGCTCATTTAAGGTCAGCGACCTTGTTTGAACATTCAAAGGCCATGGTAAGCAAAATCATAGTTCTTTGATTTTCCCACTTGAATAAGCGTCCAAAACTAGTGACAGCATGATTTTAAAAACAAACTGTTGACCTGGGTCTTTGTTCAGCAGCCTTTCTGACCTTTAAGAAAGAAGTTCATGGAAGATAACACAATGCGGCCCCCCATTATCAATAATGCAAAATGTTCACAAGAATCTGCCCCATACAGCAGCTCTCGAGCAATAAAACAGGTTGGTTTTGTACAATATTTTGACCTTCATATCTCACCCTAGGTCAACGGGTTTGTTTATTCAATTGTTGTGCTGCCTAAGAAACTATCTCAGCGATGTGAAGCCTCATCTAACATCCCGTTGCTGCAACAAATTGCATGTCCGTAAAGCTATCGATTTATTCAGCGATCTTTTCGGCGATTTATTCAGCAACGAGTTCCAATTTCTCTAAAAAAAATATCGAGCTCAACCCTGGCACGAGAGCATCGGCAAAGACCTTTATTTTGCAATATCATGTGACCTTCGAGGTCAAAAGCTGGGTCAAAGGACGGTGAACTCAACATCACCCCAAAATTACCGGCCGATCTGAAAACTATAAACATCAAAATATTCACAAGTGCAGGAGCTAGGGTCCGTCAAAAAGTTCTGATCTTTCAAGATCGCCCTTCAAGGTCCAACGCGGGCTCAAAGGACAGGGAACTCCACATCACCCAAAAATTACCGTCTGATTTTAAACTTCCAAATGTCAGAATATTCAGCACACAAAGAGCTAACGTCTGTCACAAAGTCCCAAGCTTTCAAGGTCACTCTTCAAGGTCAAACGCAGGCTCAAAAGACGGGAGCTCGATATCACCCAAAAGTTACCAGCCACTTGCAAACACTTGCAAACATCATAATATTTATCACAAAAGGGACTACCGTCCATCAAAACATCCTGGGCTCTCAAGGTCATTCTTGAAGGTCAAAGGCGGGCCCAAAAAACAGGGAGCCCTATATAAAAATTACTGGCCGATTTTTAAATTGCAAATATCAGAACATGCCCCACAGAAAGAACTAGCGTCCGTCAAAACACCCTGACCTCTCAATGTCGCCCTTCAAGGTGAAACGCGGGCTCAGAGGACGGGGAACTCGATATTACCCAAACAGTGCCGGCCACTTTGAAAACTATAAGCATCAAAATATCCACAAGTGCAAGAGCTAGCGTCCGTCTAAGAGTGCTGACCTCTTGAAGTCACTCTTCAAGGTCAAACACGGGCTCAGAAGACGAGGACTCGATATCCCCCAAAATTTAGCGGCTTATTTTAAATTTGCAAATGTCGGAATACTAACCACAGAAAAACTAGCGTGCGTCAAAAAGTCCTGACCTCTCAGGGTCATTGTTCAAGGTCAAACGCGGGGTTAAAGGCCGGAGAACTCCTTTCACCCAAAAAGTACCGGCCGATTTGAAAACTATACGCATTAAAGCATTTATAAGCAAGAGAGCTAGCGTCCGTCAAAAAGTCTTGACCTCTCCAGGTCAAGACTTTTTGACGGATCAAGATCTTGCGCGGTCTCAAAGGACGAGGGACTCGACATTGGCCAAAATTTACCTGACAATTTAAAATTTGCAAACATCATGATATTCACCACAGAAAGAATTAGCGTGCGTCAAAAAGTCGTTACATCTCCAGATCATCCTTCAAGGTCAAACGCGGGCTCAAAGAACAGAGAACTCATATCACCCAAAAATTACCAGCCGATTTTGAACTTCCAAACGTCAGAATATTCCACCACAGAAAGAACTAGCGTCCGTTAAAAATGCTCTGACCACCAGGTTGTCCCTGAAGGTCAAACGCGGGCTCAAAGGACGAGGAGCTCCATATCACCCAAAAATTACCGGCCGATTGTTTAACTTGATATGTCAGAATATTCGCCATAGAAAGAACTAGCGTCCGTCAAAAAGCCCTGAATCTCAAGGCCATCTTTCGAGGTAATTTTGGGTTATATCGAGTTCCCCGTCCTTTGAGCCCGCCTTGCCTTGAAGGGTGATCTTGGAAGTGGAGGACTTTTTGACGGACGGTTGTCCTTTCAATGCTGAATTTCCTGGCATGTGGACGTTTAAAATCGGCCGGTAATTTTTGGGTGCTAATGAGTTCCCCGTCCTTTGATTCCGCGTTTGACATTGAAGGATGACCTTGAAAGGCCAGGACTTCCTGACGATCGTTAGCTGTCAGCTGACTTCTTGTGAATATTTTGATGCTTATAGTTTTCAAATCGGCCGGTAATTTCTGGGTGATATTGAGTTCCCCGTCTTGTGACCCAGCTTTTGACGTCGAAGATCACATGATATGACAAGATAAAGGTCATTTTCGTTGTTCTCGTGCCACAATTGACGCACGGACCCTTTTCAGAGAAATCAGAACTCGTCGCTGAATTACACTGCTGAACAAATCGCTAACTTCACGGACATACAGATTGAACGATTCCCTAGAAATTCCCTGCTCTGAATCTATGGCCTGGCTTTGACCTGCTGCAGGTCAGCGACCTTGCAAACTACCTCTAAATTTTTCATGATAAACCATCCATTAACGGATTGCCTACAGCTATGCGGTTTCCCCGCGCTGCTGGTTAACAATCCCGGAAAAACCTTCGGAGAGTCAAATAGACCCCGCTCACCCAAGCGCGCGTTTAGCTACGCGAGAAACTTATTGCGCTTGGATCAATGACTATTTGATGCTCTCACATCATCACGCAAAGGTGACAAGGCTGTCACAATCACGCTTTTAAACTTAACAACTTTTCACACCTTCACAGGTGTGTTCCTGCACGAGCGCCGTCACGATGATTAAGATCGGCAACCGATTGTCTCTTCACCAACCCGCGATGTAGTCCCCGGCTGCACATCAGCCGGCTGATCCAGTGCGGTGGTTACCTCGGGAACGCCGGAGGACGCCGACGACTGGACCTCCGAAGCAGCGGGCTGGCGCCGCAGCTGCCCATCTGCGGAAGAGTCCCTCTGATCCGACACCGGCGCCCCCAGTAGAGCGGCCAGGCGCGGCCCGCCCAGCAACGGCCCGGCCCGCGCCAGCTGATCGGTGCGTCCGGCGGTCCCGACCGCCGAGGGGCCGGCCGCGGCCCGTCCGCGCCGGACAGTCCAGTATCAGTGAGGTCCGAGGCCCGACCGGTAGCCGCCGGCGCGCCACGCCCAAATGACGGTGGTCCTGCGATCGTGGCCGTCGTGTCATCACTTGGTCTTCACATGACTAGCAAAACTGCCAGACGACGAAATGACAAAGGCTCAGGTCAAGCGAGACACATATGATGGTATCCACCGCGGCTTGGCGTACGTTCACAACCCCAGCAACTTCACTTGGGTGTTCGCAGCAGTGCAGTCTTGCTCGTTCTTGTCAAAATGGCAAACCTTCCAAGAAAACAGGCAAAAACCACGCGACGTCGATTGTGGGCAGCGGGGCCGACTAGAGCGTGACGGGAACCAACGAAGCCAAAAAAGAGCCGTACGACGCCTCCCTCTGCTCACACAAGCCCCGGATTTCCTCCAGGTCCGTAGCCGCATTAATCTGACAAAATCATCTTTATTGAAAATGGCGTAAAACGCAGCAGCTCCTCCCGGACGCCGTGCCACGGCGCTTGCACAGCGAAGGATACAGACAAACGGTAGTTATCTTAACAACAGCGTCCCAGCACTGTGCGCTAGGTCTTCAGAGAGCCGCGGCCGGCTGGCCGGGCATCCCAGATCACACTCATTTAACAACCAGGAGGCGGACAGCCATGATCGCAGCCGCAGATCCGACGAACGCGTCACCACTGTCGGTCGCGCCGAAGACGAGGGTTTGAGCGACGGGACGAGGCCGCAGCCGCTGGCGAGCGGCACGCCTCGTCGTCCGCCGACCCGCCCGTCCGCTCAGACCCCGGCTCTCCAACGCACGCCTCGGTCACTTCAGCTTGCCGCCCGGCCGCCGCGGTCGCGCGCGGCGCCGAGCCCAGCTCCGCGTGCACTTTTGCCGCCAGGGGCGCTAACATCGGCCGCATCGTCTCCCGCACCATCAGCTCGTCCAGCTGGCGCGCCAGCGAGCGTAGGTGAATGACGCGCCCTCGCCGACGTACCGGCCTCGTCGGCAGCGCGCCACGTCGCGTAACACTGCGAGCAGGCCACTCGTCACCACCTGGCGGCCACGAGCAGGCGTCTTGGCAATCGGCCGCCAGCCGCGCGCTGCACGCACCAGCGCCTCCTCCGTGTGGCCAGCGGAGAAGATGGCGGCCGTGGCCGCCAGCAACGCGCCCGGACGATCCAAGTCCAAGTGTCGCATGTAGTGGTCGAGCGCAGGCAGCAGCGGCAGGCCACCGCCGTCCACACCCAGCGTCACCGCCAGCTCCCAGGAGAGCCGCGGTAGATGCGGCGACGCCAGCACCACAGCCCGGTACGCCTCCAGTACCTCGTCGCGATTGCCCGTGGCTGCCGCGTGCTGCGCCATCAGGCTCAGCCGCGCGCGCAGCGTGTCTGATCGCACGGCATCGGCCGGCGGCGGTGCTGTCTCCGGCAGGCGCCAGATGGTCTCACTCGGCCACGTCGTGAGCATGCGCTTGCCGGCGAATAAGCTGTACCTGGTGCGACGCCGGCGCGACAGGCGACCGTAAGCCGCGGTCGCCTGCGCGTCGGGGACTGCTTGCGTATCCGAGGTCGCCTCAGCGCCTGAGGCCGCCTCGGTGTCCGAGATCGCCTCAGCCTTCGATATCTCGCCATCGCTGGCGTCGGTCGTCGCCGATAGCGGCGCCGCCGAGCGGGACGCCGCCGCCAAACCACCGTCGCCGTCCTCGTCACCGTCCTCATCGTTGCACTGGCCGAGGCTCTGACGACTGGACAGTATGCTCTCCAGCACGAACACCAGCGTTTCGCGGTGCACGGCCACGGACGGCCGAGTTGCCTTTCGCCGTGTCTCGCGCTGCTGGCCACTGATGCGTCCCTCGTTCTCGGAGCCGGTCACCGTCAAGTTGACGCGTGATGAGGTCACGGGCGGCTGAGTAGCCTTTGGCTGTGTCTCGCGCTGCTGGCCACTGATGCGTCCTTCGTTCTCGGAGCCGGTCACCGTCAAGTTGACGCGTGATGAGGTCACGGGCGGCCGAGTAGCCTTTGGCCGTGTCTCGCGCTGCTGGCCACTGATGCATCCTTCGTTCTCGGAGCCGGTCACCGTCAAGTTGACGCGTGATGAGGTCACGGGCGGCCGAGTAGACTTTGGCCGCGTCTCGCGCCGTCGGCCACTGATGCGTCCCTCGTTCTCGGCGCCGGTCACCGAGTTGACGCGTGTCAAGGCCGCGAACAGCTTAGATGACTCCAGCGGCGTCTCCGGCCGTCCACCACTGATGCGTCTTTCGTTCTCAGAGCCCGTCACCGTCAAGTTGACGCATGGTGAGGTCAAGGGCAGCCGAGTTAGCACTAGCCGCATCTCGCGCCGACGGCCGCTGACGCATCCTTTGTTCCCGGATCCGGCCTTCGTCAAGAAGGCCGGATCCGAGAACAAAGGATGCCTGATGGGGTCACGCTGACGCCGTGATGGGGTCACGCCGCGCCGGTGTCTCTCTGTTCGCGGCATGACAACTGATAATGCAAAGCTGTCTTGGACCTGCATGCAGACAGGACAGTAGTCAGACATTGGCTTCAGTGCTTCAGTTCATGGAATCCGCACCTGTCCATTTGCAACAGTCAGCAAAGATCCCAGTGCAACATAGCTCAAATCTTGCAAACATGTTGACAATCCAGGGTTTGTTCAAAAATGGTCATAGCATGCAGTGGTCAAACTTTTAGATCTTTACCTGTATTAGAAGTATTCAAAAGCAAGTTCTGGTAATAGGACTGATAAAACACCTTCTAGGTACTTCAAGACAGGATCGCAGGTAGGGGTTTCTCATGTGGGGTGAGAGCTTAATAAGCACTTACCAAAAAAAGCCTCAAAAAGTCATGAAAGGTGACAAGCAAAAGACTCTGCTAATGAAGGACGGACAGTTAGTGTCCTTTATTCAAGAAATACTCCATGTGGTTTGTGTATATTATGCATCTAACACAGAAAAATAAGTTTAAAATGACACAAATTGCTGAAAGATGCAATAATTACTGAGGGAAAATAAGGGAAACCGAGGGAATCAAGGGAAAACAGGTTAACACATATTATGACCTTCACAACTTTCTGCATCAGGTGAGGCAAATATGTCTCAATTCCATCAGGTAATAAGGCCCCCTCTGGGCCTTCTGATCTCCTCAACCCTGGCAGGGCAGGCTTGCAGGCAGGTGCAGGTTGGCAGGTTGTGGGCAGGAGCAAGCGGGCAAATAGCTTTAACCACCTGCCACTTGCCCTTCACATCTGCTACTAGCCTGGAATTTCACAGCGGGTTGATAGGGGTTGGATTCACACCACAGCCAGCCAATTGTGAGCTCTGATCTCAGAAATCCATCCATTCAAAACATTAAGGCAAACTCTTTAAGAACACAAAATAATCTGAATAGCAATAGAGCAAAACATTAAGGAAATGTTCCACATCTGAAGATATTGAAGCAAACATTGGATACCATGTAATAAGCTCACTTTCAACCACTGATGCACTAGTGGAAAAAAGCTGCTCTAAATGACACAACTTTTCTGTTAAGTAAATATGCCTCTCAATATGTAATAGCTTGACTGATGCATCACATCCTGCAAAACATTTATTAGAAGCCAATGGACAACTGAAGGCATGTGAAAAGTATGTGAAAAAGTATGTGAAAAAAATACTCACAAGTACCAGTTATGAACAACTCAACAATTACATTTTTCTCGGCCCTGGCCATTGCATGGCCAATGGAATGTCCAGATCTGAACGATGTTATAGTGTTACAGACACTAAGTGACCTTAACAGAAACCTACCCTAAAAAGTCTGCACATCTTAACGGATGTGTAGGCCAGAAACCAGACAGGTTTAGTTCTTAAGGAGGTATGACTGAGATGCACCAGACAACTTTCAAGATAGTTATTTCAGTTCAAACCCTGTACAGATGTCGAGCACTCACTTTAAGCCTCCACCTACCCAAAAAACCCAGTTTCTTCAGATAATGGGGACATTCATCAGTTTTTAATTCTTCACTCTTTCCAATACTTTGGTATGTGCTCTACAGTACCTGAATTTTGGTTTTGGCTGTTGGGGGAGAAAATAATATTAAAATCATGGCTTGTAGTGAGAATAAGATAGCCCGAGCCAATCTGCACTGCATTCACGGCTGGCACTTAAGGACATTCTTTTGCAGTGGATGGCAGTAAACACCATGTTCTGGTTGGCATCAGTGATTGCCAAAGACCAATACAAACAAGCTGCTTGCAATTCTTAAATTTTCTAGCTTCCTAAGCAAGTGTGGTAGAATGCTGTTGATATGAATAATCATATTGTAAAGGTGTCAGTCCCAATAAAGGCCGATAGAAGCAGATGCTCAAAATGCGGTGCACCTGTTGCACCATTCCATGAAGCACATAATGCTAAGTTTATGATTGAAATATCATGCAAGCCACAATATGGAGGGGCGCTCCTACCTTCAAATTTTAATAACTACGACAGCGAGGTCCCTAGCGCCGCACGCACCCCACCACCTCGACTCCCCAGCGCCGTTTCTGTGTTATCGTTGCGCCTCCGATATTACTGCTTATCAAGAGCTATAAAAATGCACGGGGCCAAGATAACAATAATAATGCAATGAAAAACGTTTCTTATCGCGTCTAGGTACGTTTATGAAACGGACAGGCCAGAATAGTCCAGAACATAGCCTTAACTAGCCTAACCTAACGTAACCTAATCTAGCCTAAACTAACCTAACCTAACCTGGCCTAGCCTAGCCTAGCCTAGCCTAGCCTAGCCTAGCCTAGCCTAGCCTAGCCTAGCCTAGCCTAGCCTAGCCTAGCCTAGCCTAGCCTAGCCTAACCTAACCTAACCTAACCTAACCTAACCTAACCTAACCTAACCTAACCTAACCTAACCTAACCTAACCTAACCTAACCTGTTCCATGCCATATACATGTACTGTATTAAAAAGGTTTTTAGCCGCCATATTCTCATTTTGCTTTTCATTCCCACCCAAAAACGTCATACTTCACCACCATGTCGACCAATCTACAAGCAATACGGAAGACTGGTTGGATACGTAAGAAACATATTTCATTGGATTCTTGTTACCTTGGCCTCGTACGTTTTTTATGGTTCTTGATGCGCAAATCATTAATATTGGTAACATATGCGTATATTAGACATGCTTTTTACTGTCATGCGACATAAGCACGAAAAGAGTGCACGGCATACGACAGATCAGAATGTGCGGGCACGTTATCCCAAAAGACTTACAAAACGCGTCCTCTCCATTGTCTAAACAGAGGAAAAAAGGACCGGGGATCTCAGAGAATTACCGAAGGGTCGGCGATTGTTCCACCGGGCTTACACTTTGTATAGGCGTAGGCGCTCGCGTCAGGCCGATATGGTCTCCCGACACCGTGTCCGTGCCAATGTCACTCCGACAGCCGACTGTTACTGTTACTGTACTGTCTGAGTGTGACCTCACTCCGACGGGGTTGGTGTGTTTAATGGGCCGTCCTCTGTTGATCGTCCTGGCTCGCATGTCCGGAACGAGTGCCCGGGCCAAACGTAGCAAACAAAAACCGCACTCGCACATTGGGGAAAACGGCTTGTTTCCCGCGGCACATATGTCCGCCGCGCGCCACATTAGATACTCTGCACGTGCACCAGAGGCGTAGTCAAACTCATCCCTTCAAATGTGGGCTGACCCGGCCACACGATCAATTTTAGAACTGAACTGACACATACTGAGGGGAACTGCCCGAACACCGGCATGCCCAGTTTTGAATTAAGCTGTCATAGTACTTCCAACTCGTGCGGTGTCAAAATGATCTTTGCAGAGCGCTAACATGTGACTCTGTGTGAAACTTAAAGAATATATACACCTGAAAACGTGACACACAATAAGGCTAAGTAGAAGCTAAAAACATATTGTGTTACTGTTGCCCCGGCCAGGGTAAAAAGCCCTCTGGCATTCGGGACCCGCCTCCGTCCTGCTCAGCAAATGTTCTCTTGGCCGACTCGGGTCACCACAGGATACAGGATGTTGTCGACACAGGATACGCTGTTAGGCGCTGTGGGCCCCTGACAGACACCCTCATGGTTTCAGGGACCCCGATCAGTGCAAATCACGGGCCCAGCCTTGCTCTCACGTGGGAAATAGACCTCAGGGTTCGGAACGACACGGAGCCGACTGTTCAGTGTTGGTGCTCTCTGGGCGAAATAGAGACCCGCGGTGTTCCACAGATCCACAATCGATGCAAGAGACACTGTCATTTGAGGCCATGGTCCTACGAGGGGCGTCTTTATTGTGACCTACAGCCAGTACTTCAGGCTCTTCGACCCCTTCAGCCTTCCAAAAGGGCCCTTGTACTTTGGTCTCGAGGGGCCCTTCGGCCCCTCTTCGAGCCTTTTCAAGGTCCAAAGCGGACTCGGGGCTGACGCATGACCCTGTTACGACCCCTGCAAGAAACGGACAGCCGTGTCCGCGGTCGCGCGGAGGCAGCCACGTGGCAGGCGTTACAGGACGAAGCTGGCGGGCAAAGGGGGCATGGCAGTGTTAGCTCGAGCATTACTTGCGTCAGCATGTAACCGCTCAGTCATGAGGGGAGGTGTGGGTGCCAGGATACCTGCACCGTGTGCACAGCGCGATTTGTAAGGGTATAGCTATGGGAACATAGATGTTCAGCGAAGCCGATGTAGCAGGCACTTTGACCAGTATGAAATCGTGAAACATGTGATAAAATTTACAGAAACCAATGGGGATGAAATGGTCGGCAGTAGTCACATCGTTGCAGGCATGATACGCGATTATCCGGATTCGATGACCGCTTAGCCACGTCGCTATATTCCGTGGTCGCGTTGCGCTATATGTGGTAAAGTCGCATGCATTGCATTTACGAGCCCACGTTGAACTTGGCTTTTTAAGGGCTATGGCGAGGATTGGGAGCGTAAAGTTTTCGGTTCGTAGTGACTTGGTTGGTATGCACCTCACGCTTCAATCTTTAGCCTGTTTCCCACGGCCCCAGTTCTCGGCCAGCGTGGTGCGAAGAGCCAACTGGTCGCTTGGCGAGGGCTGGAGCCGGACTGCCGCGTGAAGCGTCGGACTGCCGCGGCGCGGGTTGTCGGACTGGTGTGTAAGTCATGCCTGCAGAAAGGTTTGGACCTCCCAAAATTTTAAGCGAGGCAGGTATGTTTCTTCCGCCTGCAGCCAACAGCGAGCATCTGCCTCAGTAGGGTATTTACGATGTTTCCCTGAGACGCGTCCACTCCTCACCATATTTACGGCTGCATTAACATGTGCTTGAATGAATGTTCGCTTAAGAATCCCTGAGGCACATCAAAATGGGACTAAGATCATGTCATGTCTCACGCCACGCCACAATTTTCGCGAAAATTCCTTCTTTCAGAGAAAAAGGTACGTGCCAGAATGGATCTCGAAACGTTACAATGGAAGGAGTAATGAATATATGAGTAATTTTGTGCCAACCATCTTTAATCTAAGCGATGACGCCAGTCAAAGGCCCGGAAACTAGAACGATGCATCAAAAGCTCGTGAATGCTGAGTCAGCAGTTATTTTTAATCAAACATGTATCAACAAAGGATTTTCCCAAAATATTCCAATATATGTATATATACAACTATATACACATATACATACATTAATATATTATATATATATATATATATATATATAATATGTGCATAACCGTTAATATAGCAGTTTCCACTGAGAAACGATCGCCTAGCCCGAATTTCGCCAGAGAGTCCTGGTCAAATCGAGGCCATAAGAGGCCGTTCAGCCGGATGGCACTCGAGACCAGGCAAGCTATATAGGCCTTAATTACCGAGGTATATGTAACGGTGTCAATAACTATGTGCTTCGAACCTGACCATCTCAGTTCCAAGCTGTACTTAAGAGTCGAAAACTGCACGATACATTCCCTGTAATGCCTCCCCCGCCACACAAACCCAAAGCGAGCTGAAACTGGGTTGACGTTTTCTGCACAAAAAGGAGAACTCATTTCCAACACGAAAAAGAGCATGAACATTAACATCTCAGATGTTTTGTGGACAACACGCAAGTTGGTACATTTGAGTATTTCATGACGTCCATGTTTAAAATCGCAGCCCTATATTATCATATATTGGTCGCTCTTTACATTCGAACGTTTCGAGATCCGATCTCACATCGTCTGAAAAGACTGAACGGCAAAGAAATGAGTTTTGACTTTTTAAAGAAGCAAACATTGTGCACTATTAATTGGAAAACGTCTTTGGCACGAAGAACACGAATGAGCATGACTAATGGAAGAAAGACAGAATCCTACACTCATAATGGGAACTACTACAAAGACACATGAGAACACTAATTGCTACAATCACATCAACAGTGCTCACCGCCACCATCTAACAGTTCAAGAGCTGTGCAAAGATTTGTTTGTCTGTTTAGGGCTGGAGGGAGTTCGTTAATGAATAGTACTTTCCCAAATTTGAAGGGAGCTTCTGTCATTGCACGTCCGTAAAATGTCGGTGTTGTCTGTCAGTTGTTGTCGTGTCAAGTCCTGTCGTGTTCGTGTCGCATGTGGTCTAGAGGTGCCCTGTCGCGTAAGTGCATTGTCAAGCATCTGGAGTGTCGATGTGGTCCACACCAATGTAGTGTGTGGAACGGAAGTTTGCAGCATTCGATGTTGCATTTGAATTGATATACTACATTGGTGCATTTTAGTTTGTTGGGTCCGTCTGAGCACTTTGTCATACGAAAGCTACAGATTGTCCTATTTCAATAATAAATGACTACGTCTGTTTTGTGGTCGTTCTCGCCTTTAACATGTCCAGAGATAATATCCCGTAAGGCTTTTTCGTCTTGTTTGTGGGCAGATGTCCTTTGATTTTGATAATACAGTTTGACGGTTGGTCGGATGTCTTGTCTTGGTTTGCTGTCAAAGTGTCTTGTCGTTTGTCGTATTTCGTGTTCAACGTCAGAATTTTTAAAAAACCATTGTTCAATAAGATCTGTCTGATTCTTATCAATTCTGAATGTCAGTCCTTTCCAATGAGAGCAGTACTTAAATGTACGTCTAATGAAGAACCTAATGATACTAATTTTGTAGCGTCGAGGACACTCACTGTCAGCATTTAAGCACCGCCGTTGTTGTCTGCTTTCGGCATACAGTCACTTTGAATCGTTGTCGCTGTCCATCAAGTCACGTCAAAAAACGGTATTATATTTTGTTATGTTATTATGCTTTATGCAAATTTTAAACCGGACTGGTCTTCAAAGGTGTTTTTTGAGACGTCCTGGTTGGTCCATGTCCCTAACTTCCACAAAGATATCGTCCACGTAGCGGCAGTAAATATCCGGTCCTCTGTCGTCATTTTGCAGTGTGTCAGCTTCTATCTGTCCCATACCAAATTAGTGAATAAAGATCCTAGAGGTGAGCCCATCGCCAACATCCTCAAATTGGCAATACATTCGTACATCATATCTGCGGAAAGGAACCTCCAACGTACAGACTTTTAGTAGTTGTTTATGTAGGCGCTTTGATATTTTGACAGGAGGAATTTCGGGATGATTGTAAGCCCCGGTCAAGGATGACGGACATGGTTCTCTCAATGGGCATGTTTGTTAATAGATTTTCAACATGTGGACGGGCTGGTAAACCCTTAGATTGACCGAAATCGCACTATAACAATAAAATGTATATTGAATTTGTTTTAAAGACCTTTAACGAATTCAAAAATGTGTTTAAAACATATACTTAATCTAAGCGATGATGCCAAGTCAAAAGCTCGGAAACAAGAACAATGCGTCAAAAAGCTCGTCAATGCTGAGTCAGCATGCAAAAGTCGAACATGTATAAGAGGAAGGATTCTGCCAAAATATTC
This sequence comes from Pollicipes pollicipes, assembly GCF_011947565.3. NCBI lineage: Eukaryota > Metazoa > Arthropoda > Thecostraca > Pollicipedomorpha > Pollicipedidae > Pollicipes > Pollicipes pollicipes. Next base: position 31,631,169 of record NW_023596818.1, on the reverse strand, counting down.
CAATACACACACACACGCACACACACAAGTATATATTACACACACACACGCACACACACAAGTATATACATATATATATATATATATATATATATATATATAGATATATATATATATAGATATATATGCGTGTGTCCGTGCGTGACTTGTGTGTATAAACTTAAGACAGATTATTATTTATGCATATTTTCTTCAAAATTACAGTGGACTCAGCATTGATAATCTTCTTGATGTTTTCAAAAAAAAATGTTATGGCAGCTTTCGCTTCTTCTCCATATTTACCCGTTTAAAATTGCACCAAAGCTCAGATGAATGAAAGAAGATACAGGTTGTCATATTGCATGACCTGGTATAAGTTATATCCTCAACGTTTCATCCTTCATTGGACATTTCTGGAGCGGCTGTTCTGCAAAGTCGATATGATCACATGTTTTTAAAATTCATGTCTGTCGTGTCATTCATGTCATGTCATGTTTGAACTGCACAAACACGCGATCATATCGACTTTGTCTAAAATTGCCACTCTAGAAAATGCCCAATGAAGGATGAAACGTTGAGAATGTAATTTACACTATATTATCGTGAGCTTTGGCACCATTATAAACGAGCAACGAGAAGCGAAAACTGTCATCAGATCCTTGAGAAAACATTTTAAAAATCATAAATGCTGATTACACTGATTTTTAAAAATACGCATATATATATCATACATATAATATATATATATATATATATATATATATATATATATATATATATATATATATATATATATATATATATAGATATATATATATATATAAATGATAATGACAATGATGTATATATATATATATATATATATATATATATATATATATATATAATATATGTAAATATATATATATATATATATATATATATATATATATATATATCCCCATACGTACGTGCCATGCCTGTCAATAACGAACACATACCACCCTCTATAACTCATTGACGATAAATTCGGTTCTATTCTATTGCAGCTTTTTTGTATTCAGTTTCAGTTCGAACAGCAACGTGAAAAATGTGCGCGCGAAAGAAGTTATATCACATAATGGGCCATTGCTCCCAGAGCGGCACGAGTCATATGCATTGCTATACGGCCCAGCGGTATCGAACAAGTCAACCTCTTTACCAACCCCAGTTCAGACACAAGACCTGGACGGAAAGCAAAGCATACATGGGCGGGTAGCATAAAGCCTCGATCAATGCACTGTTTCACTGATCAAGATACGGCATATTGTCGTGTTTCATCAGTCGTCAATGCCGAAACTGAGTCCTACACGCAATTGCAAGCCCAGCACAACGCATCGTGCCAGCGTACTCCGCTGATAGTGTCCGCATGCTACACTCGGTATCATGACAACCCAGGAGAGCGCGCCACCTCCATCCCAGCCCCAGTGGCACTGCTGCGATCGGCCAACATGTCCTCTTCTCTGCAGCCCTGCGGCACACGCGATCATTGCCAGCCCGACACAGGCAGTGTCCCATGACGCGCGCGCCTCTTTCGTGGGCGGTGAGTTAGAGTCACTCCGGTGAGTTACTCCGCCGGCAAACGTAGCGCGCCTGATGCCCGGCACGTCGCGTTGACGGAAGAAGTCCCGTCCACGGGGGCGCGTCCGCTCAGATGCCAATGTTGCACTCTGAGGGCGGCTAGCTATCGGAGTCGACCCGCGCGACTTTGTAAGACTGGATCTCATCCTCCTCCTCCAGCATCTCCCGCATACGCCGCTTGTACGCCTGTGGCAAGACAATGGGGTTAATGCACCTTGCAGAAGCTGTTACTGCTGCTACTCAAAACGGCATTGCCCTGATCCAGTGGAATAAACGAAAGAAAGCGTTGTTGCATTCTAGCCGAAAGAGTTCAGTGTTCCAAAATTGATTTGAACGTGCTTTTACCATGGACACGCGGGGAAAAAGCAAGAAAAACTTTCTGGGTAATTCAAGAGTAACATCCACACACAATCACACAAATTCACGTCATAACATAAAGACTACTAATCCAATGACAATAAAAAGGAAGAAACATTGTTGTGAAAAAGCAACAAGTTGTTTACAGCTAAGCGAGGTGCCGCCCAAAACCAATCGCCCAAGAAACACCCGTGAGACGCACCTGACTCTCTGGATTGTTGTCCTGATTCCTGCACTTCTCCAGCTTGCGCTCCAGCTGCTTCACAACATCGCGCTGCGGCTGCTCCACCATCTTGGCAAGCAGCCGGATCTTCCGCACCGCCTCCACCAGTGCCTGCAGCTGCGGTCGCGACGCTGACGACAGCAACTGTGACGTCACATACGCGTCTAGGTTCTCCTGCACGCGGCTCACAGCGTACAAAATGGCCGCCAGTGCGATCTGCGCAGGCGCGAACAGCAGCACAGCGTCTGTGAATAGCACAGCCTCAAGGAACTCGTCGATGCCAGCACGCAACCGGTCTGGGCTCTGCAGGCTGGAACAACGGGTCTTAATGTCTATCAGCAGACCCTCCACTGGCCGGAATGGGTTGTGCACGGTCAAGTGGTAGTTGACGGCGTGCATCACCGTCAGCTCGTTGTTGAGGATGATGTCTGTGGCCTTGTCTTTGTCACCCTTCACGTTGGCCACAAACTGGCCGATGGACACGTTGAATTCCTCCACCTTGCACGAGAGGTACACACATGTTACAAGGATACCCTTCGGATGGAAGTCCATCACAGAGCTGTGCATGTAGAAACGCTTGAAGTAGTGGCTGGCTGTGCCCAGGACGGCCTTGGGCATCGGTGGTTGGAAAACCTTGCAGAAGTCGCGCAAGTGGTACTCATAGTACTGAGTCACAATCTTCTCCTCTTGAGCAGAGAGGAAAAACTCGGCCCTCTTGTCCTCAGGCATGCCGGCACCATGCTTCTCAATGAAGCGACGGTTCGTCTCCTGTCGGCACTTGAAGATTTCATCATCATCCTTAAACATCCAGTGCTTTTTCTGTGTGCTTGTAGGAAACATCCTGTGGCATTTGTGAACCTGTTGATGGAGAAGAACAAATTATAAATGTACCACTTAAAAAAAAAAATGGAGATGCAACTTAGGATATGTGATGAATTAATAATTAATGAGACAGTGGATAATTCATGCACATATTCCTAACAACTAGAATGCTCTTCCAGTGCAGTGGTGTCAGTGGTGACACACCTTAAGGCCAGGATAGGCTTACACTGGTTTTACAGTTCACACCATGTAGCACATACCACACATTACAATGGTTGGAAAGGAATATAAATGGGGGTTTTATGAGAGTGGAGCCCACCCTCCTGGCAGCTTTTATTGCTGCCTTGGGCAAGACAAATCAGACCAACATGCCAAAAGGCACAGGGTGTAGGGGTCAAATGGAAACAGCTTAGCAACTGACAGAACAGGGGTTAAAATGAAGAACAGCTAGAAGGGTCAAACCTTCTACCTGTATTTGCATGACATACACATAATTATGCAGGTTTTCACAGTCTGGGGAAGGCATTTAGCAAAATTTGTTGCTGCAAAGTCAAGTTAAAGCTTCACAGCCACATACAGCATTTACATGGTATAAAACATCATCAAATTTCTTTGATCTGGTTATTTTTGTCCATGCAAGCCAACTTTGTTGTCAGGTATTCACCTACATGCTAATGCATGCAAAAATATTTATAGGGAGTATATCACACTGCTGCCCTGATGTGGATAAATTGTGAATATTGTTATTTGAATGATGTGTGTCATATGGGCATTATGATACATCTGATTTGCATTACAGTGGTGTACATTGTACCACTGTTTACAGGCATCTAGCTGAACAAATTTGTCCACTAAGGCCTGGCCAGGAGAAACATTGATATTTTAAGTTTGAGGTTGATGAGTGATGTTAATGCTTAAGATAGGCATACTTGTAGCAGGCAAACATTTAAGTGCTTATGTGCCTAAAGACATAATATGCTCCTAAAATATTACTGCTTTATTATCAATTATACTGTCTGATGTTTAGAAACATCCATCAATGAGCCACTTCATAATGCAGTGCAAGATAAAAATGCAGATGATAACCCAGGCATCCATCACCACCTCACTTTCACACCCCTTTCAAACACTAATGGTCTTTTGACACCACGCATTCCTGGTCTGGGCAAATAAGCGAAACCATATGCAAGTACCCACGCTCAAGGAAGCGGCGTGCATCAAAGAACCATGGCAGACTATATGAAACAACCAAACTATAACAGCAATCGACTTAATGCCCGATATTTGGTTCAAATGTGTTCGTGTCTATAACACAGGAACGCAGATCCCACACCGCAACCTCTGTTATCCCCGCACCGCAACATGCCTTACAATCGATATGACGGTTTGAAGTCCTACCAGCATCGGTAGTGCAACATCTGCGCCAGTCTGTCTTCTGGAAAGAGACACCATATTCTTAGTCAAATTTAAAATTGTGATACTGATAAAACAGAGGCGTAGTATATTGTTTTGGTGTTCCGCCGCGCTTGCCATTCTGGCATCCATAAAGAATGAAAAATTTTTCACATGACTCATTAAAATTCCAGCCCACAATGTTGTAAGAATATCTTTTACCCGACATCGTTTCTAGAAGTTTCTGACTTATTTCGGTCCTAGTATATTTTCTGACGTCATTTAGTTTGCTGACCGCTTAAATTTTATACCTGTTTCGGCGTTCAGGTACACAAACCTTGACCGATCGGTGCACACATTTGTGGGTTCGTGCGGTTTGCCCGCGTGGAATTTCGCGGTTGTGAAGGTACTGCACGTTTGTGCGAATTTCGGCATCCCGACTGACGGCAGCTTTACAGCAGGTCGGTCCATGATTTATTCTAGCATTGCATGAACGGTGTGTAAGTGGGGAAAAGGTACGATTGATGGTGACAGGTCGGTCTCTGTCATTCATGTGAAGGATGGGAGAACTCCGCATAACGATGCGTATGAAAAGAGCTGCTCAATAATTTTTATTCATGTGTAACTATCCGCATAGTACGTCACGCATGGATGAAGTTAGGAGTTCTTGATGGACTATTTCCAAAGTGTAACTGCGTCAGCTTTACAGTAGGTCGCCCATGACTCACTCTTCAACTGCGTGATTGGGCGCACAGATGGAGAAAAAGGCATGATTGATGCTGTTATGCCATTCTTTGTTTTTCACATGAGGGATGCAGGAAGTTTGCAGTAACAATGCAGATGAAGAGAGCTGCTCAATAATTTGTATCCATCAGTGACCATCCAAATAGTGTGTTACACATGGATTAGGATATGGGTTTTTGAAAGGGTGTTGCCAAAGTGTAATAAGAGGGAGGGGGTTTGGACAGCTTGATATTCAAAGCTCCCTTTTGGAACTGATGTCCCATGTGAATTAACATATGTGACAGGGGAGTAACCTGAAACAGACATGCCCGAAATGAACAATTCAGAGGAAAGGTGTGTCATACTTAAATCACAGAGTGGATCAGCCTTCAGCTCTGGACTGCCATTATAGGTCCTAACATAATTTCCAGCAATATGTACTCTTGAACAACCAAGGTTTTCTATTCAGGACGTGACGATGAAGGCTTTTTAAAATTTAGCGAACCTGGCGGGCATATTTCAATAACTTGTAATGCATATAGACATAAATATACATATTCTGAGCTCACCTATAACTCTGTCTGATCTGTGAGTGTCATTTACTGATGGAGCATTAATACATGAATGAACAAATCTCTGTTTGCAGGCAGTTTGCAGGCAGCCATTTGCAGGCTTTAACCATAACTACTCTTAGCCCTGTGTTACATCATTTTATTCATCCTGGCTGGCATGTTGTCATCCTGGTAGACCCAGGTCTACTTGCAGCTTCAGGCCTTGTTCCAGTTAAGAAATGAGTCTAAAGGGCTCAGATGAATGTGGAGCTGACTGCTAAAAAGCCCTCTGACTGACATTTCAGGTCACAGCTCTTCAGGGGGGGGGGGGGGGGATGCCAGAGTCTAAGCAGGCCCTTGATCTTCAGTACAAATGGGGCCCTTTGGCCTATTTTGTGAATAGGGGCACCAGTCAACCCATGATGCCCTGTTAGGTACTGTAGGCCCCTGACTGACACAGGGGCCCAACCATTATTTCAGGAGCCAGGCTTATGTGAATTGTGGCCCTGTTTTGCTCCTGCTTGGGAAATGGCCCACCAGGGTGACAGAGGACTGACTGACAGAAAGCCAGCTGTTTGGTGCTTGAGGTCTCTGGCTAGGGAGCTAACTGACAGAGAGCCAGCTGTTCAGTGCTTGTGGTCTCTGGCTAGGGGCCAACTGACAGAGAGCCAGCTGTTCAGTGCTTGTGGTCTCTGGCTGGG
>NW_023596818.1:31534447-31623822 GCF_011947565.3 Pollicipes pollicipes | reverse complement strand
TTTCGGCAACATGCCATTCGAAACGAATAGCAGAAGTGAATTGAATTGACTTACTGATGATCCTACTTTATTTTTCAGTTTTTTTTGTTTGTTGAAACAGCAAGCCACAGTTTTTACAGACGCCAACATTCAAGGGGTTATACGATGCAGTTGTCAGCCATTACAACGATAGAGTGTATATCTAATTAGAATTAGAATACGCGAAAAAATGTGCACATGCCAACGATTGAAGTAAGTGGGCATCACGCATCACGTTTCATTCAAACATGCAAGTGCGTGCAAGTAAGCGCATCACGCATCAATTGTACATGCAAGCAATTTCAGTTAAACGGGCGGCGTGCATCACGCGTCAGGTATCACTCATGCATGTAAACGATTTTAAGATGTGTGATGTGGTTTACGATTGATGTATGATGTGTAATATATCGCGCATCAAGCATCAAGCAATATTACGTTTGCATGATCGGCCATGATGAGCTCTGTACGTTAAGGTTTGGCCGCCGACTTTCTATGGGAAAGGATTCACCTATTTTCCTGTTTGGGTGGTTCGATGCTCTGTGGATGACTTGGAGCTCTGAAAGGGGCATAGGGTCCCTACCTGCCTGGATTTCAGCATTGGCGTGTTTTACCAAAAAAGGTCACCGAAAGGGTTATTCCCTGTTTTTTTTAGCGTCTCGCAAGTGTTCATTATGTCTCAAACGAATTGGGCGCATGGACGCCCGGCACAGGCTGTGTCCCTCCCATGTTTTTCACACAGTTTACACTCAATTTCGTAAACCACATTTTTGCGTGCAAACACTTTGCAAGCCAGACTTGCATAAATGACATCTATATTACTCGGGCACTTGGGCTTCGAGATTGAAGGTTTCACATTGGAATTTTTTAGCTTGTCGTTTTCCAAGCTAAGTGTGCACGCACTTTTAATTTTTTCGGCGATGTGTGTGACTTGCCAAAGCAATTGCTCATATACGTAAGGTAGCGCTGAATATCAGTCGTCCGAGAGCAGGTGTTCCCGTCCCCCACAACCGATCTCCACGTGATGTATAATTTTGAAACTTTTTTGAGATTATTTGGAACGTATTTTCTTACAAGCATTACCCCTGTCGGTGACATTTTTTGGGGGAGGGGGCAAAGCACGCCCAGGTTGAAATCAAGGGAGGCTTGGACCCGTTGCCGCTTTCAGATCTCAGGGTCATCTGCAGTGCATAGAAATTAGGCTAGTACTACTGCCTCATCCATATACAGTGTTCCTCGCAAATACACTTAACAACTTGCGGAATGTTTCACATTTGAATATATTCAATCAACCATCAGCTGCGGTGAAAAAGCTTACTTATAATTACTGGTATACTTTTTAGTAGGAAAGACTGTTGTAATCAACACGATTCCTCGGTTTTTGTAAATTTGCTACTCGGTACGTCATCGTTTAATTACGTGGTCGAACCTTGCGCAACATTTATGGAGAGCCACTTGGCGGCCGTTATAGCTGGAAATCGTGCTCACGAATGCCGATATGAGCGACTCGACCATTATATTTTTTCTCGGTGTTGATCGCCGCATGGCTTATTGAATGGCAGGGTTTGAATGACGTTATTATGACGTCATTGCTGCCAAGGTGACCTTAAAATATTGTCCCCGGAATACTATCCCCCATTTTCGCGAACGTTTAGCTCAGAAACTAGACGGGTTTAGGTCTTAAGAGTGGCAGGGCTTCGAGCTCCATCGAATGATCTTCCAGATGACCATTTCAGTCAGAACGCTATATAAGTGTGGAACGCTCCCTTTAATTCTGAATACTATGGTATATGCTTTTATGTGTGTTAAGGATGTCTTAATGACATCTGGCCCGGCTGGTGTAGCAGTGCCGGCCCACTGCGCACACGCTCCGCGACATCGTCGGTTGCCACCCGCCGCCCGCACCGGCAGCGGATGTAGTGTTCTTCAAAATCGACGCCATTGCTCCCAAACCAGACAAGCAAGGAGCACGTTTTCTGGTGTCACGCACAGTGTAGTAGCCCCATAGGGCTACTGAAAATTTGGGCGTGATTGCAAAACAAACCAGAGAGCTGTTAAAAAAAGCATTCTCTCCTCACCTTTCATGAACGGCAGACATTCATGAGTCTCCCACGCTCATGGGGCAAGTGGACGCCTTTTACGTCTGCCTTTAGCTCTCCTTTTGGCTGTCAGTGACTGGGCCAGAACAGTGTCCATGTGTGTGGACAAAGCAGATAATCTCATTGACAGACAGCTGCTGCCTAGAAAGGGTGCACCACAGTGACGCATCGTGCATTTTGTCGATGACTTCTGCATTGTACGTTGCTTTAAATAATCTTAGATTGCCAAACGATTACCGAGAGTAATAAAATGTTCACAGAGGTCACTGGATTGTATTATGTCTTGTTCGTCATTTTTGGTGTCATGCCGTAGATAAAAGCTTTGCATACAGTAATATTGATTAGGAAATTAACTCTTCAGCCCCACCCCAATCATGACTCAAGGAAAGCACGTACACTCAGCGTGGTCACTGATGCATCCCATTACCCTCACCTTGGGGATATATAAACTTGAATGGTGTGGCTGTTTCGTAAGATGTTTTTTTGGTACTGTGTATGGGGAGGATCATTTTATTAGTTATGAAGAACGTGCAATAGTTTTTGTCATCACTGTTTCCCTGCAGTGACCATGATGAGAACACCGCCAGACCAATGGGCTACCCCCTCGTGAGCCAACATTCATGGTTCCAGTGAACAATTGAGAAGGTATGCTTTGATCCAGGCGTGCCCAGCTGTTGTTCTGTGTTTTCTGCCAGCTGACGTGATCCAGGTGTGCCCAGCTGTTGTACCATCTGACTGCCAACTGACCACTAATCATGACTCATTTGAATGGGCGCCATATGTACCAGTGCAGTCGGCGCGCCCTAAGACCCGAGTCCATCAATCATCATTATGACTCATTTGGCTGTGAGGCTGGTCCAGTCATTGGCCACCTGCATGAGTGCATAACTGCGCTGCATCTCACTCCTGGGGTGTGGGTATTTAACTGACTGCCCTTTGAATTAACTCACAGAGTCGGTGTATGCGGGATGTGTATAGTTCAGTCTCAGTGATTCTCCCAGCCAGCAGTATCCTATTGACCAGTCAAGCCAACTGCACTGGGGAGGGGGGAGCAAGGCACGTCCGTGACCACCTCGAGTGGTCCGCGGCGCCCACTTTGCCTCACTGGTGTTGTTGGTCCGTAAAGTAGCGCACGGGGTGTGAAGTCTTTTCCCTGTGTGTGTGGTCGGACGGACGCCGATTTTCTTATGTCTTTCGATTTGCAAAATTGCAGCCACCTATATCACCTTTACTTTACCTGATCAGGTGTTTAGATTGTGGATATTCTTTGGAGAAAGGGGAAGAGGTCATATAAAAAACAAAACAGGATCGAGGGGAGTCATGCACATCGTAGTGAGCGTACAACCCGTCTGGTTCGCCGCTGTCTGTCTAAGATTGGAGACGCAGTCCGTCCCTCAAGTTGATGAGATTATGAGCTTGATGTTATCGACGGTTTTTCAGGACATTCCACATAGCTGGCGGGGGCGGTTCCCTCCAGTTATTGCCAGTCGTCCCCTGCAACAGTTTGAAGTACCACCACTGCTTTGAAACGTGCCTTGAAAAGGTTTCTACCCACCTGGGGCGTGAGGACATAACGCAGCAGCGGGTCGTAGAAGGCAGCGTGGTGTGCACGCTCGGAATGTTTGCGGGGGGTCGGTTTCACGCCACGAGGAGGTCATCATCCCGTGTTCATTCCAATGTCTCCGGCGAGCTCGGTCGAGGGATAATCGGGCTTCCATCGTGCTAAGCCTTTCGCACCGTCACGGGCAGCTCCTTCCCACACAGCACTGGGCTGAAATATGACGACGCCCTCCGGTTCCTGAGTGTCTGGATGCGCCTCCGCCGCATGCCTCTGCTGACCCGCTCCGCGGACCACCAGTTGCGAGCCGTCCCGTGACAAAGCGCGATTCGGACCCCTAAGGGTCCGCGCCATGGGTTTGCGAGCAGCATCCGGCGCTGTCAGTGGCGGATATTGCCACGTGTCCCTCTAATCTAGCGTTTATTATTCTCAAATAGCCTGGCCGGGGCGGCCTGTGTAATCAGAGGCTTCCGTCCAGGTGTTGGACGCTGGTGGCGCCGCCGCCGGCCGGCCTGTGGAACTAGGCGGGACAGCGGTGCCAGGTTCGGGAAGAAGGCGGGCGGGATGCATCGGGTGTTCTTGGTGTAGCCACCCGAGGTCCAAGCTGGGCTTCAGCGTTTCGTCGCCGCATGTGTTTGCAATGTGCGTGTCTCTGCCCTGAGCGTCCTTCATCAGGCATGCTATCGTGCGGTGGCGCACGCCAATGTAGAGTGCGTTGCGCGGATGGGAAACCGTTGCTGGCGTGCAGCCAATGATGGGATGTTTGTCTTTCTTACTGATGTGTGAAGTAAATATTGGCGGCTAAAAAATAAACATGAAGATCTTCTGGAAACAGAAATATCCGGTGCCCGTTGTGAGCTGCGCTAGAGATCTTCCAGACCCGAGTCTGACAAACAAAGCAAGGGACGAGGAAATCTGCTCCGGCTGGTGTTTGCAAAAGCATTAGCCACCTGAACATATAGCACCGGCTGCCTGGCGGTCCTCGAAAAAGCCCTTTTAAAACGCTTTAACCTTCATCCACTCCCTCCGCCATCAAAATGTTTTACGGTACCCCTGTGTTCCGTTCTGTGTTGACTCGATTCGTTGCAAGACTACGTCCACCTTCCGTGGTTTTACGTACGTGGATAAAAGCTTTAATAAGACCGACGAGATGGCGCCACGCCTTCAAAAACTACGTGAATTTCGTCGACGGGTTGTTTTGGCCGTGGTTTTAGGGGTGAGTACCGTTCATGAGGAGTGTTTTCATATTTCCTTTCGGGTTGTAACCATAGCCAAAGCTGGCTTCAGATGGCATAGCTGGCAAAGCTGGCATAGCATAGCTGGCTTCAGGCACTCAATCGAAAGTGACGGAGACAGCTGGGAGTGCAGGGGTCCTGCTGCTCCGCGCTAAGCTGCTGACCCGCCCAGCTGTGTGTTAATCAAGAAGGTTCTCTTCACGGGCCTGTCGTGACAGTTCTCAGACTCTGACCCAGTTCTCACACGGTTCTCAGTTCTCACACGCTGATCTACACCCCGCCCGCTCACGGCCTTTCGCGTGCGGCAACGCCGCAGTGCTATCAGCAGCTGGCGCCGCGTCAGCTCGCTCCTCTGCAGATTGGCTGGCGCCGGTGCGGGTGCTCGCTCACCTCCGGCACGTCGCAGCTCAAGGTCCGCCCCGTGTCCGGGTCTACTGAGGCCGCCGGCCCGCTGCCGGCGCCGAGGGACGTGGCCGGGGAGCCTGACCCGCCCTGACCCCAGGGTGTCCGGGCGGGCGGGCACCTTGCTCTGGGATCCGGGCGCACTCGTGGTCTCGGGAGATCACAGGACCGGGCTTTTGCGGTTTGTTCTTGTGTGCTGGGCTACGGGTGGGCTTGACCTCGTGAGCCGGCACTCTTCGGAGTTTTGCTCCCAGGTCCTGGTACTCCGTTGGCTCGTGACTGGTGCCGTGTTCCGAAAGTCACATTGCAGTCGTCTCCTGTCTAACGGGGCCACCGTTCTCCTGTCCGGCTTCCATCCATCGGGGATGACATGATGTTTGGATCGACCTTCCCTTCCGGTCCATGGGACCCGGCCTTAGGGCCGCTGACTGGGCCGTTGATGACGGCAGCGTTGGCTGCCACACCGGGAGCGCGACTCTGGCCCATGCCTGCGTGACGCGCTCTTGAAAGACGAGACAAGCCTCGTGCGGACCCCATTGGCGCTTGTAAACGTGACGGCGTCAACGTGCCATTCGCCGGCTGTGGGAACCCACGGCTGTTGGGAAACGAAGTGGAGAAGTGGATCTGACGATGAATAAGTGAGAGAACAGCGACGGATGAAGTCGCTCTTCCGTCATTGGAGGAAGCTCTATGTGAAGCTCCTGTTGTGGACTAGAGGGGACACTCATGGTTATTTATTCGCGAATGGCGGTTGGAAAAAGTTCACGATGCAGAAGAAGAGAGAGAGAGAGAGAGAGAGAGAGAGAGAGAGAGAAGAGAGAGAGAGAGAAGAGAGAGAGAGAGAGAGAAGAGAGAGAGAGAGAGAGAAGAGAGAAGAGGAGAGAGAGAGAAGAGAGAGAGGAAGAGAGAGAGAGAGAGAGAGAGAGAGAGAGAGAGAGAGAAGAGAGAGAGAGAGAGAGCGAGAGAGAGAGAGAGAGAGAAGAAAGAGAGAGAGAGAAGGAGAGAGAGAGAGAGAGAGAGAGGAGAGAGAGAGAGAGAGAGAGAGAGGAGAGAGAGGAGAGAGAGAGAGAGAGAGAGAGAGAAAGGAGGAGAGAGAGAAGAGAGAGAGAGAGAGAGAGAGAGAAGAGAGAGAGAGAGAGAGAGAAGAAGAGGAGAAAGAGAGAGAGAGAGAAGAGGAGAGAGAAGAGAGAGAGAGAGAGAGAGAGAGAGAGAGAGATAGAGAGAGGAGAGAGAGAGAGAGAGAAGAGAGAAGAGAGAGAGAGAGAGAGGAGAGAGAAGAGAGAGGAGAAAGAGAAAGAGAGAAGAGAGAGAGAGGAGAGGAGAGAGAGAGAGAGAAGGAGAAGGGAGAGAGAGAGAGGAGAGAGAGAGAGAGAGAAGAGAGAGAGAGAGAGAGAGAAGAGAGATAGAAGAGAGAGAGAGAGAGAGAGAGAGAAGAGAAGAGAGAAGAGAGAGAAAAGAAGAGAGAGAGGAGAAGAAGAGGAGAGAGAGAGAGAGAGAGAGAGAAGAAGAGAGAGAGCGAGAGAGAGAAGGAGAGAAGAGAGAGAAGCGAAGAGAGAGAAAAAGAGAGAGAAGAGAGGAAGAGAGAGAGCGAGAGAGAAGAGGATAGAGAGAGGAGAGAGAGAGAGAGAGAGAGAGAGAGACGCTTATCTTTTGGGGCATGTAATATGTGGGAGGAAGAAATGAAGCGTCTGTCTGCTTCGTCCGATCCGTTTCGTCAGCCCGACTGCCCTGACAGCATCCTGTTGCGCGATATTGTGGCGCTTCAAATTTGGCCTTCTATTCGATGTGCAGTAAAGTGAATATAAAACGGCGGCACGGATTTTTTAAGCATTAAAACAACATTCAATGCGGTAACGCGGTAGTCATTCGGTGCGCAAAATATATATGACGTAGCCTGAAGCCTGACATCGGAGGCTCGCGGCGTTCGTTACGGTTCCGTCTGCCATTTCAGTGCTGGTTTTATGGCTTCAAGGTGTTTGCTTATGCAGCGGATGCATAACAGGTGCACCGCAGTTCTTCAGCCTTTTGAATCTGCTATCGTGGCTCAAACTGCGAACGTGCGTTTGTGTACGTGCGTGCGTGTGTGCGTGCGTACGTGCATGCGTGTGTGCGTAGGTTCGGTAGGGGGGAGGCGTGTGCAACAGCAGTAGTAGTAGACTGGCACATCTGGCCCTCTAGGCCCGAATGTTCCCATGAATCCGGGGAGTCAAGGCAGCGACTCGACGGGACCGGGAGCCGGCTGTCACCATCTCCCGAAAAATTCAACGCTAGCCTGTCCGGCGCCGCGTGGAAGGAAAGGAGATAATGATGGCGTTTGCCATCCCCTTTGGCCCGAGGATTCTCCGCTGCTGCTTGATGCGAGCACCGTGGAGTGGGGTTTCCTGTCCCGCAAAATGTGAAGACGATGATCGGTCGGCCCTGCCCTACTGTAGGTTTCCCATCAGGACCTCGGACTTTGTGACACTACGCTCTCTTCAAAATGCTGCCCCGGTGCCGGACACGGGGCCCGCATTTCTCAGTGCGAGACGGATGAGTGCCATCTGTTTTGGGTTCACGATCCTGGTGAATTTATTGGATCACCGGACTCCCAATTGCTAACGGCTCCGGTCGTTGGGCCGCCACGACAGCTGTCCGTGCCAATGCTTTGCCGAGGGCCGTCAGTCGGCTCCGCGGCGGCCTGCGAGCACCCGCTGCGACATCGCGTCCGGTGGACCACGTGACCCGGTGCTGGCTCCGGGCCGGCCGCGCCTCAGCCCGATGTTGCCGGCCGGTGATTGAGCGCCGCTCCCAGCAGTCTGTCCCGAATGGCGCCTGCAGGCTGTGAAAGGTGGCCGCGGCGCTGCTGAGCGGGCCGCGGCAGACGGACCGCGGTCCCGGCGGCGGCCGGCCGCGCCCCTGGCTCCGCCCGCCTGCCCGCGGCATGGCCGGCGCCGGGCGCGCGGCGGCGCCGCTCCCCTCGGCGCGCGGTGATGAGTCCGCGGCAGGCGGTCCTGACAGCTGCGCCGGACGCCGCGACGCTCGTCCAGCGGCGATAGCCGCTATCCGGCGGCGCGGAGTGATGGACGCCTGGCGCGTGGCGCGGGCGTTCCGCCGAGGCGTCACTGTGACGACCGTCGTCGGCCGGCGCGGTCGGATCCGCGTGATAGAGCGCGGCTCTTGACGGCCGCCAGCTGCGTCGTTGGTGTGGTTCGTGCTTGTAATAGGCGGACGTGCTGGGCGCTGCCGCGCAAGTAGTGACGATGGTGACTGGCGTCCTCCGCAGCGCGGCGACGCCGGAAGCGACCGGCTCCCATCCCGCGCTCCTGCGCTCTGGTGTTGAGAGGCACCGACGTGTTGGGGCGACCGGCAGCTGGGAACGGGGGCCCCGGCGCCGGCCCCGACGCCGGCCCCGGCGCCGGCCGCTGCAGCCAGGCCCGAGGGACGCTCCGAGACGTGTCGAGAGGCCACCTGTTCCCCATAACCCCGTCGTGGAGCATTGTTTTCTATGTTTGGGTTCTCTGGCTGCCTGCGCAACCGTGTTCCCCGCCTTGGTCTGGGAATGGTAGAAATATTTAGGTGCGGCGAGTCTCGACGGAGTTAGCGTCATGCCTTGTGGTTTTGGCGTTCTATAAACCCGTCCAGATAATGGGGCTTTGGCCTCAACAGACGTAAATCAGCAAAATCCCTTGACAGCGGTGGGATCGCACCTTGCCAACGCGCTTAAAACAACAGACATTGTTTGGCACTTAAAAAGTTCACCGCCTGACGCGAGTTGTTCCGCATCTTAACGCCCAAAAATGTTACAAATGCATGGGAAGAAAAAGTGAAGCGAAATATCTTACAAGGGAGCTTGAAAGTTATCAATCGATGCCATCCGTTCGAAACGACGTGTCTTCGCTCTCGAGAGAACAAAAGAACAAAGTTTTGCGATTTTGCACAGCATTTGACTGCCGCCAGCACGAAATCAAACTTCAGACATTAGCAGCTGAATGCATGTGATAGATGATGCCGCGGCTTGAAAGTTGGTCCGCGATCATTTTGGACGAATGCGTGAAGACCATGTTACCGATGTTACCGATGTCCCAGCTAACTGGTACTTCACCGGCGTATAGGTAGACCATAGTACACAGCTCGCAGTCGTGGCTGTGAGATGAATTTAGGTGGTTTGTGTGGATGATTGGTCTGATTGGTCTGTAGGTGGTTTGTCTGAAAGGGAATCCGCGTACCAAAAATCCTTTGTCTAATGCGTTTGTTAAAAGTTGCGGTGTGTGCGTTCCTTTGGTTTGCTTGTGGGCTTTCTGTTTTTGCCAGGGGTTTTCTCTTCGCGATGCAGTAATTCTGCAAAATTCTGACTTTCGCGAGTCCGATGGGAGACGAGTTTTTCGGAGTGGTGCTTTCACAGAGACAGCGGCAGTCCGTAGGTTTACAGTTAAGGGCAAAGCGAGATATTTCAGGCATTGGGGATTTGCTACCATCCAAAACTCGTTCTTGTGTTGAAAATTGTACGTACGTTTTAGGAAAGTGAAGCAAAATAATTTTTTTTTGCGCGGCAGACCTTGAAATAATTCAGGTTTTTGGGATTAGACATTTTGGATTAAGAGCAGGCTTATGAGCAAAGGAGTTCAGCACAGGATTTCGTCCTCATCACCTCGAAAAATAGCAGCGTGATCAGTACTAGAATGATCTCGCTTCCCCCGCCCACCCAATATCTCGTGTCGTTTCGCAGCCAAAACGGCTCGGTGTATCGCAGTCTGCATGCTCCACACCCATACTGGAGGCGCGCGCCCCTCGCTATGCGTTAGTTCCTCCCAGCCCAGCCCTTGCCGCCTCTCCTCGTGACCCGTACACCGTTGCGCGATTTGGCGGCGGGTGCGTCTCGTCCGCTTGTGACGTCCCCGCCTCGGGCTGGGTCTGTGGACAGGGCGGCTCAGGAGGGGGGGGGGGGGGGGGGGGGGGGGGGGGGCGTGCGCGCCGGCGCCAAACGAGCAGTCCATTTTGGGACCGGCTGGCCGGCTGGTCTGGCCCGTGCTAGCCAGCCAGCGGAGCAGCCCGCTCATGGCCGGCGCTGAGCTCAGCTACCGTACCCGCGTTTGTGTGGGGAATGTAATCATGGGCGAGGTGAGCACACCCGAACGAGAATTAACGTGAAACCCATTGCGTCGCATCAAAATAAACAACTCAACAACCATCTTCGTCTCTACCCAACTCTAAGAGCTTCGGGCGTCACTGAACTCATCACGCGAACCCCGCTTGCAGCCAAGACAACTTTCCGCGCGGTGGCGCGCTCTGCAGACTTGGGTTCCCTGCGCGTGCTTGACATGGAGACGTCCCATGTCGAGTCATTGATGGCGGCGGCCTGGCAACGGTTAGGGCTGTGGCGGGCCCGGCAGCCGTCCGGGGGGGGGGGGGGGCGGCAAATGTCCGAGAGCAGTGGGCCTTTCTGCGCTGCTGAGGGGGGTTGTACCTGTTGTCCGTATCTGATAGGCCTCCTGACCGTCACACCTCATGTCAGCGTGCGAAACTGCGAACGCTGCGCGACCGACGCCCGCCACTGTCGTGAAGACGCTGGCGGGCTCCTGTCTCCCATGCTTCTTACGATAAGTGGGACTCCTCTCTGGTTCTGTTGACGCTGACTTCCTCTGCTGCCTGTCTGCCACCCGTCTGCCGCACGCCTGCCGTCTGTTGGCCTGTCTGCCGTCCGTCTACCTCCCGTCTGCCGCCCGTCTGCCGCCCGTCTGCCGCGTGTCGAGCGCTCGTTGACGTCGCCTTTACGTGCTGCAGACGCTGGTGGCAGTGAGATGTCGTCAGGGCCCTGGCTGCAGCAGCGGTGAGTACGGCCCTCGGCGGCGGGGCGGACGGCACCGTCGTGGTCGAGGCGCCCATCTGCTCGCCACCATCGCAGTCGCAGATACAATCACACACAATCAGCACATCGCCATCAGCCACAAACAGTCCTGACGAATTACTTCCCGGCGACAAATCCGAACCCTCGCCCTGACGAACGGTTGTCATTTCGAATATGTAATGCTCAGAAGTCACAGTTGAGGGTGTTCGTCGCTTCAGCCTGGGGTTACTTGAATAGGTTACCGTGGTGGTTACTTGGTTAGACTGCCGTGGTGGAGGGGATGGGGTGTCATGCAACATCTACGAAAAACGCTGAACATTCGCCTGTCTCTCCTGATGATACCAAACTATGGCGTACCAGAGGACCGGGACCGGGACCGGGATCGAGACCGGAACCGAGACCGGGACCGAGACCGGGACCGGGATCATTACCGGGACCGGGATCGAGACCGGGATCGAGACCGGGACCGGGATCGAGACCGGGACCGGGATCGAGACCGGGATCGAGACCGGGACCGGGATCGAGACCGGGACCGGGATCGAGAGCAGGACCGGGATCGAGACCGGGACCGGAACCGGGACCGGGATCGGGATCGGGATCGGGATCGAGAGCAGGACAGCTGCCACGATAACGATAACGGTCGGGTGACCCGCCCCCGCCGGCCTGCGGCCCGTCTGTCGTCCAGCCGACGGCGGGGGCGGAGCGCCCCCGTCAGCGGAGGCGTTTAGGGACGTGGCGATGAGCCGCCGTGTTGATTCAATCTTGTGACGTCTACGCTAGGAAAGCACGCTTGTTGTGTGACAAAGCTTCGGACGTGTCTGGCTGGCGTCATCAGTGACGACTCCTCGAGTGGCTGGCGGGGGTGCTTCCACCCGTCGGCGGATGGGCGAGGTGTGGGCGTGCTCCTCGCTGGACTACTCCGCCATCGGCGGATGGGCGGCGCGTGGGTGTGCTCCTCGCTGGACCGCTCCGCTATCGGCGGATGGGCGGCGCGTGGGTGTGTTCCTCGCTGGACTGCTCCCCGGTGATCGGCCTGATGCGGCGTGGAACCGTTGTTCACGCAGCTGTCCACTGAGGATGGGCGGGACATGAAGCCAGTAGTCGCCCACCTGTCCACTACCGGGGATGTTTGCGGTTTAGAACCGTTCTTCGCCCAACTGTCCACTGGAGATGGCTATGCTGTGGGAACCGTTCTTCGGGTTCTTATGCGCCGCGAGGAGTGGGGAAAATTCGATGCACGGACAGGACTAACTCTGCTTATTATGCGCCAGTGGCTGTTGTTTGTGCAACAGACGTGGAAACTGTCTTTGACATGATATTATGGTGCTCGCCGGTGGGAGACGAACCTGAGACCATTAAGCGTTAAAGAAACACCCGTGAAGAATTCGGTTACGAGATGTATTGGTAGAACGTGGTCATTACAGTGCGCTTTGAGTGTGTGCGTGGTTCTGTGGAGCGGCCCTTGGGTGGTCGGAAGTAAAAGCTAGAGGTGCAGCCAGCGACGGGTTACCCACCACCAAAACTTGACCAGTTATTTTTGGCAAGCGTGCGTGAGGGCGGTTCTTCATAGTGAGGTAGCAGTCCGAAATCGCGTATGGCCGTTCTAGACCCTTGCGCACATGAGCTCTCTGACTGGGAGAGTGCTAAGAGGAAGAAGCTCAGTGAGTAGTCCACTAGTTCGTGTTCGTGATACCCGGACGCTGAAAGTGGAACGCGAACAGACGCAGCAACTGCAAGGAACGACTGTAAGTATTACTATTTCTGTTACCATCATGTGACATCACCGTGGCCTCCAGTCACACTTGGGCCTGGGTCAGGTGCGGAGCCACCCTCACTGTAGCGTCCGGTCACACTCGGGCCTGGGTCAGGTGCGGAGCCATTCTCACTGTAGCGTCCGGCCACACTCGGGCCTGGGTCAGGTGCGGAGCCACCCTCACTGTAACCTCCGGTCACATTTGGGCCTGGGTCAGGTGCGGAGCTACCCTCAATGTAACCTCCGGTCACATTTGGGCCTGGGTTAGGTGCGGAGCCATCCTCACTGTAGCCTCCGGTCACACTTGGGCCTGGTTCAGGTGCGGAGCTACCCTCAATGTAACCTCCGGTCACATTTGGGCCTGGGTTAGGTGCGGAGCCATCCTCACTGTAGCCTCCGGTCACACTTGGGCCTGGTTCAGGTGCGGAGCCACCCTCACTGTGGCGTCCGGTCACACCCGGGCCTGGGTCAGGTGCGGAGCCACCCTCACTGTAGCCTCCGGTCACACTTGGGCCTGGGTCAGGTGCGGAGCCACCCTCACTGTAGCGTCCGGTCACATTTGGGCCTGGGTCAGGTGCGGAGCCACCCTCACTGTAGCGTCCGGTCACACTCGGGCCTGGGTCAGGTGCGGAGCCACCGTCACTGTAGCGTCCGGTCACATTGGGGCCTGGGTCAGGTGCGGAGCCACCCTCACTGTGGCGTCCGGTCACACTCGGGCCTGGGTCAGGTGCGGAGCTCCCCCCACCGTGGCCTCCGGGGAACGCTCCTGTAGGCGCTATGATGAGGTCGCGCCCGCTCACTCCGGCCGGAGGAGCCATATGGTACGTTGCCTGCTGGAGCAGAGCTCGTTCTTCATCACCTGCAGGGTATTGACGTCGCCCGGTATAAGGGTGCTTGCAGGATAGTCGGGGGACATACGATGTGGATTTGGAATCCCCGAGTTCCCTTAATGTGAGGCTCATGCCTTAGGGGCTGTCGGACGTTCATGTGCTATCTGCCGGCATCCAAAGCGGTTCATTTCCCGCTAAAGGAAAGATCGAGATCTCCTCTGTCATGGCGCGGCGGCATCTGAAATTCAGATTGCCGGGCTTTGAACTCGCGCCCGTGGGAGCCGCCTATCGCCGCGCCAATCGACGACGGCCCTCCGACGCTGAGTGGCGCACGAGCGCGCTCACCGGCGCTGCCGAGGCCGGTGGCCGGCTGGTGCGAAGGACGCGCCCTCGGTCGCTGTCCGATTCCGTGTCGGACTGAGAGCTGTTGATGGCGCTCTCCCCGGCGCCGTTCCATACTGATGGCGCTCTCCCCTGCGCCGTTCGATATTGATGGCACTCTCCCCGGCGCCGTTCGATACTGATGGCGCTCTCCCCGGCGCCGTTCCATACTGATGGCGCTCTCCCGGGCGCCGTTCCATACTGATGGCGCTCTCCCCGGCGCCGTTCCATACTGATGGCGCTCTCCCCGACGCCGTTCCATACTGCCGTGCTGCAGAACTGGGGAGAATTCGCTCTCAGTCGCGGACCAACTGCCTGTGGCACGGGAGGACGGCGGAGATCGGAGCCCATTTGCGATTGGATGCGGCGCCACGGCGCGTCGCCGGACTGTTAGAGCCATCAGTCCCAGTTGTCCGTATGCTTTCCGTAACGGCGGATGGCGCGCCGCCAGCCGCCCTGCGGCGAAGTGCTGAGGTGCGACAAAAAACGTCGAGGACATTCACGCTGTGAGTCATCGTTCGGCTCTGCACGGTGCGATCAAACACCGTCATCGACGGTACGCACGTGCGCGGCAGAGCGGCACTGCACGGTGCGATCAAACGCCGCCATCGACGGTACGCACGTGCGCGGCCGAGCGGCCGGCCCTCGTCGCGGCTCCGGAAGCAATCGATGCACATTGCGTAGCCGTCTCTCTTGACATAACGCATTTTATGTCTCGTATTTTTTCTCATTTCTTTTCTGTCTTCGTCGACCTTAATTCTTGCTGATGGTCGCTTGTCATGGTGGATCTATGTCGGCTCTGCAAAGTACGAAGACGTTGAGGAGAGAGAATTGCCGCCGCCTAGCGGGACCCTCGCGTGTCTAGACGGCGTCAAGGCCCGCCGCCGGCGTCTGCCGGGCCGCGGAGAAAGGACGAGCGGTGACATCGGGTCAAGGTCAGCTGGAGGTCAGGTCAGCGCCAGATGGTCCCATTTGACATCCGCCCGGCGCGGTGCCGCGGTGTGCCGTGCCGCCGCTCGAGCGGACCACCATCGATTTTGTCACGTGCCGACGGCTAAGTCAGGCGCACGCACGCGCCGTCTGCGCCGCGGTGAAAGCGTTGGTGTAAAATTCGCCACGGTCGTTCGGTTCGTACAATTTTGCAATACGCTACGGCGGAGCGGCGATGAGCGGGCGATCCGGGGTGTTCGGCGAGCGCGTCTCGCTGGCGTCGGACGTTAGTGGGGGTGGAGATTTATGACTGAGCGGTGCGACGGCTCGTGCGGGCGCGTGTTCGCGGCGTGTGCGCCAGAGCAGTGCGGACAGGGAGGGGCGCAGAACTTTGAGCAGGATTGGGAAAGGCGAGGAAGTGGGCTCAGAGATATTTGAAAACTTTAGAGCCGTTTCTTTACATGTACCGTTATAAGCCTAGTGCTAAGTTTTCCCAAACGCGTTTGTGTGCGCAGGAGGGGGCTAGAGCCTCCCACTCTCCCCCCTCTTATACCGCAATAGTTCCCTGGTCTGCGCTGTTTCACACTGCATATCGCTGCTTAGCCAACGGTAGTGGTCACCCAATCTGATCAGCGCAGTGTGGTGGTCACCCGATCTGATCAGCGAACTGTGGTGAACACCCAATCTGATCACGTATGCGACGTAGCCTTTGTCGCTACGGAGACTGCTGAAGATGAGGAGGTTGTGCTTTGGCTGACCGGGTGACCTTTTGCGGATGAACAGATGGCACCGGCGGCATACTTCACTAACCCCCTGTATTTCTCGCGGTACTCGGAAAATGTATTGGCATGCTCTCTCAGAAATGGGGCTCCGAAAAAAACTTGGAAGACCCGAGACTTGCATTTATTGCGTGCATGACACAATGGATCTTCCGATAGGTGCTTTAAATTGCAGCTGGGAAGGATCAGCTCTCGCCGTGGGCTGAGGGTGGGGAGGGGCCGCAAGGGCCCGCCCGTCCACCTTCAGTGAGGCCCACTCATCTGGACCACTGGCCGGTGGGACACACACGGAGCGGTCAAGTTCAAGGGTTGTGCAATCGCGACGTCAGGGACATCTTCTCGGCGAACACCGTTTGTTCTGCTCGCATCATCAATGCTGCCTCGGTATCGCACCTCTCCCTGCTGCGGCCTCTGCTACTGGTACCGCCCGTTTCCGGTACCTGGTGCCGCCTCTGCGCGGCATACCTGGACCGGCGGGACCGGGCCGGGCCGAGCGCCTCAGTCGCCGTCAGCCGCCCGCCGCGCGCGTGTGCCGCATTGCGCCCTCGATCGCTGGCCTGTGCCACCGCATGTGGTCAGCCGCCGACCTGTGCCGTGCTGTGTCGTGCTGCGCTGTGCTGGGCCGCTGGGCCGCTGTACCGTTGTTCGCCGCCGCGTGCCGGGCTGGGTGAGGCCGCCCCACCGGCCGTCCGTACGGACCGGAAGCGGCAGCTGGCCACGACTGCGGCGACGATGGACGGCTGAGGGGTGCCGGGAGCCGCAAAGGCGAACAGGCAGGCCCAGCGGCATAGCCGCAGCCGGCGGCCGGCCGCGCCGACCGCAGGTAAGACACCGGCCGGCTGAGCTGGGCTGGGTTAGGCCACAAGACGATTTTTTCCGACGGTCACGTTGTGCAAACGTACCGTTCGCCGGCGCCGGCCCCGCTGTCTCGGGAGCTGCCGCTCAGTACCGTTCGCCGGCGGGAGCCCCGCTGTCTCGGAAACTGCCGCGCAGTACCGTTCGCCGGCGGCAGCCCCGCTGTCTCGGGAGCTGCCGTTCAGTACCGTTCGCCGGCGACTGCCCCGCTGTCTCGGGAGCAGCCGCTTAGTGCCGTTCGCCGGCGGCAGCCTCGCTGTCTCGGGAGCTGCCGTTCAGTACCGTTCGCCGGCGGCAGCCTCGCTGTCTCGGGAGCTGCCGTTCAGTACCGTTCGCCGGCGGCAGCCCCGCTGTCTCGAGAACTGCCGTTCAGTATCCCCGCTGTCTCGGGAGCTGCCGTTCAGTACCGTTCGCCGGCGGCAGCCTCGCTGTCTCGGGAGCTGCCGTTTAGTACCGTTCGCCGGCGGCAGCCCCGCTGTCTCGAGAACTGCCGTTCAGTACCGTTCGCCGGCGGCAGCCCCGCTGTCTCGGGAGCTGCCGCTCGTTCCCGTTCGCCGGCGGCAGCCCCACTCTCTCGGGAGCCGTTGCCTTTCGTCGGCGGCAGCCCTGCTGTCTTGGGAGCTGCCGCCCGTTGCCGTTCGCCGGCGGCAACCCCGCTCTCTCGGGAGCCGTTGCCGTTCGCCGGCGGCAGCCCCGCTCTCTCGGGAGCCGTTCCCGTTCGCCGGCGGCAGCCCTGCTGTCTTGGGAGCTGCCGCTCGTTGCCGTTCGCCGGCGGCAGCCCCGCTCTCTCGGGAGCCGTTCCCGTTCGTCGGCGGCAGCCCCGATGTCTCGGGAGCTGCCGCTCGTTGCCGTTCGCCGGCTCTGGGCAAGCCGCCTCTCGGCATTCCTGGGCCGGGATTAGGACGCCCGGCTCCGGCCCGGCCCTGGCCCTCACCGCACCGTGCCGCGCCGCGCCGGGCTGGTCCAGGAGGTGCCGCTCGTCAAGGCCACCGGGTCCTGCAGTCATTTGCGCGCGAGCTGGGTAGCTGGGCAAAGCCGTGAGGTGGGAGGCGACGTGCGCTCGGCCGGCAGCATGCAGCCACTCGCGCGGTCGGCGGAGTCGAGACCGCGGTCGGCTGTGTCTATGACGGCTGTTGCCGGTGTTGCTGTTGTGGCTGGGGTCGTGCCACGTTTTAGATGGCTTCTGCAGGGTCTTCCTCGTGCTCGTGGTTTGCGTCGCGCTTGTTGGGTCTGCCGTCTGCCGATTCAGAGATTGTTTTGCTGCTGACGGATGCTTTGCAGTTACGCCGCTGCTTTCGGTAAGCCGCACCGATTTGTTAACAGGCACGCTATGTAAAAAGTCTGCGGTGAGATTGCTCACTTTTTCAGCGTTGTGTTAGCGCTATTTCTCACATTTAGGACGTTCTTCGGCACTGATTGCATCCGGTTGACTGATGAGAACGGGCGGTGATAGCGGAATGGAGGTCCGAGCTCGCAACCACGGCATGTTTTGCAGACGTCTCACGTTAACGTAGTTGCTCGGGGGTAGCGAATGGACAGGGACAGGGACAGCTGCAACAGACGAAAGCCTCCTGAAAAAGCAGTCGCTGCCAACTTCCAGGCTGCTGAAATGTCGGCACATTTCAGGCACGCGGAGAAATATCTGCGGAGGACGAAATGGCTGGTTGAATGGCCACTGGGCTGTGGAAATGGCTGCGGCGGTCGTTCCGTGCTTGAAGCTGGCTTCTCTCGGGCCTAGTCCGGCTCAGCTTCGGACAATATCACGTTTGCGCTGGCGCATGTGGTCCCAACTACAAAAGCACACGTGGGAGAAGAGCAAGCCTGCGAACTACGTGCAGCATGCGCGTGCAGACAGGTCCGCGTTTGGTGTTTTGGTACCCCCTTGCCCAGCACCTCTTCTCATGTTCCGGCCGGGTCCTGTCGCCCGTCTCTGTCTCTCGCGCCCGTTGCTCTGGAGATTGCTATGTGACGCCTTGCAACGATACTGGTGCTCGGGTCTCGTGCCCTGTACCCTGCGTACCGTCAAAAGTTGACGCAACGTGACCTTTGATGTCTGCTGCGCTCTAGAATCCCAAATCATTATCACCGTGCCATATGGCACGTGACCCCATACGTAGGCAGTGGTACCTGTCGCTGCCGCGGCCAGGCGCCGTGCTCATAGCGCCACACGGGTAATTCCTATGGGCTGAAAATGAAACCTGAGCTGAAGTGAAAGATTGGCCGTCCGTTGTACACTGTTCCTCGGCCGTTGTCCAGACGTGTGCGTGACGCACACGACCACGTGCTCCAGGGCAGAGGAAGTGGCGAAATCCACGGAGTCCGGAGCGCCGCCGTGTTTCCGGTCCGTAAAGATACCCGAGGGACAGACAGGTCGTCAGCGATCCCGCTTTGCTGGCGTCACGCAAGCCGCAGCAGTTGATTTTTCCCCTGAATGCATTTTTGTAGTTGTCGGATGTGGTGTTGTTCGGAGGGGTGCACAAACGTCTCGTTTACCATCCCTGTCCTGAACGCTGTACGTAAATTCAGCTGCGGCCATCGCACGACCAGCCTCCGCTCCGTTGACGGACTCTGCCTCTAACCCTCCATCTTGCAATTTGTCGCAGCGAACGACATTTCCAAATCGACCACACCCGTTCTTTCTCTGAAATGGCGAGAGAGACGAGGACTTCGTTTCATCACTTTGGAAGGCCAAAATTTGGGAAGAAGGTTAAGATTCGCTGCTTTCTGTCATCAACAGAAAAAAAGCATTAACAGAAAAAAACATCGTAGTCCTTTCCCCATTCGGGGACGGGTGTTGTGACCCCTCCAACGAGGAGGGCCTCCCACCGCCCCGAAAACGTGTGGAAGATCCTCCAGGCCCCTCTGGCCCGCGGAGAGACCCGCCTCTGGGCCCTCCTCCACCATCCCACCTAAGACTACGACTTCGCCGGCGCCGTCTTCGTCTAGAAAGGGGCGGGGTGCCCGGAAAAGCGTGGTGCGTCGGGGTCTGTTTCGCTAACAGGTGGTGGTAGCCCCGGATCCCCCCCAGGACTCGTCCGGTCTCATCTGGAACGGGTTCTGAAAACAGGACCGACAGCGATGGGCCAGCCACTGGCGCCGCTGAGTTCGTTTAAAGCATTGCAGTACTTTTCAAGCGCCCCACACTCAGTTAGTCTTAGTGTAACTGGGGAGGCGTGGGTTAAGCACCCAGGACTTGCAGACAGTTTTAAGCACGCACTGCCCGTAGCCGTGTGTCTCCAGGAGACAAAGTTGTCGCCTGACGCGACCCTCAGCCTGAAAGGGTACACTGCCTTCTGGGCTTACATGCCAACAGACACCGTTGTGCACGGTGGGGTCCTGTTGGCTGTACACCAAAGCGTACTCACGCAGCGACTGGTTTTAAAAACAGGTCTGCAAGCCTTTGAAGCAACGACGAATTTTATCCGCCGCACGATAACTGTCTGCTCTATTTATGTACCACTTGGGGCTCTGCGTCTATCTGCAGGACCACGAGAAATAGTCTCTCAACTACCTTCCCCTCTGTTGGTTTTAGGGAATTTCAGTACACAGCATACTGTTTGGGAATGTGCTGCTGCTGACACTCGTGGTAAGTTATGTGAGGTTTTTGCACGTAACGAAGGTTTGTGTGTTTTGAGTACAGAAGCAAGGGCGCATTCTACATTACCACCAGGACGATCGTCGGCGTTAGACCTGAGCACCTGTGGTCCAAAACTGGCACCACACTTCACCTGTGATGTTTCAGATGACCCGCTCGCAGCTGACCATTTTCTGGTCGTGTTTCTGTACCGTGATGGTGCTGTTCTTGGTACCCGACCTTGGCGTTAGAATTTCAAGAAGGCGGACTGGAGCGAATTTTGGATCCGTCTGTAGGAATTTTTCTCACGATTCCGACCGCGGAGGATTTTACGTCGCTCGTTTTGGACGCAGCGGAAGAATGCATTCCGCACACGTCTTGGTGCCCTCGTTGCATCCCTGTACTTTGGTGGGACGACGAGTATCGCGACGCTACTCGCGCACGTCGGAGAGCTTTAAGGGCTTTCGAACGGCACAGCAGTGCATTAAACCTGATGGATCTCAGGCAGGCTCGCGGGGCCGCACGCCACACTATGCGAGAGGCCAAGCGTGCATCATGGCGCAGCTACGTCAGCTCAGTGAATCGCCGCACGCCGACGTCACATGTGTGGACCCGCATGGAAAAAATCGTCGGGTTGTACCTATCAGTTTCGCTTCCCGTACTGAGAGTGGGAAGTCAAGACGTGACACACCCTAGTGATGTCGCAGGCACCATTGGGGAAGCCTTGTGAGAGCGTTGTCTAAATGACACTTGCGATTCGTGGTTTTTTCGACTTAGGGCACGAAATGAGACTTTGCAAGTTAAGCTTCATGCAGCTGACTCACCGACGTGCAATAAACATTTTACTATGATGGAGCTTCAAACGGGATATTCGCTCACTGCGTAGTGCTGCGGAGGGGCCCAACCTCAACTACAGTGACGTGATAAGGTGTTTTCCTCCCCGTATACAGCGAGTGCTGCTAGCACTCCAACTAGTTATGGGGGTCAGGTAGCTCCCCGCTATCCTGGCGAGAGGCCACATTGTTGCCTGTATTAAGCACGGGAAGGCCCGGGAAAAGTGGAACAAACGCCCT
Organism: Pollicipes pollicipes; assembly: GCF_011947565.3. NCBI lineage: Eukaryota > Metazoa > Arthropoda > Thecostraca > Pollicipedomorpha > Pollicipedidae > Pollicipes > Pollicipes pollicipes. Next base: position 31,602,514 of record NW_023596818.1, on the reverse strand, counting down.
TGATTATCGCCCGATCGCCCTTACATCTTCGCTTTGTAAGTTCATGGAGAGGATGAATGAATGTGCAGCTTTCATGGACTTAGACGTCAGAGTTTTTTTTTACCGATGCACAATGTGGATTCGGTAAGAACACGAGTACCATTGACCACATCTTAACTCTCGGCACCGCAGTGGGGGTTGGTTTTACGAGCAAACGTCACGCTGGCGCCATGTTTTTGGACATAGAAAAAGTCTACAATACCACATGGAGATTTGCGAGAGATGAGAGATGGAGAAATTGTGATGACCTTTTTCGATTGTGGCTTCCATGGTCACATGGAAAAGTTTTTACAAAACTTTTCGACTAACCGATTTTTCAGGTGCGTGTTGGTTCTTATCACTCCAATAGGTAGCTGCAGGAAAATGGCGTGTTCCAGGGCAGCGTATTAAGTGTCACTCTTTTCGCAGTGATAATAAACAATTTAAGGGACTCACTTACACTTGGGATCAGCCGTTCTGTGTTCGTAGACAGCTTTACTATTTGGTGTAGCTCATCGACCATTCGCACGATGAAGTGACAGCTGCAGCTGGCTGTCACACGTATGGAGAAATGGAGCGTTCTCAATGGGTTTTGGTTTTCCACATCGGAAACAACCACAGTTCATTTCTGCCGCCTTCACCGTCATTGTCCTGAAATGAAATCAGACTGTATGGGCAACGCGTCGCCATTGAAGATGCCGTGAAATGTCTCGGTATGCGATTTGACCTACGCCTAACATGCCGGTGCGACAAATGTTTAAAAGCCCTTAACGTTTCAAGGTGTTTGGGACGTACATCACGCTGTGCTTATAGGAGAACGCTGCTACTCATCTTCCGTTCCCTCATCCGTTCAAAACCTAGCTACGGCTGTTTCATCCACAACGGTGCATCAGACGTCATCATACGTTCGTTGAACACGCTGCACCACGCTGCACGACGTATCGCCACAAGGGCTTTTGGAACATCTCCCAAAGAAAGTCTTCTGGTGGAGGCTCGTGAGCCCCCACTAGCACTGCGAAGGCGGATGTGGGGACTGCGCTATACGTGCAACATACGTGCAAGCTAGCGCACTTCCCAGATCATCCCACCCGCAAAGCAGTGTTTTGCGCAGCTTACGAAAACTATTTCTACTTCAATGGTCGTTACAAGTTTCTCCTTTTTGTGTCCAAAAGCGAGAGCTTCTAGACGGGAGGGGCTTCAACCTACGGTGTGTCACGAGACCTAAACTCATGAAGACTGCTCCTTGGGAGCTAGCATCACCAAGAGAGGATGTTTCGCCATCAAACATGCAAAAGTAACGCTTTCTCACTACAGAACTTACAAGCACAGCCTTCGAGCACATAGCCCCCCTTGACGGATACCTGACGACTGTACGGAAGGCTGGAAGGCGGGTGCAGGTGTAGGATGCGCTTCTGTCTGTGGTTCCGCAGCTCGGTCATTCACGCTGTGTGCACACGCGTCGGTCTTCACTTTAGAGCTTATAGTCGTCACCAAAGCTTTCTGTGTTATTGAATTCAGCGATAGGGATTTGCAGTTGATTCTTTCCGACTCCTTGAGCAGCCTCCAGGCTATTAGCGTCTTTCCCACGTCGAATCCACTGGTCAAGGGCATTCATTCGCGTCCTAGCTCACTGGATCGAGCAGGAAAAACGGTCGCACTGTGTTAGATCCCAAGTCACATCTGCGGAAATGATCTTGCCGATGCAGCAGCGAAGCGCGCTACGACAGGGACACGTATTTCTAGAACACTACCACCAGCTCAAGACATGCACCCCAGTGTCCTCATTTATGCGTGAGCGATGGCAGTACCACTGGTACTGGCTGAGCGCCAACACCCTGAAGTCACTGAAACCCCTTATCGGACTATGGCAGTCGTACTTTCGCAACAACAGGAGGGAGGAGTTGCCGTTTTCCGGTTACGCGTAGGCCACACGCATGCGACGCGCCGTCACCTGTTATTGGCTGGCGACAGAGCGCACTGCAGTCGATGCGGTGACCTGCTGACTGCATCACGCGCTCGTCACTTGCCGCCATCATACTGCAACGAGAGTGCAGTCCTTCAGATACAGCAGCCAGAGTCGCACGCTTTGTTACTTTTTAAGGGATTATTCGCATGCTGTCGCGTTTTGTTAGTGTGCCAGTTTCTTTGCGCTAAGGGATTATTCGCATGCTGTCGAGTTTTGTTAGTGTTCCAGTTTCTTTGCGCTGTAGATCTTCCAGTAATCTTTTCACCATGATACCATGCCTGACCTTCAAGACTTAATCGAGTGACCTGATTGGATACACCTGTTTGATTTGCGGCTCTGCACAAAGTGATAGTTATGGGCGCTGCGGGACGTACAGCGGTCGGTGCGCTCAAAGCCCCAAAGCATCATTATTATCATCATCATCATTTCTTTATCATCATCATTGTATTTAACCGAGGACAAAAATCAAATGCGGACAACACGCGTCAAGTGCTTTCTGGTTGAAAAGGTACTTGTTGGTGCGCGTTCTTCAGATGATGCAGTGTTGCTGGTGACGCGCGCCTGCAATGCCTGCAGGTTGTACATGCATGTGACGTTCCTGTCGCGGTCCGACACCGGACCCGAACCGACCTGAGCTGAGCTGAGCTGAGCTGAGCTGAGCTGAGCTGAGCTGAGCTGAGCTGAGCTGAGCTGAGCTGAGCTGAGCTGAACTGAACTGAACTGAACTGAACTGAACTGAACTGACCTGAACTGACCTGACCTGACCTGACCTGACCTGACCTGACCTGACCTGTTCCGTCCTGCCCCTGCTGCAGGAGCGGCCATGGCCACGACTGAGCTGCGTCGGCCGCTGTTTGGCTCCAGCGCGCCCGCCGGCTTTCCAGAGCGCGCCGCCAGCCCCGCTGCCGCCGAGGTCATGGTGAGTGCCGAGCCGCCGTAGGGCGTGAGTGGCGGTCGTGACCTGCGACGGCCGACGCTCGCTGTGTGAGCGGGTTCCGAGCCAGCGGACGGCCGGGCGCCGCCGGAGGCTTCCGACAGCCGGCCGCCGCTCGCGCCGCCCGGCGGCTGTGATCGGCGGAGATGGTCTCATGCGTGCTGGTTTTGGCAGTGACTGGGCAGCTATTGATGGATAGTTAAACAGTGTCAGATCAGGCCTTGGGGCGGGGTGTGGCGGGTTGGCGTAGTTTGCGCGCCCTGGGCCCGGTGAAGTGACGTCTCTCGCGCACGGCCCGCTTCGGAGGTCTCGGTCCTTACCCGGTCTGATCCGGCCGCTTGCCCTCCGTCTCGTGTCCGCTGCCCGTGTCTGACCGGGCCCCGTGCAGTGTCTCGTCCCCGTGTCTGACTGAGCCCCGTGCAGTATTTCGTCCCTGTGTCCGACAAGACTCCTGGCAGTGTCTCGTCCCCTTGTCTGACTCAGCCCCGTGCAATGTCCCGTCCCGATGTCTGCCTGGGCCCGGTGCTGTACCCCGTCCCCGTGTCTGCTCCCGTGACTCGGCTCAGCCTGGTCCCACTCGTGGTCACCATGTCCCAGACTACCAGGTCTGGTGTCGCGTCCAGATGGTGCTGTATTCTGTCGCGCGTTGGGCACCGCTCGGTCCCCGGCCTGGTCTTACTGTCTCTGACTCTTGAACTCCGCTCATCACTGTGCCTGATTTCGTGTCTTGGACCGCACCTTGTACCCTTGTCTCGTTCTCTCCTGTCCTAGTGCCTTGGACTGGGCTGGAACTTCGCCCGGTCCCCCGTCTCGTCCTCCGTCCGGGTCTCCGTCCCCGGTCTCCGTCTCGTCCTCGGTCCGGTCCCGTGCCTGGGTCTCCGTCTCCGGTCTCCGTCCCGTCCTCGGTCCAGTCCGGTGCCTGGGTCTCCGTCCCCGGTCTCCGTCCCGTCCTCTGTCCAGTCCCGTGCCTGGGTCTCCGTCCCCGGTCTCCGTCTCGTCCTCGGCCCGGTCCCGTGTCCAGGTCTCCATCCCCGGTCTCCGTCTCGGGTCCTGGTCGCCGTCCGTCGTCCGATCGATGGTCGCCGCGCGCCGTTCAGACCATCGATCACGGAAAACGGCCGTGCGTAACGGGCGGCCAGATCAGGTACCCCGTCCGCCACCGGCCGACGCTCGCCGCCCCGCTCGCCGCTCCGATCCCGTCCGCCTGGGGCGGTTTCAGCCAGGGTCGCGTGACGTCACTGGGGAGCGAGAGGGCTGAGCTCGCCGGCCGTGTGGGGCCTCAGTTGGTGGGAGCGGGCTTCGGACAGCGACGGAGAGATTGGTGGGGACCTGCCGAGCTTGACTTCACCGAGCTCGCAGGCGCACAGCGTGTTGGCGGCTTTGCACCTAATATGAGCTGTCAGGATGTGGATGCACTGTACCCGCGATGCGTTTTTTAATGCGGTGGGAGGCTGGAACGTTTAAGTGTGCGTGCTAATGCCTCATGTATAATTCATTATTTGTTCGGTACCTAGTGTGCGAGAAGTGGCCGCCACACGTCGTCTAGCGCTTTGATTTATATTCATTTCATCGCTCTACGGAGGCGGGTAGACGGGCGGGCTGACTCCCGCGGATGACGTCACGTCCCGCAAATAGCCCTGCTCTGCGTGCCCCCTCCCCCCGCCGCCGCCGTCCTGAAAGCGGAAGGCGCGCGTACGTGTGCCGCCGGCACTGGGTATTGGGCACGGGCCGGCAGCGGGCGGGCGCGGTCTACACGGTGTGCAGAAGGAGTGCCGATCGGATTCAAGATTTTCGGAAGGAAAACACGGAATCCAGTTTGAAAATATGTCGGACAGGGGCAAATCGGTGGGGATTTTTGCAGGCCAGCCGACATCGTGCTGTCGTGTCGCCAACCATCCGCCTCAACTTATTTAATGCTGCTTGTTTTAAAAGCAATAGGATTTTGGAACACATAGAAGTTGTTGATAGGGCACACTAGGTTTTACTGCTTTTTGAAACATGACAAATAAAGTTTATGTGATAAAGGGCATCGATGTTAATGTCTTCTGGAGGGTCTGTGATACTCATTACTTACCTAGTTATGATTCGTTACCACTCACCATCCGACTAAGCTTCCGTCGTTGAGCTTAGGGAAAGTTACGCTTAGCGGACATCGCATTGTGAGTTGTATATATTTTCATGTACATCTGTGATACACATTATTTACCTGCGTTCGTTTTTTTATATTTTGATTCGAGTGAGAGAGTGCATGGCTGCGCATAGTGACTGAGGTTATTGATTGTAGGCGCTAATGCAGGTGTAGGTGGTAATTTTATATTTTAAAAAGCTTAAAATCGTTGGATGAACCGTTTTGGGGAACATTTTTGGCTGACGGCTGGACATCCCTGGTCTTTTCATTCAACTTTGGACAAGAAGTTCCAGAGAACGGCAGCTTTGCGGACGCCGCCGTCGGGTTGGGCCGTGAGTGGTGACGGTCCCGGCACTTAACGGACGCCGCCGTCGGGTTGGGCCGTGAGTGGTGACGGTCCCGGCATTTTACAGACGCCGCCGTCGGGTTGGACCGTGAGTGGTGACGGTCCCGGCGCTTTACAGACGCCGCCGTCGGGTTGGACCGTGAGTGGTGACGGTCCCGGCACTCTACAGACGCCGCCGTCGGGCTGGGCCGTGAGTAGTGACGGTCCCGGCACTCTACAGACGCCGCCGTCGGGCTGGGCCGTGAGTGGTGACGGTCCTGGCACTTTACGGACGCCGCCGTCGGGTTGGGCCGTGAGTGGTGACGGTCCCGGCGCGTTGGCCGTCCGGTCGGCTCCAGCATGCGCGGATGCTGGGCCGTGTCGTGTCGCCGCCTCCGTGGGCGGTCCGTCCAGACCGGGCAGGCGCGGCCGCCGCTGCTGGGACGCGGACAGTCGGAGACAGTCGGAAGAGACGGGCTGCTCGGACCGCTCCGACTCTCCAGGGACAGGAGCTGGAGCCCGGCGCTCCGCTGGGATGAGCCGGTGCCCCTCTCCCCCCTCACCCCCCCCCCCCCGCCCACAGACCGCAGTGTCCCCGACCCGCTCACAATCCGTGTCCCTCGTCGGCGCTGTACTTCAGCAGCGAACGCGCGCCGTCCCGTTGTACGTTGGTGAAGGACTGCTGGGCGGTAATTATTCTGGAATTTGCGAATGCATTTTACGGTCGGTGGGTAAAAAGAGAAGGTCGGGCAGAACGGTGCGGAACTGCCAATGGCCGCGGATGGAAATAAATATGGGTTAAGGAACGGGAAAAAGTCGCATCTTTGTGATGCGCTTACCGCGAAAACAGAGAACAGAGACCGATTGTGATCCGGTTACCGCGAGAACGGAGACCGATTGTGATCCGCTTACCGCGTGAACATAAACCGACTGTGGTCCGCTTACCGCGAGAATAGAGACCCGAATTGATTTGAGGAGGTAAGCGTCGCCAGGCCGGGAGCGAGCGGTGCGGACTGCTGGGACCCGAGCCGGGCGTTCACAGTGATCTCCACACCGATGAAGGTCACCGTGTTTTGGACTGGCAGTGGAGTCATTTCGAGGAAGCGCGGGTACCTCCCGGCTGGGAGACACGTCCCCATCCGTGCGCCGGCGCAGGAGCCCGTCGGGGGGCGCTCGCTGCTGCCGGGGGTCATCCACCCGGCTGATCAGCCGGACGTCCGGACGGCGGTGGCCTCAGAGGCAGGCGGGCACACCTGATAGCCCTGCTGTGGGACGCGCTGATGCGGCCGGCGGCATCAGAGGCAGGCGGGCACACCTGATAGCCCTGCTGTGGGGCGCGTTGATACGGCTGGCGGCCGCAGAGGCAGGTGGGCACACCTGATAGCCCTGCTGTGGGACACGCTGATACGGCTGGCAGCCTCAGAGGCAGGCGGGCACACCTGATAGCCCTGCTGTGGGACGCGCTGATACGGCTAGCGGCCTGAGGTAGGCGGGCACACCTGATAGCCCTGCTGTGGGACGCGTTGACACGGCTAGCGGCCTCAGGGGCAGGCGGGCACACCTGATAGCCCTGCTGTGGGACGCGTTGGCACGGCCGGCAGCGTTCGCAGAGCTTCCGCCGTCGCCGCCGCTTCGCGTACGGCCGATGCCACTCTGCAGGCCGCGCGGCGGGGAGACAGGGGGTGTGGTGCCGCCGACGGCCGGAGACAGAGGGTGTGGTCGGTGAGGGTCGGCTGGAATATGTCACCGTCAGTTTGGGTGGGGTGAGCTTCTGTTCTCATCCCCAGCCCCTCCCAATTCTGCAGCTAAAACGAACGTTTTTCAGTGATTTGTTGAAAACACGGTTCAGTGCCACTTTGTCACACATCCCGACTTATTCACCAGCTCCTGATTAAAAGAGCTGCCCCTCCCCGCCCCATTCCTCTGGAGTGCCCCCCACCACCCTACCCCTACCCATAGTCATGTCTCGGACGGCCGTGACCCGTGCAGTCGGCCGTGCCGGCCGGCCGCCGCACTGTCTGCGTGTCGCGAGGCCTGGGCTCCGGCGGCGGTGCGTGCCCCGGCGCCGCCCGCTGGCGGCGGACCGTCCTGTTTACACGGGGCCGCTGACTGGAGGACGGCGTGCCGCCCCGCCCGCCCCGCCCTGCTGACGGCCGGCCGGACGGCCGGCCGGACGGCCGTGGCTCGGAACCGGCAGAGGGCAGGCGGACGGGGCGAGCAGAAGCAGGCAGAGGAGGTAGGTGAGATGGACAGAGCACAGAGCTGGGGAGAGCAGAGTGGAAGTTGTTCTGGCGATGGGGCGGCTTTACAACTTTCCAGGGAGAATGGGAAACGTGCAAACGGGTTGATGAATGTAGGCCCGCGCAACAGCTCCCTTCGCCAGGCTCGCTTGCGGCGGCGCGCGGGCGGCGGCGGCGGCGGCGGCGGCGGCGGTGGTGTCTTCGTTTCGTCGGCGTCGCCGGCGCTGTGGGCGTTACCTCTGGGATCGTGCCGCGCCTCACGCCCGCTGGCCCCGCCGGAAATCGATGCCGCCGCCGTCGCGGGAGGAGATCAGTCGGGCCGCCGCAGGCCGGCCGATGGCACGGACCGCGGCTGGCCAGGGGCCACCAGACCGGTGTGGACCGCGGCTGGCCAGGAGCCACCAGACCGGTGTGGACCGCGGCTGGTCAGGAGACACCAGACCGGTGTGGACCGCGGCTGGCCAGGAGCCACCAGACCGGTGTGGACCGCGGCTGGCCAGGAGCCACCAGACCGGTGTGGCTCAGGGAGCCACCAGACTGGTGTGGGTTGGCAGGAGCCACCAGACCGGCGTGGCTCAGGGCTGGCCAGGAGCCACCGGACTGGTGGGGCTTGGCAGGAGCCACCAGACCGGTGTGGCTCAGGACTGGGTAGGATCCACGTGACCGGTGTGGATTAGAGCTTGCCAGGCCTTACGGTACCGATGTGGGGACAGGGCCCGTGGGACCGGTTTTGGGGCAGGGTCCGTGGGGCTGGTGTGGGTCAGGACTGGGCGGGGCCCATGGGACCCGTGTGGGTCAGAGCTGGGCGGGGTCCGTGGAACCGGTGTTAGTCAAGTCTGGACGGGGCCTGGGGTACAGTTGGGGTCTAGGCGCAACACTGCCCTCCTGAACAGAGCGGTCGGAAGGCAGTATGGAGCTCCGGCGCAGCGCCACTGACCGCTCGTTGACCGCCTGCTACGCCGGGCGGCGCGTGCGCTGCCCATCTCGTGGACGGGCCAGCTCGTTAGCACACTGTGTGTGCGCCGTGCCGCGGCACCGGGACTGGCTGTTTACCGCTGGCCCGAGGCCGCGCATGCCGCGCGGGTGTACTGTGTGTGGTGTGGGAAACACACCACGAGACGAATAACATTATCTGGGGTAGTGCTCGGCTGGAGGACTGAGACGGCGGAGGCGGCGTCTGTCTGTCGGAGACGGGTGCGAGCATGTGAGGAACGGAGCTGGAAATGCTCAGCAACAGGCGGTTTGTCGGTTATTGGGGTTTGTCCCGTCTGCGATGGCCATTTCGCGCCCACATGCCGTCCTGTGGGAGACGGGCATCGACGGCGGATGCTGTCTGGAAAAGGCGGGACCGATCTGCCCGGCGCTCCCCCGACTGGCTCGTTGCCGCCGCTGTCGCCGGTCGTCGCCGTGCCGTCTCGCTGAGCGCCCTCCGGCGACCGGCGGCGTATCGCCGCTGGGGGAGGGCGGGAAGCGGCTCCCGCCCCCACGCCGCTTGGGCCACTCCCGCCGCTCCCACAGCGGCCGCCGTCTGGCGGTGTGTCCGGCCGCCCGCTGCCGTCGAGCTGGCCAGGCCTGTGAGCCGTGCGATGGACCGGATGGCGGCTGGTAGCGCGCGGCAGCAGCTGGCGGCGCTGGCGGCCTCGGGGTCGCCGGCCCCGCGACGTTCCGCTGGGCTCGCCGGGGCTGGGGCCACAGCCGCAGCCGCAGCCGCAGCCGCAGCCGCGCGGCCCGGGCCGCCGCGGAGGTGGCTGGGGCGGACTGGCAGGCGGGTATTGATCGGCTTGAGGGCTGGAGGTGCCGCTCGGAGGTTGGCAATGGACCGGTGTCGACGAGTGGGAGCGGCAAGAGCAGTTGTTGCGCCGGCTTTTGAGAACGCCGTTGGAGGTGGTCCGTAGTGGTTGGAGATTGCTTGTCCCTGCGCTAAACTGTACTCCGCTGGCTGCAAGTCCACGTGGTTTCGGCATTAGACGGTGCTGAAATGCATGGAAGTAATGAACCAATGGGTTAAATTGCACGTGTCGTTTTGAAAGGCGCGTCAAGTGGCCAGTTTGTGCTAATGTATTTCGAAACAGTGTGCCGACTGGCCCTGTGCGGTACATGGAAACGTCCTTGATCAGTCCACACGGCCGGCGTTTTACGGGGCATTTCTATTGGCGACCTGCCCTAGTGTCTGTGAGTCGAATGCTGTTGGGCCGTCAGCTGACCTTGGAGTCTGCGGCCGGACACCCGCGACCCAGTTGTCTGGTATGTGTGTGGGGTGCCGGTCAACCGTATGGCATTGTTGTGTACCTTTCTGTCTAACTCCAGTATGTGACCCTTGTGTCTGGCCATGTCTGACTGGTGTGTGGCCCTGGTGTCTGGCTCTGCCGCGTGACCCTGATGTCTTGGCTGGCGCGCGGATCCTGTGCATCCGTATGATGCCAGTGGTCAGTTAGTGGCTCCTCGGGCTGTGTTCCAGCGGTGCCCAGCTGGCGGCGGCCGACCTGCCCCTGCCGCCGCCGCTCACTTCTGACGCTGTTCTCTCCTCTCTGGCTGCCAGGGGTCGCGCACCGAGCAGCGTACCGCGCCGGCACGTACCGTCACCCAGATGGCGCACCTGTTCCAGCAGGGCCGGCCGCAGCCGGTCGGCGCGCGCGCGCGCCACCCCTCGCCGCAGAAGAGCCGCGAGAAGAGCGTCGAGCGCGACGTAGCCGTCGTGCGCACCGAGAGCCACGTGGCGCGCTTCAACAGCGCGCGTGCCCTCTTCGAGAGTATGGCCGAGCGGCGCGCGGCCGGCGGCGGCGCGCCCATCGAGCGCCGTCAAAGCGCCAAGAGCGCGCAGGAGCGCTCACGCTCGGCCTCGCTGGGCGGCGCCGCGTCGCGCTCGGCGTCGGCGGCGTCTCGGCTCGGGTCGCGCTCGCCGTCGCCGACGCCCGAGCCGCGGCGCCTCAACGGCGTCGGCGCGCGCAAGGCGTCCGTGGACAGCCTGCTGGACAGCGAGCCGCCGCCGCCGCCGCCGCCGGCGTCGCGGCGCCAGGACGTTGCGCCGTCGAGCCGCGGCTCCGGCGTGGTCAGTGCAAAGTGTGCGGAGGTGGCGACGGACGTGGCGGACGCGCCGGCGCCGGCGAAGCGAGTGGACGTATCGGCGAAGCAGGCGGACGCTGCCGAGAGCGTGAGCCGGCGGGGCTTGGACGAGGTGCCCAGCCGCGGCCCCAGCTGCACGGACGATCTGTCGGCCGGCGCCGAGCCGCGCTACCTTACCAACCGCGAGCTGGTCAACCGGCAGCGCAACTGGATGGCGCACTTCAGCGGCAGCGGCCGACGCTCGGAGCGGAGCTCGCTGTCACCAGAGGGGGGTCCGGCGGACGGCGCGCGCCAGAGGGGCCCGGCCGCCGCCGCCGCCGCTGCTGCTGCTGCTGCCGCGCCCGCCGCCGCAGGTATGCGACGGCGAGCCCGCTGCTGGGGAGGGACGTGTCCAGTGCCGATTAAGGAACAATATCAACGCGCCATAGTTGGATGATTGCGTCCTCAAGAGAAATGCTCAGTAACTAAGGGATTTCAATGGGGAACGGCATTAGTGTGTAGTGTGTTTGTATCTGTGAACCCGCCAGTTTACCCACATAGATGTTTAGAATCAACAACACGCGTTGTCAGACAACGCAGACAACGAGCCTATGCAGACGATTACGGCGTGACATGTGTAACGGCCAGTAAACGCTAGATTCATGTTTGATCACTAGATAGAAAGCTGAATAGCCTATGGTGCATTATGAATGTCCTGTGGTCAAGTTCATGTCTGAGGCGTATCACCGCTGGTACACACCAAGCTACACCGCACCCAGACACTTCACACGTTCCAACCCAATTAAAGCGCTACCATGAACCTCAACGCCAGACCTTCCCCACGTCATGGGCTGCCGTTCCCTGCCGGTCTCTCTCTCTCTCTCTCTCTCTCTCTCTCTCTCTCTCTCTCGCTCTCTCTCTCTCTCTCTCTCTCTCTCTCTCTCTCTCTCTCTCTCTCTCTCTCTCTCTCTCTCTCTCTCTCTCTCTCTCTCTCTCTCTCTCTCTCGCTCTCTCTCTCTCTCGCTCTCTCGTCTATCGCATCTCGCTCTCTTCGCTCTCTCGCTCTCTCGCTCTCTCGCGCTCTTCGCTCTCGCTCTCGCTCTCGACTCTACGATCTCGCTCTTCGCTCTCGCTCTCTCTTTTTCCTTTTCTTTTTGTTTCTCTCTCTCTTTCTCTCCCTCTTTCTCTCTCTTGACCTCTCTTTCTTGCTCTCTCTTGCTCTCTTTCTTGCCCTTGGTTTTGCTCTCTTTTGCTCTCTCACTGTCTCGCTCTGGCGGCCGGGGTGCCCTCCTTCCCTTCCAGCCGGTGCCACCCGCGCCATTCCTCTCGGGCCTGCTGTTATCATGGCTGGCTCAGCCGGCGGCTGACATCTGACCGCGCGCTTCGGCTGACCGCCGCCTCTGGCGCCGTTGCAGGACGCGTCACCGTCCGCCTGGCGGAGAAGCCGTACGTCGACCGCAGCCACAAACCGACGCCGCACAAGTTGGTGCCGCGACCAACCGTGTCGCGTCCCAAGCCGCAGCTGTCGCCCCTGCCGGCCGCGGCGGGTGCCGCCTCTCCCCCAGCGCTGGCTACCGGCGCGTCTCCTCCGCTGGCGGCGGGACACGTCTGCTGCCTCCGCCACAGGCGCGTCTCCTGTACTGGCAGCTTCGGCGTCTCCTGTGTTGGCGACTCCCTCGGCTCGCGCAGCGGCGAGCTCTGCATCGCCGGTGCGGGCGGCTTCGGCGTCCCCGGCGCCCTCCGTGGTGGCACCGGCCTCCTCCCCGCTGCTGACGCCGCCCGCCTCGCCCGCTCTTTCCTCGCCGGCTCCAGCCCCGGCCTTCCCGCCGAGCTCTCTCCCCGCCGAGCGGGCGCGGTCGGCCGTCCCGCCGCCGCCGCCGCCGCGGGTCGACTCGATCGAGGAGTCTGACCGGCCGGCCGTGTCGCCGCGGCTTGTGCGCGGCGGCTCGCCGCAGGTGCGCCGCGCTGTCGACGAGGCCATGCTGCGGCTGGACCTGGAGCCGACGCCCGCCTCCAGCTCCGCCTCGCTCGAGTCGCTGGACCGCGTGCCGTCGCGGGACATGGACGCCGCCGGCCGGCTGCCGGTGTCGCCCAGTGAGCGGGTCCAGTTCATTCAGGAGGAGATCATCGTCATGGAGACCCGCAGCGGCCCGGCATCGCCCGTGGCCGTCCCCGGGCCGGCCGACGACCTGGCCGTCGGCGCTCCGCGGCCGGACGAGGCGCCGGCCGGCTCATCCCGGCTGCCAGACGGCGTGACTAGTTCGCCGCAGCGAGACGGGCAGCCGGCTGGTGCCCCACGGCCGGAGCAGCCTCCGGCTGTTCCGCCACCGCTGGCGGAGCCCCTGGATGCAGCTTCGCGGTTGGGCGGGTACCTGGCCTCTCGCACGAGGCGGGGAGAAGTCTCGGATGGTCACGCAGAATGGGACGAGGCGCTGACCGGCTCTCCACGCCTGGTCAGAGCGCCGACGTCACCCACACGGGTCGGCGAGCCTGTCGGTGCTTCTTCACCGCCGCGGCCAAACAAAACGCTTCATGGCTCACCGCGGCCGGATGAGTCCCTGGCGGCCTCTCCGCGGCTGGACGAGTCCCTGGCGGCCTCCCCGCGGCCGGACTGAGTCCCTGGCGGCCTCCTCGCGGCTGGACGAGGCCCCGGACAGTCTCCCCTCGGCTGGACGAGTCCCTGGTGGCCTCCCCGCGGCTGGACGAGGCCCTGGCGGCCTCCCCGCGGCTGGACGAGGCCCTGGTCTGTACGCCTGACATGCGGGGGTCTCGCGGCGAGCGGCCCGGCTCGCCCGATCTGCCTGAGAAGCTGGAGGACTGCCCCTTACGACGATACGGTGCTCAGTGCCCAGACCGATCACATCCAGGCGAGTGGCGAGCCGTGTCGGCGGGTGGGTTTAACGAGAGGGGGGGGGGGGGGGGTGCGCAAACTTCTCCCTCCGGGCTCTAGGTTCTCTTCAAAACCCGGACTAAAAGATGTGGCAGAAAACGCGACAGTTACAACCGTAAGGCAACTTGCTGCTGTCAGGCTGTACTGTTTCCTGTGTCTGCTCCGTCCCCATCGCCGAGCCCCCCTGCATGGGCCGTCTAAGGACTCCTATTGCCATGAAAGGTCACTCATCGTCAACCCACAAATGGCCGTTTTTGCTGTCCTTCGGCGGTATTATTCCCCTGGGAGCGCTTGTGGTCTTCGCCTCATTACAGCCGTCTGTCCCCTGCTCGCAGTTCGGCTCGTCGCCAGTGATGCTGGAGGCCGCCTGGGACGGCAGCTTCGACGACGAGCCCGAGTCGATGACACCCGAGGAGGCCGACCAGCTGCTCAGCTTACGGTACGCGCACTCGGCCGTCTCGGGTCGGTTCAGTTGGGTCCAGCTCAGCTCGGCCCAGCCCAGCTCGGTCCAGCCCCGCTCGGCCCAGCCCCGCTCGGCCCAGCCCCGCTCGGCCCGGGCCCGGCTTAGCTCGGCCCAACCCAGCTCGGCCCAGCTCAGCAGGCTCAGCCCAAGCCCAGCCCAGCCCAGCCCAGCCCAGCCCAGCCCAGCCCAGCCCAGCCCAGCCCAGCCCAGCCCAGCTCGGCTCAGGCCGCCGCCGCTTCCGTCGCTCTGGCCGGCTCGCGTTGCCCGGGCGAATGCCGCGCACAGTGTGATGTGCGCAGCATCCGCCCGTCGCCCGGAGTATTCTGTTTGTATCGGTACGGGCGTGCAGCGTCCGTACGTGTGCTTTGTGCTGCTTGTGAGCTCTGGACTGAGACCGGCTAGTGGGGAGGGGGGGGGGGGGACGCGCCTGCGCAGCACGTTCGCCTGGGGCCACATGGCGGGGGGGGGGGCGGAGGAGCACATCCCAGCACGTCAGCATCCAGTCGGCTTATAGCCGCGGCGAGCCGCGGAGTTGTTTTGTTGCTTGCCATAACCGATCCGAACGGCCCGTTCGGACGTTGGGTCTGGCGGTGATGTCCATGTGTTCGGTGTTCGCGTTATTGCCTGTGTTTTGTGCGCCAATTAAGCCGCAGTTGGTGATACATTTTTTTACGGGTGCTCCTGCAGATCAAAGCTGTTATTAGAGGAAGAGGGCCGCAGCTCGCAGCCGGCCGAGACTGGTTACCAGTCCGGTCCGACGACGCAGAACGGGCTGGAAGACGCCGGCGCCGAGCACCAGCCGCCGGAGAAGACGCCGGCGCAGGGCCAATCAGCAGTCGAAGCCGCTCCTTCGACCGACCAATCGGAGGCGGAGGCTTTGGCTGCCGTTCAATCGCAGGCAACGGTGCCGCCGTCCGACCAATCAGCGGCGAGCGCCGATGTGACCCCGCAAGTCCGGCACGAGCTTCTAGTCACCGATGAGCTGACTCTAGATGTGATATATGACGACAACGCACCCCGTGTCACCTATTTCGAAGAGGTGAGCGGGAGGCACGAGGCAACGCGATGAAATTGTTAGCTCCCCATTGGTGGAGGTGTAAGCGTTCTGTTCTTGGGCGGAGGGGAAAGTGCTGGGGGTTAAAAATGGCTTGTCTGCCTGTTTCAAGCGGTTTGGTGAATTAACGTGTGCTTCCGTGACCATTTAAGCTGTTGACTGATCAGTGTGGCCTGACGTCGCCGCCTCCCCATCCCTCGCTCCCTCCCCTCCCCATCAGGTGGCGGTGGAGGACGGCGTGCACTTCCTGGAGGACGGCCACCACTGGGAGGATGGGCCGCCGCTGCCCGACGACGACGACGACGAGGATGACGTCGGCGACGCCTGGAAGCGGCCGTCCCGCCTCCGCTTCAGCGGCGCACCCGTCAAGGTAGGGCGCCGGCTGCCCAGGTCACGTGACGTCGTACGGTGCCGGCGCGAGCTGCGTGCTGCGGTCACGTGACGTTCCGTGACGTGACGTGACTGGTGTGAGCGTGTGTTGCTGTCGCCGGGCCGTGAGGTGGCGTTTGTCGTGCTCCATCAGTGGGTGTTCGCGGGCGTGAGTGTTCGGGCGCCGGCCGAGGCTATTGGCCGGTGGTGTGGTCACATACTACGAGGGGCTTAAGCGCAGCCGTGTTATTCGCTCAGGAAGAGGGCGTTAATCTCTACCCGTTGTCGATTAATTCCATCGGTGCTCGTGGTAATGCGTAAAACGTACCAAGAAACTCGGATTATGTTCGTGTGCACCCGCTTCCAGTTCGCTGGTGAGTGCTGTCGCTGAGGCCGTGTTTCGTCGTGGTTGTAAGTGCGTCCCGTTGTGCTACGGTCCGGTTCTGGCGGCTTCTGTCCCCGTGCGTTCGCCTGGAGTGTGCAGAGCCTGCCTCTGTCGGCGTCTGTCGCTGGGTGTGTGAGCGGCCGCCGTCTGTGTGCGCCCAGATCTACAGCACGTACACGCCGGACGAGTACGACCGCAAGAACGAAGACGTCGACCCGGTGGCCGCCTCGGCGGAGTACGAGCTGGAGAGACGTGAGTGCGGGGCCGCAGTGGCGACAGCCGCGCGCCGCCGCTCGCAGCTCTGGCCGAGCAGGGCCGCACCAGCTGGTTGCGATGGCCTGGTGGCCTTCGGGTTGAGACGCGGTTGGTAGCATCCGCCTGTTGGTGTTGGTGTGTTTCTGGTCCGGTGCGCAATTTGCACTGCGAGTGTGGCTCGGGTGAAGCGGAGTGAGTTGTCCAATGCCTGGCTGAACTCTCACTTGCTCGTTCTAACGCATCCAGACCAGTGGACGCTTCCTGCCGACCAGCTGCGTTTGTCCCTTGACCAGCTGAGGTCTGCTGACAGGCTCGGCCTTTTGGCATTGCCCCCTGACCAGTTCAGATTATTGACATCTCCTGTCGGACTGAAATGCCGCTGTCGCCTGCCACGAGACGGTTGCGTCGGTCTGTGCCCTGCAGCACGCCGACCTTCTCTGATGCCTGACCCTTGACCTCGCGCTGGCGCCTGCCGACGCCGCCTGACCTTGACACCTGACCTCTGATGTGACGTGTGACCGCGCGCTGTCCCTCGACGTCCCCTAACCCTAACCCTGACCCCTGACCCCTGACCTCCCTTTGCTTCCTCGGACTCTGACCTCTGCTGACCTCGTGACCCCGCCGCTGCCCGCAGGCGTGGAGAAGATGAACGTCTCAGAGGTGGAGTTCGACAAGGGCGCCGAGGGTCTGGGTCTCAGCATCATCGGCATGGGCGTGGGCGCCGACGCCGGCCTGGAGAAGCTGGGCATCTTCGTCAAGACCATCACGGAGGGCGGCGCCGCGCACCGAGACGGCAGGATCGAGGTGCGATGCTGGCACGGGGCGGTGTGTGGTGGCTCACGGAGGGGGCTCATCCTTAGCACCCGCGTCCACAAACGGCCAGTCCGCCGCAGCCATGTGCGCAATACGTTGCCTGTTTGAAACGACCTGTTATGAACGTGTGACTGACAGCCATCAGAAGGGTGAAAAGTATGGTCACAGGCTGTCTGCCCGTAATCCGCATCACACTCGTGATGGAGACGCTTCAATGCGAGGATGCGCCTCTGTGTATGGACTTGTCGGGGAAGCCATTGGCCATGGTGGTGTGTCGTTCAGTGTACATCACAGCCAGTGCCCACGGCTGGTGACCGGTGGACTGTTGACCGCCGGAGAGCGTCAGGTGCTGGAGCTGCGGCGCAGTTGGTGACCGGGGGACTGTTGACCGCCGGAGGGCGTCAGGTGCTGGAGCTGCGGCGCAGTTGGTGACCGGTGGACTGTTGACCGCCGGAGAGCGTCAGGTGCTGGAGCTGCGGCGCAGTTGGTGACCGGGGGACTGTTGACCGCCCGAGAGCGTCAGGTGCTGGAGCTGCGGCGCAGTTGGTGACCGGTGGACTGTTGACCGCCGGAGAGCGTCAGGTGCTGGAGCTGCGGCGCGTGGCTGTGACCCGTGACCCGGCCCCAGGTTAACGACCAGATCATCGAGGTGGACGGCAAGTCGCTGGTGGGCGTGACGCAGGCGTACGCCGCCTTGGTACTGCGCAATGCTTGCGGACACGTGCGCTTCTTGATCGGCCGCGAGGTGGACCCCGAGAACAGCGAGGTCAGTGGGGGGGGGGGGGTCAGGGAGGTCAGTGGGGAGATCAGGGAGGTCAGCAGCGGCGGTGTGGAGGCTCGGAGTGATGGTGGGGGTAAACCCAGCTCGCGGTTTGTTTTGATTGGGGGGGGGGGGGGATTGATCAGGTACTGTCCTCGGCTGGACACGGAAGAGGTGCTGAAAGACGGGCCGCGGGGTGAATGGGTGGGGAGTGAACTTAGGGGTAAGAGGTTGTGGGTGCGACATTAAATGTCTTTGGCTGGTCAGCACGGTGTTAAGCTGGATGGAGTGAATTATTCTTTACGGATGGCGGTCGGTAATGGATTGACCAAGTGAGGGGGATTAGCCACCTTGTAATCAGGCGTTTTGAACTTGGAGGCACAGATCTTGGTGAACGCAGTGAAACAGCCAATGACAATGCATGCCCATCGTCTTGACCAACGGAACAACATGACAATGCTGGTGTTCACGATGGTGATCCAGAGCTGGTTGTGCTGGCGTGCTGATGTGGCACTCTGGTGAAGAGCCAGTGATGTTTCCAGCAGCTGATGCTGTGTCCAGGGGTACTGTGCTGAACTGGTGCTGAGCTGAGCTGTTGCTGAGCTAAGGCTGCTGAGCTGCCGCTGAGCTGGGATCTGGTGTCTGTCTGATGCCCAGTTGAGGTGCTGAGCTCTGTGCACGCGGCTGTGCTAGTCCCGGTCAGTCGCTGGTGCTGGTGCTGGTGCTGGTGCTGGTGCTGGTGCTGAGCCGCACGCCTCGTCGGGCCCTGTGCCGCCAGGTGGCGCAGCTGATCCGGCAGTCGCTGCAAGCGGACCGCGAGCGTGAGGAGCGCCAGCGCGCCCTGCAGCGCGACTACGAGCAGCAGAAGCAGATGCTCGAGCAGCTGAAGGCCGGCCAGGTGCCGCCTGCCCGCGACCCGCCCACCTACCAGGTCAGATCTCACTGGTGGGGTGAGTCGGGTCAGGAGTCGCCCACATACCGTATCAGGGGAACCAGTCCCTACGCCCAATTAGTTGTCGTGCTGCATGATAAAGACCCTCATCTAGCAGGTCAGATGAAGGTCCCTCTCGCGCCATCCGCGCGCAGGGCTTGTTGTGTTCAACCCCTCCCCCTCCCCGTCGTGCCGGCCCGACTGACGGTCGTCGCCACCCGTCCGCAGGAGGCGACCTCACGGGACACGGCGCCGAGCGCGGCCAGCTCGGGCGGCTCGGAGGCCAGCGAGGCGACGGCGCCGGCGGACCCTGACCTCGAGCACCGCCTCAAGGAGGTGCGTGACGCGGCGCGCTGCGGCAGTCGGCGCGGTCTCGTGCTGGTGCCGGGCCTGGCCGGGCCGGGCCGCGGGGCCGCCGGCCGGTCTGCTCGGTCCGCACCCCCCGCTGTATGACGTCACGGTGACGTCGCGGACGTCCTTGTGAGCGCCGGCCGGTGTCTGGGCGCGTTGGCCCGTGATGTCGCCGTCGGCACGCGGTGGCACTGGTCTGCACCAGGCCGCGTTTGGCCCGTTGTGCCGGTTTTGTCAGTGGTCTGCCAGCGTCGTCCCGAATCACGGGGCACCGTAATTATGGTATGGCGTGCCATGTTCAGATTTTTCGGCGAAAGGTACTTTTTGTAGCTGAAAATGTAGAAGTTTATTTCCGTGTTCAGGTACTGTAGTCGAGGTCTTTCCAAAGAGGTTGTCCAGAAGGACTGATCCTAAAGCCACCCCTTCATAATTTTCGGTGAAATTGTTCAAGATGTCACTGGCATCGGTGTATGGTATTCTACACCACTTAATTACATTCCAAATCCGTTGCTGTTCGTGGTCGGTGTGTTTGGTTTCGACATGTTCGTAACGATCCGCGTCTGTGCTTGATCAGCGTGTAACGTGCTGGATGTGGAGTCCCTCTGCTCCGGTTGTCCTATGACGTGCTGGATGTCGAGTCGGGACCCTCTGCTTCGGTTGTCCTGTGACGTACTGGACGTGGAGTCGAGTCCCTCTGCTCCGGTTGTCCTGTGACGTGCTGGATGTGGAGTCGAGTCCCTCTGCTCCGGGTGTCCTGTGACGTGCTGGATGTGGAGTCGAGTCCCACTGCTCCGGTTGTCCTATGACATGCTGGATGTCGAGTCGGGACCCTCTGCTTCGGTTGTCCTGTGACGTACTGGACGTGGAGTCGAGTCCCTCTGCTCCGGTTGTCCTGTGACGTGCTGGATGTGGAGTCGAGTCCCACTGCTCCGGTTGTCCTATGACATGCTGGATGTCGAGTCGGGACCCTCTGCTTCGGTTGTCCTGTGACGTACTGGACGTGGAGTCGAGTCTCTCTGCTCCGGTTGTCCTGTGACGTGCTGGATGTGGAGTCGAGTCCCACTGCTCCGGTTGTCCTATGACGTGCTGGATGTCGAGTCGGGACCCTCTGTTGTCCTGTGACGTACGGACGTGGAGTCGAGTCCCTCTGCTCCGGTTGTCCTATGACGTGCTGGATGTGGAGTCGAGTCCCACTGCTCCGGTTGTCCTGTGGCGTGCTGGATGTGGAGTCGAGTCCCTCTGCTCCGGGTGTCCTGTGACGTGCTAGATGTCGAGTCGGGACCCTCTGCTTTGGTTGTCCTGTGACATGCTGGATGTCGAGTCGAGTCCCTCTGTTCCGGTTGCCCTGTGACGTGCTGGATGTGGAGTCAAGTCCCTCTGCTCCGGTTGTTCTATGACGTGCTGGATGTGGAGTCGAGTCCCACTGCTTCGGTTGTCTTGTGACGTGCTAAATGTGGAGTCGAGTCCCTCTGCTCCGGTTGTCCTGTGACGTGCTGGATGTGGAGTCGAGTCCCTCTGCTCCGGTTGTCCTGTGACGTGCTGGATGTCGAGTCGGGACCCTCTGCTTCGGTTGTCCTGTGACGTACTGGACGTGGAGTCGAGTCCCTCTGCTCCGGTTGTCCTGTGACGTGCTGGATGTGGAGTCGAGTCCCACTGCTCCGGTTGTCCTGTGACGCGCTGGATGTGGAGTCGAGTCCCTCAGATCGGTTGTTCTATGACGTGCTGGATGTGGAGTCGAGTCCCACTGCTCCGGTTGTCTTGTGACGTGCTAGATGTGGAGTCGAGTCCCTCTGCTCCGGTTGTCCTGTGACGTGCTGGATGTGGAGTCGAGTCCCACTGCTCCGGTTGTCCTATGACGTGCTGGATGTGTAGTCGAGTCCCACTGCTTCGGTTGTCTTGTGACGTGCTAGATGTGGAGTCGAGTCCCTCTGCTCCGGTTGTCCTATGACGTGCGGGATGTGGAGTCGAGTCCCACTGCTTCGGTTGTCCTGTGACGTGCTGGATGTGAAGTCTAGTCCCACTGCTCTGGTTGTCTTGTGACGTGCTAGATGTGGAGTCGAGTCCCTCTGCTCCGGTTGTCCTGTGACGTGCTGGACGTGGAGTCGAGTCCCACTGCTTCGGTTGTCTTGTGACGTGCTGGATGTGGAGTCGAGTCCCACTGCTTCGGTTGTCCTGTGACGTGCTAGATGTGGAGTCGAGTCCCACTGCTTCGGTTGTCCTGTGGCGTGCTGGATGTGGAGTCGAGTCCCACTGCTTCGGTTGTCTTGTGACGTGCCGAGTGCCTCGGCCGTCAGATGGGCGTCATGCTATGTTCGGCTTTGGGGGCGCTGTGTTCTGTCTTGCTGTGCTGTGTGCGACTCGTCTGACTCGCCGTGCCGTGCCGTGCCGTGCTGTGCTGTGCCGTGCCGCGCCGCGCCGCGCCGCGCCGCACCGCACCGCACCGCACCGCGCCGTGCGTGCCATGCCCATGCCATGCCATGCCGCGCCGCGCCGCGCCGCGCCGCGCCGCGCCGTGCCGTGCCGTGCCGTGCCGTGCCGCGCCGTGCCGCGCCACGCCACGCCGCGCCGCGCGTGCCGCGCCGTGCCGCGCCGTGCCGCGCCGTGCCGTGCTGTGCCGTGTGTGTGTGTGTGGCGCTGCGTCTCTCCGTCTGTGGCGGCTGGGCGCCGGTCGCGCTGCCACGCTGCGCTGTGTTGCAGGCGCTCGACGAGCACCTGCGGTTTCAGGCGCAGATAGCCAGGCTGAACGTGCGGGTAAGAGGAGCCCGCGGTTAGGCGCCCACGCAAACGCCTGTCGCTGACTAACCTCTCGACTAACACACGCTTAGCGTTGACAAACATCTGGCTGTGGAAGCGGCGCGTAGCAGCCGTCCTCGGGAAATGAACGCTTGTGTTTTGTACTAGCTGCACCGGTCGGCTAACAGGTGTGATTAACAGCCTGCCGCTGGTGATGTGAACTAACCCGGGCTTCGGAGTAGTCCTGAGAAAACCGTCTGGTCTATCGCGGCTGGCAATCGCCCTGACGTGCGCAACGACGCTCACTGAACGCGCCTGCACCTGCGGTCGATCCTGCTCCGACACGCGTCCGCGGCTTCTTGACAGCCGGACGCGTTTAGAGGTGTGGGGCACCAACGCTCGCATATAATTTGGTCCGTCTGCAGTGTTCGGGCCGCGGACACGCTTGGCGCAGTCTGATGAGTCCATCGGACAGTGACGGTCGATCCGGGGGCTGATCAGCGGGAGCGGTCGTGCCGAAAAGGCTCTTGCTAACGGTTTTCCCCTCGGTTTTTTCCCTTTGGCGCTACGAGCTTGGATGACTGGGATGACGTGCAGAGACAACTAACGTACCTGCACACGAGCGTTTAAGCTCACTGCGGTGTCCGTACTGAGCCAACATGCACGCGGTCACTGGAAGCACCGCGTGTGTGTGGTTAATAACGTCTAAGGAAATCTGTACGCCGAGTCTATTTGTACCCCGTTGACTCCGGAGCTCGAAGTCAAATCGCTCCTCCTTGCATCAAGTAAGCCACTAACACCCCACGTTGAAGCCGCACAAGTCATGCCATTTGCGGATTTTCAGCACTCGGGCTGCTTTTTGCTGTGGGTGCGACTTATTCTAGTATTAGTTATTTTTCCTGGTCTGCCGATGCATCCCTGATTACAGCATGTGGTACCGTTTTTCCTCAAAACCGTCGAGTGTTTTGCACGTGGTGCGCGCTTGAAAGGACCGCCGAGCAGTGACGGCGGCGGAAGCGGTGCCTGCCTGATGGCACTGCGCGTAGATATCACTAACGATCACTAAAAGGTCTGAGCTTCGTGCACATTAACGCTTTGCAACATTCGCAGCAAGCCATGCTAACAAACGCACTGGCGTATGCATCAAGGTGGGCGGACGGTTGAAAATGATTGCCGCTGTGAAACCTTTTGCCCCTTTTGACGTACCTGTGGGCTGGACGCCTTTGCGTTTTGTTACGGAAATAGTCGTATCGCCAATAATGTTCTTCTTCAAATTGGCCTCAGGGTACCAAAGCCTTGTTCACAAGCATCATCACCGAATGCGCCTTGAGACTGGTGGCGTCGCAGTCGAAGGCACCAGCGGGCAGGAGGACCCATGGAGTCCAGTATCGCCAGGGGCGGTCTCCAGGGCTCCGACCGCTCGCAGTCTGATATGCCTTTGTACCTGAGACCCCACCATTCCCCACTCGCCGTGATCCACTCGTGATCCGCCGACGCCTACGTTGTCCAGCTCAGCTCAGCCCAGCCCAGCCCAGCCCAGCCCAGCCCAGCCCAGCCCAGCCCAGCCCAGCCCAGCCCAGCCCAGCCCAGCCCAGCCCAGCCCAGCCCAGCCCAGCCCAGCCCAGCCCAGCTCAGCCTTCCCCGTCCGCCGAACCTTTCCTGTCTGCCGAGTTCTCCCCGTCCACCGAGTCTTCCCCTCCGCCTAGTCCCCATCTGCCGAGTCGTCTCCATCCGCTGAGTCGTCCCCGTCCGCCGAGCCCACCCGGTCGTCCCGAGTCCTCCCCGTCCGCCGAATCCTCCTCGTCCACCGGGGCCTGCTCTTCCTCCCCGTCCTCCTCGTCCGCCCCGTCCGCTTAACCCACTCCGTCGTCCTAGTCGTCGCCGGGGTCGTTGTGCGTCAGTCAGTCGCGGCCGGTAGTGCGTGCGGTGACAGTCGGGCTTGGGCCGCAGATCAGCGAGCTGGAGTCGTCGCTGGCCGGGTCCGAGGACGACCGGATGCAGCTGGCGGACGCGCTCAGCCAGCTGCAGCGCTACGAGCGCACGCTGGAGTCGACACGCGCCGAGTCGAGCGGCTTCCAGACGCAGCTGGCCGCCCAGCGCCGCCAGCTGGAGCAGCTGGACCGCAAGTACCAGAAGGCCAAGAGGCTGATCCGCGAGTTCCAGCGGCGCGAGGCGGGCCTGCTCTCGCTCGAGGAGTACCACGCCGGCCGCGAGCGCGAGTACGACCGCGCCGTGCGCGCGCTCCAGGAGCGGCTGCAGCTGCTGGAGCGGCAGCTGGCCGAGACGCAGC
Source organism: Pollicipes pollicipes (assembly GCF_011947565.3). Taxonomy (NCBI): domain Eukaryota; kingdom Metazoa; phylum Arthropoda; class Thecostraca; order Pollicipedomorpha; family Pollicipedidae; genus Pollicipes; species Pollicipes pollicipes. The sequence goes on along the minus strand of NW_023596818.1, from coordinate 31,578,567 downwards.
GGGGCGCGGGACTGGCGGTGCAGCTGCCGGCGCCGCTGGCGCGCTGGGGGCCGCCGGCGCGGCGCGCCTCGCCGCCGCCGCGCTCCCGGCCCGACCGGCTCGACACGTCCGAGCTGTCCGACACGGAGAGTTCGGCAGACGGGCCGCCGCAGCACCGGGTCAGTCACGGCGCCGCGCCGCCGGTGCCGGTGCTGCCCGCTCGCGGCCAGGCGCGCTCTATCCCTCCCGCGTGGCGTCTGCCTGTCTCGATGTGTGTTGTTCTACGCCTTGACTGCCGCGGTCCGCCGCTGTGTTTACCGGTCGTAGCCCCATAGCGCGTGATCGTGTGGAAATACTCTGCTCTGGCTTAAACTGTGGACTCAAGTCGCGTTCACTGGTGCCTTGCTTGCTTAATGCGAGCAGCTGCTGTATGTATTTGACAGCGTCCAGGATTGCCAAGTATCACTTACCCAGTACCCCTACGGATCAAGCTTCTGCAGCTGTGTGCCTCTGATGCCCTGCCCTGTACCTGCAGCCGTTCTCTGACGCACATCCCCCCGCTTGCCTGACATTCTGCCCTGTGTCTATGGATATATCTTGTTCTGCTCTTAGTTTGTCGCAGTCTGATGCTCTGCTCTCCGCGTGCTGCTGTCTCGTCTCTGCCCTTCATCCGCTGCTGGCTTCTCTTCTGCCCAGTGGGGACGCTATGGGCACGCTTCCCCTCCGTCTGCCGCTGTCTGACGCTCTGTCGTGTCATCTCCCCGACCTACGGGTTTCCCGCTGCCTTCTAACCCCATTCCTTGACTCCTGACCCCTGACCCCTGCCCCTGCTCGTGTCCCTGTCCGTGCCCCTTCCCTGACCCCTCGCCGGCTGTGCTCCAGGTGAAGGAGGAGCTGGACCGGGCCGTGCCACCACACGAGCTGCTCGACAACTCCGCGCACCGCTCGCGTGCCGAGCTGGCCAGCCGCGGTGGCCTCTCGCAGCGGCAACCGCCCAACCTGCGCCGCGGCACCGGCGCCGGCAGCCTGGTGAGGCAGGTGTTCGTGTAGCTTCCGCCCTCTACCAGTGACGTCACGCGCGCCGTGTGGAGTCCCGCCATAACCGCGCCGCGCCGGCCCCGGGCCCGCAGCGGCCGCCAGTCCGACCGGCGCAGTGGCGCCGGCGGCGTTTTTGTACCGTGGTTTATTTTGTCGTCTTTCGTAGCGGTAGTGTAGCGCAGTGTGAAGCAGCTTGCCTGGTCTTCAGCTACCTCAGACGCACTCTCGGCAGCCTATCCGCTGTGACGAGGCGCGCTGCGCACGCCCTGCCCCGCCCCCTGCGTTGGCGGCCGCCGGCCCGCCGCGCGCGGCGCACACTCATCTCTGTTCATGCATGGTTGTTGAGATGGACTAATACACAGCTAGCTGGCGCGTGTGGCGTGTTGGCACGGGACGAGGCGCGAGCAGAACTGCATGGCTGAGTGGCGCCGCTGCCGGTGGCAGCATGTCCAGCCGGCGGCCGAGCGCTCACTGTCTGTCTGTCTGGCGCCGAGGTGTGCAGACTACAGTCAGACTGCAGTGCGGGCGCTCGCTGTCTGACTGGCGCCGAGGTGTGCAGACTACAGTCAGACTGCAGTGCGGGCGCTCGCTGTCTGACTGGCGCCGAGGTGTGCAGACTACAGTCAGACTGCAGTGCGAGCGCTCGCTGTCTGTCTGGCGCCGAGGTGAGCAGACTACAGTCAAACTGCAGCGCGAGCCCTCGCTGTCTGTCTGGCGCCGAGGTGAGCAGACTACAGTCAGACTGCAGCGCGAGCGCTCGCTGTCTGTCTGGCGCCGAGGTGAGCAGACTACAGTCAAACTGCAGCTAAGGTCAGGGCCACACGGAGGCCGCCGTCTACTGACCGTCTGCCGCCGCAGGCAAAATGTCAGTTGTGCGGCCAGCGTGGTGTGTGGTCGAGTAAAAAGGGGAGATCGAACACTGGCACCGAACGTTGGCGCGGCCGGCGCCCTTGTGGTCAATTGGATGGGGGAGGTCGAACACTGGCACCGGACACTGGCGCGGCCGGCACCCTTGTGGTTGAGTGGATGGGGGAAGTTCGAACACTGGCACCCAACACCGACGCGGTCGGCGCCCGTGTGGTCGAGCGGAGGAGGGGGCCAAACACGCGCTGGATGATTGTTTCTGGGTCGAAGCCATGCTGCAGCTTTCCGGACTGGAGGTCTTGCTTTCCCGCTCCGTTACATCATTCGTCAGCGGTTGACCAATGTTGACCCGTTGTTCGTACCCCGCGTACGCTATTGTGTGGGACCTTCTCATGGTGATCCACGATTGAACGCGAGGCTGAAAGTGCAATGAAATTAATAAAAAGGTAAAAAGAGCAGCTTACACGCCCGCACACGAGACAGGGAAACATCGCGGTAGTGCAAACGCGTGAAAAATTACAGCACTGCTGTTTGCTCCTGCCTCGCACGACCATTTTCCGCAAGCAGTGCTCCAGTGCATTCCCAAAACAGGGGAGCCCTTTCATAAAGTAAAATGACGGAGGGGGATGTTGAGGAAAATAGCTAAAGATACCCAAAACAGAAAAACAGAGTTTTTCTCGGATTTAGCCCATTTTTAGCTCAAGAATGGGGAAGGCAGCCGGAGTTCCCACATACTGAATACCATGCTACGCCTCTGGCTCGGGATCTGCATTGAGCGCCCAGCAATGCGGAGCGTGAGGTGTGAAGCCAAGTCGCCTCTGGTCGTGAGGTGTGAAGCCAAGTCGCCTCTGGTCGCGCTCCGTCCGCCAGTGGGATGCGTTCCACCGCTGTCGGCCTGCTGCTGCACCCCTCGAGCCGGCAGATTCCTGCAGCACTGCTGGGAAGTCGAGTGAGACGAAAAATTATGATTGAATCCGTCGTTGTACCATTTAACCAACAAATGCTTCAAGCAGTTGGGGGCTCCGTGGCACTGTGGGACGTGCTGGTACGTTGAGATGTGTAGCTGCAGATAATTATAATTACCAGATATTTCGAAAGTACATGAAGGGCATGGGGTTGGCGTGGTGCCAAAATTAATCCTAGTCAAGACGACAGAATAGACGAAACTATTTAACTCCGACGAGCAAACGTGCCAACAAAGCGAAATGTGTGGACACGTGCAAGAAACCGATAAACTATGCGATTCTATGCGCGACAACGAAGTAGCCGGCCGCAGCAAGCCGGGCTTTGTACCCAGACTGACATTCTGTTGCTCGCCATGACGATGTCCGGGAGGTGTCCGTTTATGGCCTCAGATTTTAGAGTACGTCAATTTCCCCATTTTTCTGGATTGCGCGCCAGTTTTCCGTGGGCGGCACCCACCCAGCCCTGCATTCTCGCGGATTGCATGGATTATCCCATCCACAAGGATCGGGTTATTCTTTCATCGCGATGAGCAGGTGAAAGATAATGGGGTATTGACGACGCAAGCTCGATATTTGATGGTACTAAAGATAAACTGACCAGATCGACTTCAAGACCGGCTTCCGATCTGAGGTGAACGCCGGGGAGGGAGGTCACTGACCACTGACCTGATGCGCATGACCCCTGGCCTAAGGCGGGTGACTGAAAGGAAAGGCCAGCCCGTCGCTGACCTCCGCTGCGTGGGGAGGGGGGTCCGCGAGACCTGTGACCGGGACCGGCTCCGCTGGGCCGCAGGACCTCAGCTGCGACGAGACCGGCGACTCGGAGTCTGCCGCGGACGGCCCGGCGGCCGGGCCGGCCCGCGCCGCCGGACGGCAGCCGCCGCCGCCGCCGCCGCCCAGAGACGTCAGTCTCCCCACGGCCGCCACGTGAGTACCTCGCGGTCTCCACCAGAGGGCGTAGGAGCCGCACAATGTGTGCCGCCGGCGCGACGGGCGGAGCGTTGTCCAGTGATAGCAAGTGTCTGATGCACCAGGAAGCAGTCGCGACGCCAGAAAACAGTCATGCTGTGGGCGGAATCAGGCTTCATGTGAAGTCTCTCTATCACGACATGACACTAACTTACCAGTTTTGATGTAAAGGCAGGAGTAGGAGGGCCCAACATTGGGTATCATGCCTGGTCAGTGGGCAAGGCAGGAATTGTAAGACACCACACTTTTTGTCGCGTTCAGTATGAGTTGCCGAGAATGTAGTTCGTGATCATGATACAGCAACTTGAGGAACACAGTGAACACAGCATGCAGTTCTGACCGTGCAGACATGCTTTTTCAGATCTTTATTTATAGATCTCTATCTATGCGACACATTTTCAGATCTTTGTCGTCCTCGCAGCCAAGAGCGTCCCGGCAACAGACTTACGAATCTGCAGCAGCGCCACCACGTGCAGGATTGGCGAACTACGATATGCCAGAGCCGCTACCAGGTAGCAGGCCAGAGATTCCTTACCGGGAGCCGCCACCCCCGCAACGCAGTCCAAGAACGCAGAATCCGGCGCAGGCTGTCCCGAGGTCATCCAGCCACCGTCAGGTCACTACGAAATTAACGGGTCAGGTGCAGACGAGCCCAAGGTCCTCCGGTCAATACGCACGCCATTCTCCGCTCACGGAGCAGCTGCGAAGCCTTCTGGTGGACGCGTGAGTATACTTTTCCGGCAGTTTCTGTCGGCTGGTCTGGTGATATTTTTTATTTCTAGTGTGTTTGATATCCTTTCTTGTAAGTGCGCCTTTTCGGGAATTTATAGTGACTATTCCCTTGAGTTCTGACCGAGTTTCGACGTTTTATCGCAAACATGGCAGAGTCCAATCATTGTGGTGGGAGGCCTAGCACAAACCATTAGTAATTGTTATGCTGAAACCACTTGACTCTGACGTCCACATCTGACTGGTTTTCAGCGGTGGCGATGCTGCGCTGATCAGAAGGCAGCGCTGGTAACACCAGTGGGTGTTATATGGATGAGGTGGACACGACGGACGTTCGCGGGCGCGATAACTATACGACGCTTTACTGAACTGAGGATGATTCCAGGCTCACAATACAGCTACCGTGCGGTGTCCGCAGGGGTGCCGATGGTACCCAGGTGAGTCCTCTGCGCGCGTTAACACTCCGGCACGCCCGCAGCGACGAAGACCGTGAGACGGACGCCTGGCCGACCGGTGACCAGGAGGCGGACCCGCCGAGCGCGGACGGCTCTCAGGACGAGCAGCTACACGCCGGCTGCTGTCCGCACGGCTGGCACGAGACCTCCAGCCGCGCCGCCGGCCGGGCCCCGTCCGCAGGTGAGAGGGGGGGGGGGGGGGTCCGTGGCAGCCGCAGCATGGCCTTCTGATGGAAGCGACGCCCGCCGTTGACAATGTCGGGACGCGTGGCTTCCGAAGAGGCTGGCTCGGGCCCCTCCGTCTTTCTCTTAAGCACTGATTGAATGCCGTGTACTGGTGGGCAACACGATAATGAATAGAGACTTTGTGATCATGGGAAAAAGGATAGAGCATGTTCCGTTTTTTTGTACCATTGTTTTATACTTGGGCAAGTACGCAAACCTGCAAGTTGAGCACGCAAGACGCCAGCATTGAATTTGTGTGCGCATATATAGCTCTCGGCGCTCATTAGCTGGTCGCCGCCACATTCCGCGCCATCCTGGCAAGCGGAGATGGTCGCGGGGAACCGCACTCTTTTTGGCGCGATCTATGAGAGCGCTTGAGGGGATGGCACCCACCTCAGATCCGGTGAAGGCTTCGATTCGACGACCATCTGAGGGGTTTATTTTAGATCCGGTGATGCCGTTACTACAGTGATCCAGTCCAGCCCGGGTGTCGCCCTGTCCGACCCACCCCATTTCAGCCCTGCCCTCTCCCTCCTGTCGAGCATCGGGCGGCGATGCGTGTTCATCCACTGACGCCGCTCGGTGCTCCGCTTCGGCAGCGGGTGCAGCGGCGGCCCGGCACCCCCATCTGGCGTCGGTCGAGGGGAGACCCACCGGACCGTGCGACCCGTCCACCCAGGTCACCACCGGCCAGAGGCGCCAGGAGGGTGGACGCGCCGCGCGCCGCCTTGCTGGTTAGTTATGACCTTTGTTTTGAGGTCACGCTAATGTCAATGTGTCAAACCTATTGCGGTCTCCCGGGCTTCGTTCAAGTGTGACGCGAAAGGCTCCGGTCGATCATTCTTTGTTCAAACGCGATGCTCTTGATAGTTCATCCCTTTCGATTGCCTCATGCTCGCCGTTTGCCGTCACATGTCACTGCCAACAAGTGCTCGCCTCGGCGCAGATGTGATCCTGTCGCAGCGGGGCCAGGCTGTGGGTAGTCATCTTAAATGTCATTACGATTGGAAAGGAATGCAGTTTGACAAAACATTTGTATTGATATTTTATGGATTACGGCAGAAACTTAATTTTCAAGCGGTAACTTATCAATTCTGACGAGTATGATTAACAGCAAGGCTGAGACTTAAGATCACGATTATACAACAAACAGTTCATGGTATGAAAATGGCCAAAAACAGAACAAACGCTTCACCTTGATGGTCTCTTCAGTATGATCAGCGATAGTAAGCGTTTGATAGTATTCAGTAAGCGTTTGGTTTGCAAACACTACGCCATCATTGAGGTTTTGCGTGCAAAAGCTCGCCGCAGCCATATTTCACCCCGCTCTCAAACGAATGTGTCTAAGAGGGAGCAACTGCCTTGTGGTGCGGTTTATGAGATCAGTTGATGGGATAGGGCTCATTTAAGATAATTTATAATCTGTATTATTATATGATAGTGTTTCGGAGAAATTACCCACCAGACATTCCGAAAACATCCGAAAAGTTTCTGGCAAAAATATATGACAGATTAATCAGAAAAGCCATGCGGCACTTTTAAACCTACTAAGCCGGAAAGCGGTGTTTTTGGTGTGCCAAACTCCTCGAAACAATAAAGGCCAGTTGAGCTATTACGTTTAAAAGTACTCGTTTTACTTCTGACTTACAACACGGCCGAACTACCATGCTCGATGGTAAGGTGTCGAAGATATAGGAAAACCTCGACCTCATAGTGATTTGTGGAGCCCATGCACTCTTCGCTCTCCGGCAGGTGACCCCGGCTTGCGGGCGATGCCGTCTGACCCCTTTGCACGGGGACCGGCACACTGGGACTTCCCGGCCCAGACTGGCGCGCAGTCTGACTTCCCCGCCGCAGGGGGTGCGCAGTCAGACTTCCCCAGTCCGTGCTCGGAGGGCCGGCGTCCTTCACCGACCTCGCAGGCCGTCGCGCCGTACTGCTGGTCCCAGGATCAGGTCAGTGCCGCGATTAGTGACGAGTGGACGAGCCGACGGTGTAGTTGAGCTCATGTTCACACTCACATTGAGCTCACATTCAGAGCGCCGGATTCTGGGACTGGTGATATTATCTGCAATTCAGAACTATTTTGCGTCATTTGATGTAGTTCTTTCGGAGTTTCATATGATTTTGATTTGTCCTGCATAACTTCAGGACAAATCCTTTGGCTTCCCGGGAGATGTATGATTTCAAATGTTTGTGTTTTTGCTGTTTTATACAATCGACATGTATGCTCAGTAGCTGGAGCCTCAAGCTGGACACTGGAGCGCCGTGGGCTGAGAGTTCCTTTATGAAAATTCCAACCATCATTATATCAAGAGGTATTGGTTAACGATATTCTCAAGGAATTATTGGCTATGTTGACGAAGCACGATGTCGCCTGCATTCAGATTTTGCTATACTGACGAAGTAGCAATATAGCCAGTGCTTCCTAGATAGCGTCGTTGGAAGTGTCTCCTGGTGTAGTGGAGGGTGAGTATCGTCAGCATGATGACCTGAATCGTGCTGAAAAAGCCTGCAGCTTAAGGCCTTTATTTTGATATCGCTGGAGGACAGCAGCCATCTGGCTTCTGACCACGGCCTCGGCCGACGCGTGCGTTCGGCCGTGTTCCCGTGCGTCGGTCGAGGGGGTGCGGCGCTGAGACGGTGGTGCGCCGCGGCAGGTGGGCCAGTGGCTGCAGTCGCTGGGGCTGGAGCACCTCGTGCCCGCCTTCTTGGAGCAGAACGTGACGGGCGCCCTGCTGACCACGCTCGACTCGAGGCAGCTTCGACACCTGGGCGTCGACGGCGACGACAAGATCAAGGTGGGGCCGCCGGTGCGGCCGCCGGCGCTGTCACAGAGTGCGCGCGTTCGGGCTGAATGGTGGCGTATTATCGCACACTCGGTTGGGCTGATCGGTGATGTACTACCACACACTCGTTTTGGGCTGAATGGTGGTGTATTATTACACATTCGTTTGGGCTGAGTGGTGGTGCATTACCACACACTCGTTTGGGCTGAATGGTGGTCTATTATCACACACTCGTTTAGGCTGACTGGGGGTGTATTACCACACGCTCGTTTGGGCTCAATGGTGGTGCATTACCACACACTCGTTTGAGCTGACTGGTGGTGTAAGACCACACACTCGTTTGGCGGGATTCGCGTTTTCGGCAGCACAGGTGTGGACCTTGCCGCTATTGCTGGGCCTATAGATATTCGTTTTTTTGTGGTTTCGTGTTCCTTGCAAAGCGTGTATATGATTTTTAGGGGAGGCGATTGCAGGTTTACAGTGCCTTGGCTGTGTAACTCTCTCTCTCTCTCTCTCCTCTCTCTCTCTCTCTCTCTCTCTCTCTCTCTCTCTCTCTCTCTCTCTCTCTCTCTCTCTCTCTCTCTCTCTCTCTCTCTCTCTCTCCTCTCTCTCTCTCTCTCTCTCTCTCTCTCTCTCTCTCTCTCTCTCTCTCTCTCTCTCTCTCTCTCTCTCTCTCTCTCTCTCTCTCTCTCTCTCTCTCTCTCTCTCTCTCTCTCTCTCTCTCTCTCTCTCTCTCTCTCGCATTCCTCACTGTACCGCGCTGCAGCAAATCGGCGGATATCACGAGGTACGAGGTAACCTTTGATCCTTGTGAACCCACCATTTGCCTGTTGCGCAGGTGAAACGGAAAATAAAGGAGCTGAAGCTTCAGCTGGAGCGAGACAGAAAGCAAATGGAGCGGGAGAAGAAGGAGCGGGAAAGGCTGCTGAGGAAGGCCGAGAAGCTTGCCGAGAGGGCAGTGAGAAGGAAATAATGACTTCACCGCCCGAGGACATGATGACGGACATGACATATGATGGTGTGATGGCTTGTAAGGGAACACTGTGACGTCATCATCTGTGGAGACATTTCGAGGGCAGATTTCCCTGTGACTAGATACTGTACGCGTGTAATGAGGTACGGAGGACTCATCACGAGTAGCTGGCTAGGGTATACCACCTGACGAGAGGTCGGCCGGGACCGTGGCAGTGCTGGGTCGCGTGACCCGGCAAAGGTCGGCCAGTTGCCCCTGTGCTCCGTAGCGATCCCTGTCGGCCATTCGTGTCGGATCAGGCAGCTTTCAGTTGTGACCCGACCGCGTGGGAGCCACCTGCACATGCCGTGGTCTACAGCGTCGTGGCCCGGTCGGAGTCAGTCCGCTGTCGACTGCTCAGGTCGCGGCCCGGCCAGAGTCGGTCGGCCCTCCTCGGCTGCTCAGGTCGCGGTCCGGCCGGAGTCGGTCCGCTATCGACTGCTCAGGTCGCGGCCCGGCCGGAGTCGGTCGGCTATCGACTGCTCAGGTCGCGGTCCGGCCGGAGTCGGTCGGCTCCCTCGGCTGATCAGGTCGCGGCCCGGCCGGAGTCGGTCGGCTCCCTCGGCTGATCAGGTCGCGGCCCGGCCGGAGTCGGTCGGCTCCCTCGGCTGATCAGGTCACGGTCCGGCCGGAGTCGGTCGGCTCCCTCGGCTAATCAGGTCGCGGCCCGGCCGGAGTCGGTCGGCTTCCCTCGGCTGATCAGGTCGCGGTCCGGCCGGAGTCGGTCGGCTTCCTCGGCTGATCAGGTCACGGTCCGGCCGGAGTCGGTCGGCTTCCTCGGCTAATCAGGTCGCGGTCCGGCCGGAGTCGGTCGGCTCCCTCGGCTGATCAGGTCGCGGCCCGGTCGGAGTCGGTCGGCTTCCTCGGCTGATCAGGTCGCGGTCCGGCCGGAGTCGGTCGGCTCCCTCGGCTGATCAGGTCGCGGCCCGGCCGGAAGTCGGTCGGCTCCCTCGGCTGCCCAGGACCATCGCCCCAGACTGGGCACTGTTCTTCCAGCGACGCTCGCTATCCATGGTCTCGAGAAAGGCCATGATAAGCAGTCTAGCGCTCCATACCACTACCCACCACAACCCTCCAACCCGCTGGTGTCGCAATTGTCCGCAACGAACTGCATGTAAGCCTGGGGTGTCGCGTCTTTTCCTCAAATCCTCATGTAAGCGTTTTGTTTGCCACACGTTTTGTATCGTTCCGTTACTTTTGTACCACTACGCTTAGTAGTTAGTGCGCCCTTGGTACGACCAGCGTTGCTTTTGCAGACATATGGTGAGACATGACTGTACATGATGGCTCGTTATCCCAACATGTGTTAAATATTGAACTTAATAAAGACCAGGTGAGGCTATGACTCGCTCTCCCAGGATCGGTATTGTGACACGGGTTCTAAAAACGGGATGGATGGAATTAAGCGCGGTTCCAATCATGTTGTTACAGTCGGTTCAAAAACAAGCACAATATGATGTAGGTGTGAGAAAGCAAACGTGGAAGAGGCGAAAGCATGTGCCTAGCCGGCCTTGGAAAACGCACGTGACATGCAAGCTTCAAAGATATTCAAAAACACACTCCACCCTGCATTGCGCTGTCGCAGACAAAGCCATGGCGGAAAGGCCCTACCGCAAACGGGGAAGCAATCAGTGTCCTAGCATCACTCCGACGACCACCACAAGCCCCGAAATCTAGAACAAGTTACTAGGCATTCTTCAGTGAAGGCAGACGTTTGGGAATCGATTATTTCTTTCCAACAGGCTTCAAATTAACCGGGCGTGGCAGGCCCCGAAACAGCCGAAGGGGGAGGGGAGGGGGCACGGATGTCCTGACACCAGCCCAGCCCGCAGGTCATCTGGAGACGCCCTCTGACCCGAAGGTGCGGGATAGGGGGGGGGGGGGCACGCCATGGATGTCCTGACGCCAGCCCAGCCTGCAGGTCGTCTGGCGGCTCCCCCTACCCGAAGGTGCAGGAGAGGAGGGGGGGGGGGGGGCACGCCATGGATGTCCTGACGCCAGCGCAGCCTGGAGGTCACCTGGTGACGCCTCTGACCCGAAGGTCACAGCACTCAGCAGGGGTGCGTTCTTAACGAGCACGAGCGGTCACCTCGACGCTAGCGGAGCGGTCCCCGGACGCATCTCGAGCTATTCTCTCGTGTGGGGGTGGCGACACCCCGAATGCATGTCGGAAAAGGCTCTGTTCGTTCCACTACAGTAACGTGCTACAACAGCGACGGAAAAGGCTCTGTCCGCCCCGTTACAGTAAGGTGCTACAACAGCAACGCAATCGCCACTTATTGCACATGTGCACGTCATACAAAGCCGCCGTCGAGAGGTAAAATCCCATATGTTCATTTGTGGCCATCTTGTGCTTTTTCAACAACCATTTGCTGCTTTTGGTGTTCATTTTCAGCCACTTTACCTTTTTTGTCATTTGATCCGCCCACTCATGCTGAATTCGGTTATTTAAACAATCAGGTGAAATTTTCACAAACTTTTAGCCCTTCCTTTTAGCAAAAAGGTCTTGAACATCTCAACTATTGGTTTAGGTATCCGACTTCATCACGAGAAGACGAATCAGATGACATAAAAAAACGCAACGTGGCTAGAACTGAACATATCGGGTTTTACCTTTGGACGGCAGCATCCTGTGAACCCTCACGGCTCATACCACACTCGCACATTCCTGTGGTGTGACGGGCGAGTCTGACCGAGGCCCACCACCAAAACGCGCACCGTGAGGTCCGGACACGAACAACAGTCCATTCGTATCCGGCCATCGCGTGGTTCTCAGGCCATGCAACGCAACACCGCGCCAGCGAGAAGCGACGCCGCGCCAGCGGGGCGAGCGGGGGCGTCGGCTCCGGCGGCGGTCACTGCTCCGTCACCGCCACGCCGGGGAAGGCGCGTCGCAGCCGCGCCAGCTGAGCGGGGCTCGACACCACCGTGAGCAGCGTGTGCTGCGGGTCGGCCGGGTCCGGCTCCTGCCGCACCAGGTCGCAGTGCTTGAGCACCCAGCCGTAGGTGGCGCCGCCGGTGAGCGCGCGCACCACCTGCGTGCGCCGGCCGGTGGCCGCCTCCAGCGCCCTCTCGATGCTATGGCGCAGCTCGGCGAGCCCGAGCCCCGCCGTCGCCGACACGCACAGCATGCCGTCCGGGCGCTCGGCCACCAGGTCAGCCTTGTTCCCGACTGTGACGGCGCTGTCGAGCAGCGCCGGTGGCAGGCCCAGCTGGCGTAACGTGGCGAGCACGTGCGCCGCCTGCGCGACGCGGTCCGGGTGTGCTAGGTCGACCACGTGCAGCACCACGTCGGCGGCGGCCACCTCGCTCAGCGTGGCACGGAAGCCGTCCAGCAGCGCCGCCGGCAGGTGCGCCATGAAGCCGACCGTGTCGAGGAACACGTGACGTAGGCGCGCGTGCGCCGCCCGGTGCGCCGTCACGTCTAGCGTGGCGAACAGTCGGTCACGGCCGCGCAGGTCACCGCGCTCGGACAGCGCACCGATCAACGATGTCTTGCCAGCGTTCGTGTACCCAACCACGCCGACGACGGGTACCTGGCGCTCGCGGCGAGAGGCCCGCAGCAGTTCGCGGTGGCTGTGCAGCCGGCGCAGCGCTCCGCGCAGCCGCTGCTCGTGCAGGTCGAGTTGATGACGGCGCGCCTCCGTGTGCTGGCCGGCGGCGCGCAGCCGCGAGCGCTGGTACGGCAGCTGCGCCAGCGCCACCTGCAGGCGCGCCGCGCCGCTGGCCGCGTGCTGTCGGAAGATGCGCAGCACGACGCCGTAGCGGTCCAGCACGGGCAGGCCGAGCGCCGCCTCCAGCTCCGCCTGCTGAAGCCCGCTCAGCTGCTCCACGTTCAGCAGTACGGCCGTGACGTCCGGCCGCCGGCGCAGCCGCTCGACCAGCGCGCGCAGCTGGCCGCTGCCCAGCACCGTCTTGGAGCGTGCGTTCAGCACCGGCTGCCGGAGCGTGTCGACCACCCGCCAGCCGGGCAGCGAGCGCACCAGCGCAGTCGCCTCAGTCAGCAGCAGGTCGGCCCGCTCCAGCCGTTGCCGCTCGGCGCCCCACTTGGTCTGCGGGTGCAGCAGCAGGAGGCGGTGAGCGCCGGCGCCGGGCCCCGTCGGCTCCGGCCATAGCTCCTCCAGCGGGTCCCAGTCGTCATCCGGTGGCAGCGCCGTGCAGAGGCGACGCGAGCTGGCGGCAAAGCTGGCCAGCAGCCATTTGGAGCAGAGTGGCAGTGTTTGGGCAGAGCAGACCTTATGCAGCCACCAGATATGCATCTTGATGATGGGCGATTCAGTATGCTCAGTCAGGGATGAACTGCAACTTCTGCCAGGTACTGATCACAGATGTGGTCTTGTTGACTTACTTGATTGGATAAGAAAAGTACTTCTAGTGCTGCAGGAGGTCAGAAAGTTTCAGCTTATCATTATAAACATAACAACCAAAGGTAATAGCTCCACACACATTGTATGGTAAACAACAGCAATGCTGATGCTAAAAACAGCCTTTTGGTTGAGATAGGAACCTCATTCATGCCAAAATAACCTGGTTTGATCACAAAACTAGACAAATTCAAAACAGCCAAATATTTTTTATCCACTGCCAAGCAGCTGACTGTGAACCATGGCTGACTTTGATAAGATCTTGTAGGGGCAGTAGCTAGGTGCAACTTCCAATTTAGAGCGAATCATCAAAATTTGGGAGCACCTAATATTGAATTATTCTATTGAGGGTACCATTTGTTGCATCTCTTTTATATAAAAATAGTTGAGATTGCAGAAAAAGACCAAATATGATGGTAAATCATATTTGTCAGGGACAATTAACCTAACTATCTTCCCCAAATGGCATAGTCTACCATCCTTTTTCAGCCATGATTACTTCTGTCTGTAACATCATGTTGGCATGTTTGTTTGTTTTATGCAGACTGCATCATGCAGCTATGGTTGTCTTGCCTTTTCACATGACAAGCAAACAGATTTACATCATCTATCAATCCAGCATAATACAAGAACTGATAACCATTTCAATAAAGGCATGTTGCAGAAAAACCAAATCATCTACCTCTCCACTCTCCTGGTTTTTCTACAGTTTTTTACTACCATCTCATCCACATGCCCGTTCCTCACATATGCACCCAACAACTTATGTAATAACAAAATGACCTCTGAACACAAAATGCAAAGTGAATTATGGATGACGGCCCCGCAACATTTGCACTGACAGGACTTCCATTACGTGGAATATGACAAAGAACAAGTCAGCGACCTCTCACTACACCACGGACAAGCACGCGCGTTACACCAAACAGCATCAGCTGTGTGCCAAACCTGCTTCAATATCATCCGCGGTTTACATAACCTACGTGTCAGCGCCCCACACCAGCCAATGTAAGCACAATCCCAATGCCCGCCCAACTCAAGGCGATATGAATTCAATCCAATGCGATGTATACCAGGCGAAACCGTCCAGACAACGCATTTCTCGGCAAAAATCCCTACGTGCCGCTCAATCCACCGTCACTTCGTAATACGCTTGTTTTGTATTAAGAGCGTCATATTTGTCTTGTACAGACTTACGAAAACGATTGCTGACCTCAAATAATCCCGGATTTAAGTCAGCTGATGGAAATGTCAGATGTCGATAGATGCAAACAAAAATATTTTGAGGAGGTTCAAGATAAAAATATGGAGAATACAAGAGCCTCAAACACTTTTTTTGGACACAATCAATCGCTTAGTCTTGATAAATTAATATTATTTAGCTGAATGTAGCAGTTACATTTTGAAACTTATCACTCAAACAAAAGTTGAGTGAAGAGTAAGCTGGCGAAAATTTCTACCGGAGAACTTCAGCCACCGGTTCATCTCGAACCACGAATGATTTTATCTAGTTACATTCCATTAGAAGATACCCGGGGTGTTCGTATTCTGCCCACTGGCCCGAAGTAGAATCGGCACATTTGTCGTTACTGGTGAGAGTGCTAGGTATCTGTCTGCATGTCTGTGTAACAAATGTCGAGGGCAGCATCACTGATAGCTCTGTCCTCTAACTGTGGTCGGTTCACTTTCTGATGAAATTCCTTGGACTTCTGCAGGGCGATGCACCTATTTATACCGAAGATGTGTAGTTTCCTGTCCTGTTGGGGGGGGGAATCAGCCCCTCCCTTGAGTCCAGCCTCATCAGCTTTGAGACGGAGGTGTTCCTAACCTGGAAAGAAACCTGTTGGTGCATTTTTGGGCAGGTATGAAGGCTGCTATTGCTCAACATCCTCAACATATTTTGTGGAACTATGCCCCTCCTACACACAAGGAGGGGGTTCCTACTTAGCAAAATCACTGAACAGTTTTATTTGCTTTCTCAAAAGCACACAAGCATGAATTACACAGTGTGTTGGGCTAAAATGATCCCAAACAGTGAAGATGGAAGGATGGCTGTGCAGGTGATAAGATTTGATCACAGCTAAGAGCTTTTCAGCTTATTGTCTTCCTGGATATGGTGCCTTTTGGCACATTTCATCAGGAAGCTTCATGTATATGTTACAATACAAGGTGGCTGTTGCAAACTACCAGTGTCTGTTGCAGGGTATGGACATTTGAAATTCCCCTTGAACTGAATATTGCTGTCACAATTGTTTCCCAGTGCACCTATTGTTTGTGACAATGGTTAGCTCCATACAGGAATAGTTACACCACTGAAGTTCAGATCCAAAGATGTTGTTGCCTGATTCCCTATGGAGCCCAGAGTCCTGATCCCTTTTGAAAATTATGTAGTCATGCATGCAGTCCTTTACTATGGTTTGTTGTGGCCATCTGGATATCCAGCAAACTTGCATGACACATAAATCATTTATATTTATATTAAAGTATGTAGTAATAAGCATGTTTGATAACATTTGTTTATAATAACCACCATGTGGCAGTTCTAACAGTGAACACATATTCTTCTGTATTTCAGGTGTGTGTTGTGCTACCAAGGATAAAACAAGCCCAAAAACGTCATCAGCCACTGGAGATCAAAGTGAGTAACTGATAAAATGTGTGAATAACTGGTACAGCTGTGGTGATTGTTGATGCCATCGTGATTTTTCCCACCGGGACACTGCCGATTATTTCCATCTTGACCGCACACATGTCGGTGGAACCCGAAGCAACACCGGCCTTCGCCGATGGATGGCCCAGTAGCGGTGGCTGGCGGTGTCACTATGGCGGTCCAGGTCGATATTGCTGTAGTGTGTCCTGGAGGCCACGTGCACCCTGTCGTGGCTCCCGCGGTGCCGTTGGTTCAGACAGTGACGTCTGTAGTGTACAGGTGCCGGGTGCGGGCCTCCTGCTGGAGTTCCCATTGTCGATGGCCACCGATAGAGTGCGCTGTGGCTGCGCTTGTGATCGGTATAGATGGCGCTTTGGAGTACCACGGCTAACGTCTGGATTGCGCTAGTTAGATTCTTACTTTTTCAAACGCTTCGTAGTTTGATCATGGTGCTCTTGGGTGTGCCCTTTAAGCAATAGGATACAGTGTATGCGATTTCAAATATGTTCCGTTGACGTGACTGAAGAGGTTTGAAATAAAGCAACCGAAAGCAAATTGATGCATTTGCCCCCGCCAACCATTAGTGCTGGGTTCAGTTCAGGTTCCGATTTATCCAGTCAAGGCACGAAATTGAATCAAATTGAGAGTGGAGATGAGTGGAACACACCATTTTTGACGACCTGAGACCGGATAAGCTCAGTTCTGAATCACCGTTAAGTGGGTTAGACTTTTGCCTAAGTTAGGAAGCAGCTGTTCCCAAATACCCTCCGCCCTCGCCCATCGCCCTCCCGATGTCACCGTTAAGTTCAGTGCCGTCTTTATTATTTATATTGTTAGGTGACGACATTGTGGTCTTCTCAACAAATTCATTCGATGCGAGCCGATTTTCTGCCTTAATGGCAGGCATTTCGTTCCTGATCATGCAGATTGTAGATAATGCTCGGCGATACCTTGTATGCATTACGTTTTCATATTCTGTGATAATGTAAACATTATGAGTCCATATTTCACTGTCCAGGCACCCCAAAATGGATTTCGTGGAATGGACTTTGCTTAGATACCCGCGAATCCTCTACTGCCATTTTGGCACGCATTGTGGGGCCGTGCAAAACGCAAGCTCAGCATTCGATCATGAAACTGGCCGGAGGAAAATTTTGTTTTCTTCGCGCGCGTGGTTTCTTGTTCCGTACTGGGAACATGTTCGCGTGGTGCGCTTAATGACATTGTCCCCGCTCAACGTGTGCAAGGTATTGGTAAGTTGTTATTGCAGATCAGTTCTGCGTGGCGAACTCGTGACCACCACCGTCATGGCCTCCTCGGACTTCGATGTACTTCCCGCACGATACGCATAGTTGTTCGCACGCAGTGTGTGGAGCCGCCTTCTTACTATATGTGACTGGCGGCCACGTTTACGCTCTTCTCCCTGCCGGTTACTCGCGCCGAGATTCGAAGCCGAGCGCTCAGAGTGAGCCACCGTAACCGCCGTGTCGAGCGCTCAGAGTGAGCCACCGTAACCGCCGTGTCGAGCGCTCAGACTGAGCCGCTGCGGCCACCGCGCCGAGCGCTCAGACTGAGCCGCCGCAGCCACCGTGTCGAGCGCTCAGACTGAGCCGCCGCAGCCACCGTGTCGAGCGCTCAGACTGAGCCGCCGTAGCCGCCGTGTCGAGCGTTCACCGTCCGGCTGTTATCTGCGCCGCCTCAATGTGTGCCGACGCGGGCATCCTTGACCGCGGCGACAGCCTTGACCGTCGCGCCGAGCAAAACCTCGCCCCGGCGGTCGGCCGTGACCGGCGAACGGTCGGTTGGTCTGGGTCAGCAGCGGCCCGCCGGTGACCAGTTTTCGCCTCGGTGGTGCGGCGACCCGTTTTTCCTCGCGGCACGAGGTCGGCCGGTGCCGCGTTAGCTCGCATCCCACCGGAGTGCTGTGCTCAGGCCGGGCCAGGCTGGGCCGAACGGGAACGAGCTGGACTGGGCTGGGTTGGTCGGGGCCGGAGCAGGCCGGACTGCGCTGGCCCGGGTCCGTTTACCCTCCACCCCGGGTAGGCCGGGGTTTGTCCCGGGCGGGGCGTCTCAGAGGTGCCCGCGGTCCTCCGACACCGCTGTCTTGTGTCGGTCTCTGGCGGTGACTATTGTTGTGATGTAGTTACCTGCGACGGCATGGATAACACCTTTGAGAGGGCGTTTCTTCATGGACCTAGCTCAGAAAAGATTGCAGGGTTGTTGTTTGTACTATCCTAGAACCCATATCCTGACACCTCGCTCGTGCCGTAAATCTGGTGTCTGCCCAGCTGAGGCCTGACATATAGGAATAACGCGAAGATGACGCGCTCTCTCGCGTGTGTGGCAACATTGGCCGCCAACGACTCTCCATGAATGGGCGTGTCTCGGATCCTCCTAGATCGTTGCGATGTCTACACCATTAGCACTGATGATCATTAAGGCTAATAACGATTATCGCCTGAATATATCAACGAGTTTTGGTATTTTTGTTTCAAGGGACTGGTGGAACTGATGAATGTGTTTTCCTAGTAGTTGAGGGACGTGTCTTTTCCCATATATATATATATATATATATATATATATATATATATATATATATATATATATATATATATACGCATGCATCATAGTATGGGAAATAGCTACAAATAGCTCAGCTGCAAGTTTGACTTTAAACCTAGCAATTGTAGCGCAGCAAACAATGTCTTCTGTAAACAGTCGCCAGCCAGCTATCTCAAGCCTCCGCTCTAGGCTAGCTTCCGCCCGGCACGTACGACTGAGAGCTATTAGTTATGTAGCATGTAATGTTGACTTGCCGTTTATTTCATGCGGCATTACCATTAGCATGCTTACAGCAGCTGAAGTAGGGAATGAGGGGTCAGCTATGGTCAGGTATCAGTTTATTGTTGTGACAACTGACACTGAAAAATATGACCAGCCCTTGGATCTTATAGGTAGCAGACAACCTTCCACTGATTTTGGCAGCATAGGATACAAGTGTATAGGATATATGTGCTGTGTAATATCTTTCGGTTCCTGGCTGAGATTTGGTAAACCCCAGATCAGTCAAAAAATATTTATTACTAATGTGGTATGCTGTTCTTTTTGACACTCTAAAATGGTCTTCATTTGTCTGTGGTGTGCTATGTTTCTTCATGCTACCATTTTAGGCTGAATCATATTGCTCGCTGACACGACCTTGTTAGAAATGATCGGTTCACGATTCAGCTCATAAAATTTACGAAGAATGTGTTTCAGCTTATGACGGAAGGCGGCATTTTTCCTAAAGAGCCGACTCAGCTCGTGGCTCACCCCAAACGCACTGGCTCACGAGCTTGTTCACGGTTCAGCTCGAGTTCAGCACAAGTCTGGTTGCATGAGATGCCCCTCATCCATTAGTCCCAAGTTTGACTTGCGTAAATTCTGCCAAAGCGAGTATCCCACCTTTGGAGCATATCTCGAAGGCATACTCTGGTGAAACCTCGACTAGTTAGTCTAATAATAGCACTGGGCAGTGCTACTGCCTCACCGTCGAGACATAATAAGCATGCCAATTTTAATTATTTTCGAGTCCAAATTCCGCTGTCAACGCTTGGTATCAGCACTACGCTTCTTCCCTGCAGTTATCGCAAGCGCCGTCGTCATAACAACGACCGTGCGCATCCCCCCCCCCCCCCCCTACTGGTACGGATAAAAGAATGTAGAATGTGATTGGCCCAGCGGGCAGCGGCCTGCTACCGAGGGCAGGGGTCTGCACTGGTTAAAGTTTTAACCAGTTCGTCACATGAGTCACGTGCTACTCCCATTCCCAAAGCCAAAGCGCGTCTTGAAAAGAGCCGCTCTGGTAAACGCCAAAAGAGAGAAATCAGTGCCATAAGATAACGTTTTGTTGAATTCGCGAGATAAAAATATCGTGCTTGCATATCTTTTTTGTATAAACAGTGCGCTTCGATTTTCTTGGCACTCACAACGAAAAAATTTTGACATAGTACTGTGTCTCAAGAATGACAGGGTACACACGTTGAAAAATGGAAGGCAAATGAAATGCATTATTTTCGTAGTGCTGTGTTGGGAGTCAAAGATTTCTCCCGCGGGTTTGGCTACTTAAAATCGAAATTCTTAACCATTCAGAAGGATTTGGAAAAATATGATGTTACGGACCAAATTGTACGCGTATGATGTAACGTACGCGTACAGTTCGGGTACAGTACTTTCAATATGCGTGCATTACAATACGCGTACAATACTTTTTTGTTTAAGTACAAGAAAGGTTGGATGCTGTCTTTAAGCGAGTACGCGGACAGGGTGTATCCATGGCATTTCACGATCAGGAGTGTCGTGAGAAAAGGTGGGATGCTGTCTTTAAACGAGTATGCGGGCAGGGTGTATCCATAGCATTTCACGATCAGGAGTGTCGTGAGAAAAGACGACGTTTTCCTGTTAAGACAACAGCCATGTTGTGAAAAGCTTTTAGTCTACGCTGATCCCAACCGTAAACGTCACGGCAATTCCACACGTATAGCACGTTGAGCATTTAAGGACAGCTGAGTGCGTTATTCTTGTACATGGAGGGATATATTTAAGCAGACCGATTTTCGTTGCCAAGTACCTTGCACGTTGTGCAGTGAACCAAAAAGCAAACAATTGGTGGGAATCGTTACATTTCGGCGGAAATTTATAATTGTGTTGAGACCACAAAATTTTATGCAAATTTGTCTGTGGATGTCTTCTGTGTTTCATCAGTGTGTCTGTGATGTGGGAACGCCATATTTTTAGCCTCCATTATTTCATTGGCTGCATGTCCCGACGTCCCGTTTGTGCATTATGTCAATGAAGTCACTGCCAACATGTTTTCGGCACCCGTTTTCGCCCGAATGTACATAAATGGGCTTTCGCCAATCAGCTGGGACATTCCCGGCAAGCCGGCTTTTCATTCAACAGGCTTCTGAGCTCCGAAAGAAGTGGCGGCGACTTTTCAGGTTTGTGTGGTCACTGATGCTTTTCCAGCATTCCAACAAATGAGTACTTCTTGCACGAAGCCATGTTTGGCCTACTTGGAGCGTATCGTGAGTCTGATCTGTAAAATTCACTTCTGGGTTTCGGGAATGTTGCTGGCGTGTCAAGCGCAGTGACAATATCCCGGTCGTTGCTTGAGAAAAGTGCAAAAAAAACGCGGATTCATAGAAACACGGGTGCATGGCCATCGTGGAAAGGATTCCCTCGTCTGCGTGCGGAGCGTGCAGTCCGTTATTGCGCCATTTGTGTTCGATTTCAATAGTTCAGTCGCGTGTATTGCGGTTCCGGCCGATGGGATCGGAGAGTTCGTTCCAAGTACGAGTGAACCTCAAGGCCCTGATCTGACCACGTCAGCGCGGCAGCTCTAACTCAACGGACTGTTTTATGTCGAGACTTCCACGTGCCATGACACGGGCGTCTCCTGCCATCTTGACCTTCTTGGCGAGTTGCCAACGGGATGATCAGGCAAATGTCTCTCGCTAGATGTCTCTGTGCGACGAAGTCTTCCGGTGCCATTGCAAATCATGCTAGAAGCGTCCATTTGCGTGTATGATTGGTCTAAGGTGATGAAGGGAGCGCCCATGGCCCGACAGTCCAGCCTCTCGGAATGCATATTTCTCAACGCATCTAACCCACGTTACTTTAAGAAAAGCAAAAAAGCGTCGTTGAAGTTCTTCGTATCCTGTGAACTACTTCTTTAACCAGCACAGCAGTCACAAACGTTGAATTGCGCCTAACAAAGACAGGTTTTGTGGGATATTTGTTTTGCCTCCGTGTGTTTGCAAGGGTCTAGAATAACGATATCCTGGCTCAAATCACCACTGGAAGAGACAAATCGAGGCCAGGGCCGTGATCACTCCCTGGCCCTTTCCCTGGTATGAATCGGCACCTCTGGATCATGCCATCTGCAGCATTGTCCATCACGCTATGTGAGATCACATGTTTCACGCCTGGCAGGTTGTAACACCTAGCGAGGCGGAAATGAGAACCAAAGCTCATAAGTCGGTTGTCATGTGTGTGAGACATCGTCTGGTCCCACCGGCATTGGACGCCCGCCTTGGATGCTGTCGAACCGTGGGACACGACAGCCTAGCACCCGCTTACCTGAAACGGAGCGACAGCCTAGCACCCGCTTACCTGAAACGGAGCGACAGCCTAGCACCCGCTTATCTGAAACGGAGCGACCTAATACGTGCAACAAACGGCTTAATGGGCTCGGTGTGTATGTATGTATATATACATATATAAGAAATATATAACACATGTCATGCCTGAAAACCGCCAATAAATGCACTTAACGGTTCAAGCAGTTCGTGAAGTACGCTTGAGGGTCTCACGCAGGAGCCTTCCATAACAACCGGTAGCATGTAGCTTCGAAGACCGTTGCCAACAAGGTCATACAAGCAGGACATAATCAGGGCATTTTTCTGCACCGAGTTTTTTTAATCGTCAATGTGACGGCGCCACCTTGTCGCGTGCCTGTGCAGGTCACGAAACTCCCGTCATAAGGCCTCAATGGCACACATGCACAGATTCGACAGCATGTGTAACAGTGTCTATGATTTCTTGACGGGAGGGGGAGGGGGGGGGGGGGGCGGTGCGTGGGAAGTGGCGTCACCGCAATATGTGAGCAGTCTTGGGCCCGGAGCCGGGACAAACGTGTTGGTCAAGGCATGGCGGCGTTGATATGTAGCACCGTCCGCAAGTTACTTAGCGAGATTGCCCGCTGCACGTCTGCGACGCGTCGCATCACGCGACCTCCGGACCCAGACCTCCGTACCTGCCGCGGAACGGTCGGCCGGGCTGCGCTCAACCAGCCGAGCTTCGGAGACCCGGCCTTCTCAGAAGCGAGGCGGCCCCGATGCTCATGCGAGCGGCGGAAGCGACGCCGGCGCGTGCTTGCTGCGCAGGGCAGCGCTCGGCCGGGCGGCCGGCGATGTGTGAGCCGTGTGTGAGGCTGTGCAGGCGCGGGGCCATGTGGCGGTGAGAGGTGCGGCCGTGGGCGCTGTGGCTGGCGCCGCGAGACGGAGCGCTCCGTCGCCGTCCCGCCGGTTTCCCGGGCCATCCCTCAGGACACGGCACCTCCTCGGCCAGACCGGCCGCGCCGCTGCCGGCCGTCCGACTGGGCTGTGGGATCGGGCGGAGCTGGGCTGGCAAGTGGTGCTGCATGCGGCGCTTTTGTTGGAGGTCAGCTGTGCTGTGCTGTTAGTCACGGTGTAGGCGTTGTAATCAAGTTTGTTCTGGAAGCTTGTCACTATCAGGTCATTAAATTCGCTGCATCTCAGCGGGGACCGGGGCCCGTTAGAAGGTTTCTGCGGTTGGAACCGAAGAGTAATCTTGCCAGCAGGAACTGTGTGCCATGGTGCCATGCCCCTTGCATACCCCTCCCCCTGTAACACCAACAATCAGTGACCGGTGTGAAAAAGAGGAGCGACTGCCTGCTTCTGACTGGCCGGAGTAATTTCTGTGTAACTCCGTACTTCTACGCGGGTTTTATGAAGTCGGCAGCGCTCCTCCGAAGTGAATCGTAAAATGCTCAGGTTGAATTTCATTGACATTGACGTTTTCACTGGCAGTGACAACGTCATCTTGGACCCGGCAGTTTTGGACGCCTTTAATGAATCATAACCATGTCACTAAAATGGTAAAAATCCATCTTCGGTCGAGTTTGGGTAATACCAAACTGGTCTGCCATGCGACAAATAATCAAGCTAGGAATAACCAGCCAGGTTTTATGTTGTAGAAGCGAATGTTCTATAGTGAACGTATGTAGGCGATCATAGCGTGCATGAGATGTATTGCATGCGATCATGTGATCTATAGCATGTGATCTTAAGACAAAGAACAAGACCATGCGAGCCTAAACCGTGTGGGCCAGATTTAAGGACACCAAACTGCTACGCTTGTGATAAATGCAGCTGGTGTTTTGCACCGCTTCAGTCGTCATGCTACTTATGTGCAGATAGAAGGCAATTTATATTTCCATTTGGCATCAACTTGGCCCGCGCGACAGTACTGCCATATAACCAAAACACTCAGCATCTGCTAACGTTGCCAGTGAGGTCAGGTGATTTGAAGCGCATGTTTTGTCGGACAGAAAGCGTAGAACAGCCACAACCACCAGAGTTACACATATTACGAAAGTACGTACCGGAATGACTCAGCTATTTTCCGCTGCTGGTTGATCCAGTCTCAAACGTCCTACGCCTCTGCTGCTCTTGACTTTGCGCCGTCTCCTCTATGACCGGTACTGTTCGTTTTGCGACGATGCAGAACATTTTTAGAATTTTACGATGGTTCCGAAGTGAAATTGTTTGCCCTGGTAAGATCAGCTGCGCTTATGAAGCCCAACGGAAGCTTGCTTAAGTGTCTAGTAAGTTCCTACTTCAATTGTTCTTGTAAAAAGAATGTTACGGGCGTTGAAGTCAGTAGTTTCTCTCTACTTGATGCAACCGCACTAGAGGTAGCATTTTTGGCAGTTATTCCACACGCCACAATATTGAATCATTCTCTCTTTTTCGCACAGTTTGCAGGTTAGTTCAGCGGTTTGGCTACCCGGATGGAAGGCCTACGTGATTCAAGCGCGCCTCCGCTTCATAGCATTGGGCGCCCCTGGGCACCAAATCTAGTGAAGCCCCTGGAATCTTAGTAACACTCCTGGTATTTAGCCCGAGGCCTCTTCATTCAGGACCATTCGCCTCCCTCAAACGCTCGCCTACGGGATATGAAATATAAGTGTGCCATATGACACCCAAATTATATCAAATTTATTTCTACTTTCTCGAAACCATAACGTTTTCAACGTTACTAGGATAGGCGCCTCGCTTGACCGTAAGCAGAGATGACAGTGGAATATGTGGTGATTTAAATTGGGTTGGATAACTTCAGACCGGTCAGATAACTTAAGATCGGTCAAGGATGTTTTTCTTCCACGTGGTTGTCCTTTGATATGTAAGAGCCGTAGCCGGTGCTAAATGGTCGAGAAATTAATTGAAATTCCGCAGTGTCCGTATTATCAGTGACAGATAGCAGTGGGTTGAATTCTTAACACTGGAGAGTCACATTGTCACCATGATTTAGCACCGCTGGCATTAGATGTTAAGCCATTCTTATAACATATTTCCGTCTTCTGGAAACGCTCTCTCTCCAAGCTGGCGTGCGGGTGCCGATAGTCTAGTAGTTGACGCGCCTGCGTGAAGCACTGCGCGTCGGGAAAACCAGAGGCGCGAGGCTCTATTCCCCGTAGTGCCCACCCTTCCTGGCAGGGTGGGAAGTAGGTGGCATCATAACGCCTCAGCAACCTAGTGTGTCATAAAGCCCCAATGCCCCAATGATGACGACAAGCTGAGATGGGATTTAAGGGGGGGGGAGGGGTATTAAAGGGAGTGTATCACATTTGAAGATATTGAAGCAAGCATCGGATATGATGGAGAAGCTGACCTATAACCATTAGTATTTCCTCTGTTTAGTAAATACACTCCTCATTGCTTCATGGTTTGAATGCGTCATCGTGCTTTACTCAACATTGATTAAGGGCCAATTGAGGCCGTTGCATCAAGAAATCGCGCTCGTGAACACCATATATGAAAGCCTCGACAATTACATTTTGAATTGCCTTGATCGCCGCATGGCTTATGGAATAGCAGGATGTGAATGACGTTATTCTGACGTCACGAATGCTAATGAGACTTTTAAATACACCCCCCCCCCCCCCCCCCCGCCATGTACCTTTCCCCATTTTCGCGCGCACGTGGCGCAAAAACAAACTAGGGGGCGTAGGTCTTAAAAAGGGCAGAGTTGTGGACAGCACAGAAAGCTCTTTAAGATGGTTATTTTAGTTCAAAACCCATGTAAATGTGGAACGCTCCCTTTAAGCAGTAAGTAATTTGCTTGCGAGACCGAGCAAGCGTTCGCACAACGCGGACAAAGTTTGTCGATAAGTCTAAAGTCCACCCCGTGTTTACGTTTATGCTGACAACTGAAGCCGTTTTTCACGCAGCGTCGCCGGCCCAGCTCTGCTTCGCGTATGGTGGCAGTCGTCAGAGCCCGCCCGACACCGCCAGACTTCAGGGCAGAGCGGCCGCCGACCCTGGACATTCCAGCCGGGACAGTGCGCACTATTCGGCACTAGTACAGCCCTCGGGGCCCGCCCGACACCGCCAGACTTCAGGGCAGAGCGGCCGCCGACCCTGGACATTCCAGCCGGGACAGTGCGCACTATTCGGCACTAGTACAGCCCTCGGGGCCCGCCCGACACCGCCAGACTTCAGGGCAGAGGCGGCCGCCGACCCTGGACATTCCAGCCGGGACAGTGCGCACTATTCGGCACTAGTACAGCCCTCGGGGCCCGCCCGACACCGCCAGACTTCAGGGCAGAGCGGCCGCCGACCCTGGACATTCCAGCCGGGACAGTGCGCACTATTCGGCACTAGTACAGCCCTCGAGGGGGAGGGGGTTTGCCACCGCGAAGTCGGCGGCTAACGTTCTCCGTAGGTCAGCCCCAGTCGCCGCATCAGTCGCCCGCGCGGCTGACGTTCTCCGTAGGTCAGCCCCAGTCGCCACGTCAGTCGCCCGCGCGGCGCCCTCGGTGGCCGCCGCGCCATGACCCTGCCCTGGGCGGTGCACTGGGACACAATCACCCGAGGTCAGCTACCCCGCAGGTCTGTGACTCTCAGACGGGCCCGGCAGACGGTCTCAGATCACCGTGACGGGGCGAGGGCACGCGACGTCACGGCCGTGGACCAGCCGTGGACGTCGGCGGTGCTTAGACGGCATGGGCTGGTGTTTAGAGCGCTCCCAGGGCAAGGCCGTTGTTTCTGTGGCCGCCGGCGCTGCCCCAAGTCGAAAGCTTCGCACGCCCATTACTTGTCTGGATCCCAGAGCGAAGCGGGCTATGCATGCCCATCCACAGCGCTTGTGGGTGACTTAACAGGAGAAGGTATGCAGACGTTCTTTGTGTGCCGTGCACACGGATTACTGGTCTTAAAGTAGATCCAAGGAGAGGTATTTGCACGATACCACTTTTTACCACAACCCTGCTTGTAGTTTTTGCCCCGGCCAACGATTCACTGTATGCTTTTGTGTCAAGTTGGAAAGATTGTTACTCTGGCGCCAGTTACTTTAATACAAATATGTCCAGGCATCCCTGGGGATTTTACGAAGCTCCCGGAACGCCAAATGGTTTAGGCCATTGTGCTTGAAAGTAGATAAATGACGTTGCGTGCTAACAGTGCTGATCTGTGTGCTGTTGGACACGCGTAGGCTGGTAAACGAAGATTAGAAGAAGATTAGAAGATTAGAAGATTAGAGATGCGGTGGGCACAACGTTTTTTGGCGTTTGCCACTGACGGCGCAGCGGGAGGGGGGGGGGGGGGGGGGGGTAGAGAGATGGTTACTCCCCTTTAAGCGAGTATGGGTGAAAGAGCATGACTTCCCCTAAACATTTTGGGAGACACTTTTGCTGAAACGAAAGGCTGTAGGTTCACGTCAGTTACCAAAATTCAGATCAAGGATCAGATCAGGGATCGTCAAGGATCAGATCAGGCCCCTATGACTAGAGCTGGATGGTTCTAGATGGGACTTGAAGAACCTTCTCGACATCACGATGGCCGTTTGCGGAATCATGAGACCGCCATTATGAATTTGGTAGGCCATGCTCTAGATCAGGGGCCCATTTTGTGCAAAGGACGCCCATTTGCTGGTTCGTGAGACACCTATTCTTGAACAAGAGACCCTTGGAGCGGTCAGATGCCTCAGTTTTGGGATAATGAGGCCCTTTGTTGAATTTGGAGTACTCCTTTGTGAATCATGACGATCCTGTTCTGGATAACGAAGCCCCTTTATGTATCAGCAGGCCCTGCTTTGGGAAAGCGGGGGCCCGTCGCTGGATTGAAAGAGTTCTGCGTTGATAAAAATGCCCTCCAGTCCTGATTTGTTAATGGTGACATTTATTTAGATGTGTATTGACGCATGTAACAATTTGATCAGGGGTCAAGTGCCCGCCGCCCCCTTGAATACGACACCGTCCATGTGAGAAGGCCACATTGTTTTCAGGTCGCTCCCTGTAAAACCCTCTCCCCAGCTTAAAATTCCGTGGCGCTGCCATTGGTGTTCGCCATTATCCGCGGATGGAGTGGGAAAGAAAAAGAGGAAAAAGCTCAGTCCAGTCCAACGCCGGCGGTGCCAGGATTAGGACCGGCGTGTCGCCTCTTTTTCCTTTTTTTCGTTTTCTCATTTTTTCCACCGGGTGATAGTGAATGCCGAAAATTCGTTCCCCGACTCTTCTTTTAATATTAATTTACCCGCCCACAAGTCTTCAGCTGGAGGCAGGTCAGTGCTGTTTGGGCTTAAAGTCGTTTATCTATTCACATGTCCTGCCTTCGTACGGTTTAGGCTCAGGTGATCTTAATTTACGTTTTGTATATATATATATATATATATATATATATATATATATATGTATACACCTAAATTACGGTACATATATTTTAGAACCTGTTCTCAAGGCTTATCACATCTGACCGAATTTCCCCGTAAATCACCGTATGTGCGTTTACCTGTATGTAGATGACTTTCTAAGGTGTTATATGTTCATTATTTTAGGTGGCTGTGATCGCGGTACGGGCTGACCAAGCCGCCATTGACAACTGGATCCCGGACGATGCATCACCGCCCCATAAAGACACAACCGTTTGCTCGTAGTGTTTCGATTCAAGTGATAACGGATTAAGGGGATGGCTGCCTATCTGTCTTTCTCTCCGACTGTTTTCTCGAACAAATGTATCGTACGTTCTTTCTGCATATGCAATTGAATACCTCGTGTCGCATTTCCAGCGGTTGTGGTGACGAGGACATTACTCTATTGTTCCTGTAGGCCCTGCTCAATGGCGCGCCTCCTGAAACGGATTATAATCATTAGAACTGCATGCAGTTTCACCAGTACGATGTGCGATCACGTGACCCGCGACGACAGCATACGCCGTGCGCGAGCAGACCCGCTGCGGCCGCGACGCGATTTCAGCCGATCTACACTCGGGCGGTGAATGAATGAATAGCCGCGGAGCCATTCGGTGCGGTCCGTTAGCTCAGGTCGTCGCTGGGGCGCGCCGCCGAATACCGAGCAGCCACCTGCAGCGGCCCCGAGCCGGCATCGGCAATCAGTGGTAGTCTGGCGGCCTTTGGAAACGCAGGCCTTTGCGGGGATGTGTGAATGCATGTCTGTTGTCAATATGGGCACGCATGCTCGGGGAGACACTCGGGGATCGGGGAGTCACTGGAACACTCCCTTCAAGAGAAAGCTCCTAGGAAATGGAAATATCCCAAATGAATCTGGAGTGTGCGGCAGTTGTTGACGCATTCGAATATAACAAACACGATTATTTGATATGCTAAATCCGTTTCCATTGTGCAAAAGGGGTGGGTGGGGGGCCGCAGGTCACCACTCACTCCCAAAAATCTGCTGGAATGTAAATTAACGCCAGATCTCTTGCTTGGCATGGTACATTATCTCACATTGTCGATTTTTAAGTGGTGCGTGTTTACCTGGAATTTATCAGCATTCGGTTAACAAATCAGCATTTATACACACACGCCATGGGCTTCATGTGATAAGGTGGGGGGGGGGGGGGGGGGGGTACGTACTCTGGGGGTCACTAGGCAAGTGCGCCCTGTTGGGCTGCTAGGGAGCCGAATGTGTGCCGAATGCCTTGTGGGGCCCTTGGGGATGTTAGAATGTGGTTGATGAATCGGATAACCTCATAGGTCGTCTTTAAACAGATGGCCGCCTCTGAACTGTCTGTCCACGGCTTAGAAAGCAGCATTTCTGCGGCGGAGGCGTCAGAAAGCAAAAAGTAAGAGCGGAAACGCAAGACTCCTTTATCCCACCGCAGCTTCACATGTATTGTTCAGATTACGAATCGTAACCTCTGACTCGCCTTTCAGTCTCGCATCTCAGTTGAAGTCGCTGCAATTTGTCATGCAGTGGACTGGAATTGATGACTGCGTCGTTAAACATGTCCTGGACGTAATTTTTGTTCTTGTTTTTTAATGGTTTCAAAATGAGGATAAAGGTGATAATTTAGGTTTGTTTTTGAAGACGGTCAACAGAAATAAGTGTGGAACAAGCACCTGTAGCTACCGCTTTACCGATATCGTGCGATAAAAATTGACGCAGCTGCATCGCCTTTTGTGTCTGGGTCCGCTTATGTCGTCCTGATAGCATGTCAATGTAATGTCAAGCAACACCTGAACACTACTCAAACAAATTGGATTTTCGGCCTTCGGCCCTGAAGCATGCGATCTTCTTCATAGCTACTTTGTGTTGATGAAAATGTTTACCAGGATATGCCTCCCTCACCGCTTTCGAAGCCACAAGGGACAGCACTTGGGCCTTGAGAATTCAGAGTTTGTCCTAAAAAGAGAAGAAGGGAAAAGTATTTAAGCTGAAGAGTAGCTTAAGAGGTTTTGAAACTACAGTGGGAGAAGTTGAGACATGTCGTGACTTCTGCAGCCCCTGCAGCTCGGCGGATCGTTGATCCAAAGCCAAAGCCTCCGCTCGTCCGATTCGTCATGTCATACAGCGCTATGAATACCGTGTCGTGCCCTGTCGTGAATGTCGTGCCGTACAGCGCTGCGGATGCCGTGCCGTGCCGTGCCGTGCCGTGAATGTCGTGCCTTACAGTGCTGCGGATGCCGTGCCGTGCCGTGCCGTGAATGTCGTGCCGTGCAGTGCTGCGGATGCCGTGCCGTGTCGTGCCGTGAATGTCGTGCCGTACCGCTTGGTGCCGTGAATATCGTGAATGCCACGCCGTGCCGTGCCGAAGCGACGCACGCACACGGACACGGAGCGTGACCAGCGGGTTGGGGCGCTGTCTGGCGCGTGGCGTCCGGAGGGCCATCAGCCTGGGCGGCGGCCGCCGCGGTCACGGTGGACTGGTGCCGCGCCGCGAACTGCGCAGGACCCGAGCCCGCCGAGGGCGGGCGGCGGGCCGGGCGCCTGATTGAGCGCGCACGGCGGAAGCGGCCGGCCTACCGGGCACTGCGCCGCGTCAGGGCCGGACCACACGCGGCGCGGCGGCCGGCCGGCAGTTTCACTGGCGACGTCTTCCAGTCGGTTGCGCGCGGTGACCGCGGCGCCGCCGGTGGCCCGGCCGGTCGACCGGCGTCTCCAGACGGGGTTAGTGTGTGGCACGGGGCGGGCGACTGGAACCGCGCTGTCGCGGGCGTCGACTCTTGCCCGCCGCCTGGCCGCCCGCCTCCCTGGCGACTATCGCGCAGGCATCTGGCGCTATTGCGATGTTTGAGTGTCGACGTTAATTCCGATCTCGGCTGCGGCGAAAAAAATGCCGATGCCCGCAATAAACATGATTATGACGGGGCAGAATTACAATCAGCTGCTCAACTGCCATTCCTCGAAACATGCTGGTGGCGCAGAGGATTTTCGCATTAGAATGATCAGCGCTTCACGCGTCCGGCTTCCTGTTCTGTGGGCTGCAAAATGTGCTCTTTTGCGAGTGTTGACACTGTGTGGGTGACCTGGCATAGGCGGTGCGCACGCGGACACTAATAAGCCGAACCCCACAGGCTGCGAGACCACGAGCCATTGCGGTGACTCACCTCGAATTCAGGAGAAATGGGTGCGCAAGACGCTGGTGGTGGTTATCACTGCCTGTCCCGGGGTAGCGCGGTGTCGACATTGCCGTGCTGCGCAGTGCCATGGGCACCAGTTCTCCGGAGCAGGCGCGAAACCAAGGGGATCGGTTAACTAGGCCCAGTCTGTCCCGATGTCGTGCTAGGACTCGCTTAAAGGAATCATGTTTGGGCGAAAGTCTCCGGGTCCTGACCCCGCCGACCCCAGTGCTGATTACGCCCCCAGGCTGGGGTCAGGGGTCAACCGCCCGGGCCCCGTTCTTGACGGGAAAATGCTGCCAGATTCTCCGCCCCTTCAGGTAACAACCTATGACGTTCCACAGCTACGTCATCAACGTGATGGAGAACGCTTCAAGTAACTCCTAACATTGTGGCTAGTAAAATCAGCTGTTTCTCAACAAACACGTTTGACACGCAGCAGAGATCATAATGACGAGTCGGGACAGTCAAATGCAAATACTTCAGGTGTATCTCTTACAACAGCTGCCTGTACCATAACGACTTACCTTAACGAGAATATTACAGGCAGAGAAAGGCAGATCATCGCCCTCGGCTCAGAAAGACGCTACATTATTTCAAGAGTTGCGCGAGCGTAGCCACAAACAATCGATCATGCCACCGTCACGAATTCAACAAGCACTAGTAACTTAACGCCTTATGCCAGCTTAGATCATCGTGCATGTATACTGACGTCGTCGTCGTCATTTTGTTGCGCATGGAGAGTTTTGACGCGTGTGGTTTCAAGCAGGGACACAGCTTTGCTCGGAGTACGTGTGCAGGGAAAAATATCATGTTGTGACAAGTCGCATGAAGGAGAGTTCTACACGCAGACGAACAATATCCACGGAAACATGTGACGTCAGGTTATGCAGTGTATTTACATTCCAAAGCATTCAAGGGATAGACAAACTTTCCCACAATCATACTGTCCAGACAAACAATTTTTGTTACAGGATCCAGAAAGTGACTAACACTGTGGTGCACTCACCGACGTAGCGGTTGTGGCCCTGCCAAAGCGCCAACGTCGGGTAAACGAAACAGCAAATTGTGTGCATGACGCGGTCCCGGGACACAATGACGAAACTTTTTAAATCGCAGTTTCGTATCTCGCGCAATGTTTTTTTCTCTCAAAACCTCTAGGCGATGCCGGCTCCTTATTATGACAATCATGGCCAGCGCAGAGTCAACCAGAAGCGTCCGTTGGAAGATGTGATGCCTGCGCTGCAATATCTCGCCGAGCCAGTACCCCAACACTCCGTTGACGACAAGTTTGGAACTTCAAAATCTGGGTCATACGAACATCTGACAACATTTTGCAAATATGTTGCTGCCGCGCGCGGTGACGCCATCGCGTGGCCAACAGGAGCGCGGCTACATGAAACCATTGCAGGCTTTGCAGCGTGCGCCGGATCCCCGGGTGTGGTTGCAGCCATCGATGGGTCCTTTCTCTTCATGGATGCACCCAGCAAAGGGATAGCAGCTGCTCATAATACCAACAAGCATCGCCAAACAGTACATCTACCGGCTGCTTGTGATCACCGCGGCGCACTCACTGATGTACTTGCAGGATTCCGGGATCTGACCACGATTCTCGTGTTTTTCTCGGAGAAGGCTCCCTCTGCTGCGACCTCAGGGAGCATCGGTGGCAGCTTCTCCCACCTAACGCACCCCTCATCGAGGACAGGAGCTTCCCCTTTCCCGGAAATCATCACCCCTTCCCGAGACAACGATCACCCCAGACCCACTCAGCGCCACTTCAACAGACCATACAAAAAACACGTGTCAAAAAATTGAACATGCTTTCAGCATGCTGAAAAACAAACTGCAGCAGCTAAAACACTTAGAAGTGAAAAACACGGGCAAGGTGGCTGAGGTTATCATTGCGTTGATAATTGCACCATGCATCAATCATTGCATCGTGCATCATGAGCATGGGGCAGCGGATGACATAGTGCCTGTAGAGCCCCACGAGGCAGATCCCGTGGAACGGACTGACGTAGGTGCGCTGTTGCTTTCTAGCATACGGAACTTGCAAGTGCAGTGCATGGGCATCACAAAGCGGCAGCGCACATGGCTGATCACCTCATGGCAAAGATGATGATGCATGCAGCTTGCTCCAGTTAAATGTTGTAATCTGAAAATTGAGGAAGATTAAAGCAGATCAGAAATCACAGTCAATGCATTTCATTCAAAACCGCACAAACACACTGGGAAACGGACAGTTAGGGAGCAGCAGGGGGTGTCTTTGGAAGGAACATAGACTGAAAAGCTTAGAGACTCCCCACACCTAGAAAGACAACATTTTGTGTACACCCAGTCACTGGGACTGGGTTGCCCACCTTGTCCAACACAGCAGACAAAGCCATGGCCGTAGTGAATGTTTCTTTGGTAAAGTATGCATATATACGGGCCACATTAAGAAGACTCAAAGCAATTAAGGTAAGGATAGGCTATAACTTGATGTGTACCGAGCAAATTACTCGAAATTACGCATATGACCCTCATCATCAATAAAAATGCTCAACTATGACAGTTTTGTACTCCTGTTTTGTACTTCCACATGCAATTGCAAAGATACCACCAGCAATTGATCAGTGAAATTAATTTCACATCCGTGTGGCCTATTAATAAGGTATGCTGAAATACATACCAATGCTTGATCTGGTAACATCAATTTTAGGTAATGTCACCATGGCACACTGTTCAACATCGGGGTTCCAAAACTCCACCATCCCCATAAGGTTCATAATCTGTCAGGCATGTAGTGAAAGCACAGGTCAGTGAAGGAGTGACATAGAAAATAAGTACGACCATATCAATAATGTAATTTTCATGCAGCATAACAATCATGCTTACATGTCACAACTGCAAGTTTGCTTGGTTAACATATACCAACCGATGCCTGTGCAGTCTGGTAATTCAAAATAATCAACCATACCTATGAAACAAATCAGCTTGCATTACAGACATACTTTCGCTGATATGGTGCAGTAGCACCTTGGCAAAGGAGTTAAGTAACAATGCATGTAAGTGTGCATTTGCGATTAAATCACTAAGCAGGCAATGATGGCTGACACGTCAGTGTAACTACTGCGCTTCGGCCAGGTACATGCCGTGACCGGCAATCCCTGATGATATGTCATTAAGGGAAAGCAAATAAGTCTGACTTATACATTTTTCAACCAACAGTAGTAAACTATGCTATGGCAATAGCGTAACTTAAAATGGCAGATCTAGGGGTCTCGAGGAAACCCTCCACGTCCACCCTACCCTATCCGCAAATGCGTCGTGGTCGTTGCTATGCGTTGCTATGTAAATGACCACGAGCTACCGCACTTACTTTGCCTCTCGGCCAAGTAAGGAATGGACTTGGGCCGTGACGTCATAGGCAAGGCGGTAGCTACGTCATCCATCGACTGGGCTTACTCGAAGTAAGGAATGGGCTTCCATTTGGTCATGAAGAACGGGGCTCCGGCCGGCCTGGCGGTGCCTCGCGCGAGTCACGTGATTCTTCACGTCCGGTGTGTGCGGTGGCGCCGACAGCCTGGGTCAAGGCAATTCCAGGTCAGCTGATGTTTGGCCCTCCATTCCGGAGATATCCAGAAGCAGCCATGACCCAAATGTAAACAAAACCTCAGCAGACGCGATCAACTGACATCACTGCTGCAACGTCAAACTCATTTGTACCAAAGGTCGTGCTGTATCTATCAATTCTGAGAATTATAACTTTCGTAGTTTTACTTTTTCTGTACGCTACTTGTCTGTTTCCAAAATGGCTATCCGAGAAATATTAGATGGTCAAATATGGACGTCAACTAAACGTCAGCTGTCCCGGTCACGTGACATAGATGTTACCTTTCAGTTCTTATATAAATTATCACACTTAATTCTGTACCATCAAAATTTGCCGCTTCAGAGTTTCTCAAATCAGTATGATTGTCTGAAGGCTAGTTGTTCAAAAATGTTCATTTCAAAATGGCCAGCTGGCCAACGCCATCCCATAGACTGTGCTGTACGCTCGGCTCGGCCTTACCTAATGTCTATTACTTTGCGTGTATCCTTCGCCTCCTTGCCGGTAGCGGCGCGCGCGGCGCTGTTTGTCCTCGTGCGTGAGCTGATGGAGGTGATCGCGACCTTGAATATCCAGCGGATTCGTCGGCAGGTACTCCTGACGTCTCCACAACAGGCTTTAGCGTGATGCGATACGATCAGTGATGTTTGGACCGCAGGGGCGTGCTTTCCTGTGGGCCAACGTTCACGTCACTGCAGTGATCTGAACGGTGTAGCCGTGTTTACCCGGACGACTGTAGCTCACTGAGATGGATGTTGTCCCCCCTAACGGAGATGGATGTTGTCCCCAAAACCGTCAAGCCTGTTGGTCAAGTGGCCAAAATGTTGAACCTCGATGTTGACTACCGCATTTTTTTCACGGACATGCGTTCTTTACAATAAGGAAAGGCAAACTGGCTTGGTTGCTATCTGTTGAGCCATGATCATATGTCAAAATTCAAGATGGCGGCCGTTGCCATCTTGAATGTCCACCAGTTTTCTCCTTTTGATCTGGATGACATATATGGTCTTGTTATATCGCCTGACGAGGTTGCTATGGGCGTCGAGTCCATTTCTTGACTTCTTTTTGGGTTACGAGATCGAATTCAACGGAAATTCGGAGGTCAGATATCCAACGAAGAGGAGATCTTTGACGTAGTGCCACGACATTTAAAGTGACCTTGGCCGACCAGACACGAAGCTGGCTGAGGCTAACCAACATCTGATTTGCTGGCACTGCGGTCTCGCTGTCCGAGTGTTACCAGGCGTGCTCTCCCGTCAGAACCTCCTCCCTGGCACGCTGGGGGAGGTGCTTCATCCGTCTCACGTGTCAGCCCAGTGAGCGAGCATAACTGTGGTGATTTGCTGCGAAGAAAGACGGCAACATTGCCCGCTAAGACAGTGCTACCAAAAGAGGAAGTTGCCGTTTCGCCCTCCGCGCGGGAGCATGAGCGTCAACAGTGTAGGCTTGAAGAGGCATTTCACTCACATACTTCTGGTCAGGTGCTCTTTGGCTGTCTCCAGGCAGTCCCTCAGCTCCTGGCATGCCTTGGTCCTTTCGTGTACAACCTCTGCAGCAGATCGGCGATAGTGAGCTGTCCTCTCTGTGACTCACCCTCCAGGTTATGCGGCCGTAGGCTGCAGGGGCCTTCCTATCTGAACGCGCCTTTACTGCCGGCAAAAACTGTCCGCTGGAGAGTCGCAGATTCGGTCCAGCGTCGTCAGGTTCAGTCAGCAGCGTGCGCGGCATGACTGGCGGAAGTTTACGAGATGGAAAAGCCGGCCAGGTGGACGGGCTTCAATGTTGAGCAGGACTGACTGGTGGCGGGCTCTGCCCAGAACGCCAAGCCACTGGTGGTGTTGGGCCGATGGTCGACTGGCCGCCTGACAGCCAGCGACCCTTATGTCCGCGCCTGTGTGTCTCCAAAGGACTCTCAATGCTCCCTGAATGCGGCATATCCGTCTCATAGCCGACATCTATTTGTATCAGACTGCATGTCTGGTCTAATTCAACGACGCTCAGCGCCGCACCAACGTCATTCTTCACTCACACGGCATGACGCACGGGCATGCTTCATACAGACACGATGCACACTCCCACGAGTGTCCCGGGCTGTGTAGGGACACTGATGGGGCGGTCTGTCGCGGGCGTGACTACGAGCGCAGCGTTTGGCGGCGGCATCACCAGCAGAACAGGCGGGAAGGCGTGGACCAACGCCCTGGGGACAAGTCGCGTCATTTTCGCTGTGCTGCTGCATGTATTGTACTTAATGGCAACAAGTCATCCCAGGAGCTGAGCGTCCAACTGGATTCAACCCAAGAGCACTCGGCCGGGAGCATGTGGGCAGGCTCCTTGGTGGGGGAGCGGTGCACGGAGACGTGACAAAGACGATTGTAAAAAGTGGCATCACATTGAGCATTAGCGGGATACAGATCAATCGCCTCACTGAGCAGAGGGCCTCGGAGTTGGCCAACTATTACTTAAACTTGATAGTACCATGCTTATTTGCGGTTTTACACTGTTTGACCTGCACCCAGACGCGTGGGTCTGGCTGGCTTTCGGCTTACACTATTTCGTGGACAGCGGGCCGTCTCGCTTTAAACAGAAATCACTATAATAGGACTTTAGCAACTTTTGGGTGAATTGTTTCTACTCGATATATAGCTACAGTTCCATGATCTGTGAGCGAAGGCGTCACGTCCTGGCAGAGTTGTACACCACTCATAGCGTGTCGCTTTGCAGCGACGAGTTTCGGAACGGACACTGTAGTACATCCAATAACGCACGTCTAGGTATGTATTATAGTTTCCTTTAAGCATGCGTCGTGCATTTACAACATCATTTAGATTGTGATATATAACACACCCAGCTGCCGTGAAATGTATCTGTACAACGAGTACGGGAATAAAATAAACGGCATATATCAACTAACTGGGGGATTGTCGTGATATTTAATCAAGTTTCGCCTTTGACTTTCTATTTGATCGTGATGTTGAGCCCGTGCGCTAGAAAGAACTGCAGAAATGGACTCCCCGTCATCGAAAGTCTCCCTTTAATGGCATCTACCCTCTATGTTGTCCAGATAAATTCTGAAACTGGGCCCCATTCGAGGTGACGGCGGCCGCCCTCTCGAATTCTGAGAAATGCTTGAAGTTGCGCAAGCAGCAAGTAAGCTTGTTTGAATCTCCTAGTTACATAGAACATATTTCCGCGAGAAAGTTCGCGGAGGTCAACATTGCAGGGTCTCATATGTGAAGCATATGGATGGCAACTCGACTATGTAGACAGAATATATTAGGTTCGAGCAAGTCTCGATGTGGACATAACAGCTTCTATACGCGGGCGAAATGTAATTCTGAATAGTGTGGCCTGCCGCATGATCGTGGAAGGAAGCAAGATAGTTTCAGTATGCTCTCACGACTCGACTTCGGACGAATTGTTTTGTAGCGTTCGTCAGCTTTGGCTGAAAAATTAATAAGTCGCCGTTATAAATCCTCGCTGCCACCCGCTGACCGTCACAGTTCAATGACGCCGAAAAATCGTTTAATTGTTTCTTTCATCGCGTCCTATAGTGACGCCTCCGCCAACATGAATTCGGGCAGGGCCCCATAAGATCATCCTCCATCGAGTTTTGGCTATATCGACGCCGTAAACAAATAACCCCGAAAACGCATCCTCCTTGCCCAAAGAGCACATGTGCCAGACAACGTTAATATTTGCTTTGGAAATGAATATTCAAAAGTGCCGCGACTGCAGGCGGTGAAAGGGCAAATACAGTAGAATGTAATCATGCTAATTTACGCATGCGTGGACCCTGCTGCGCTGTTGCTATACTGTCCCACGGTAGCACTAAGTTCCCTTGTTTGCGCATTTCTCCAAGACGAAGGATTAACGGCCAGCAATAGGTTAGACTGTGGTAAGGAACGGGAGGTGTGAATGCTGTCGTCCGCAGGCTTCTAAGATTGGTTCATATGTTTACAGAGTGGTTTGCATGCATGATTCTGTCTGTGGGTCAGAATACGTGCCAAGTAAACTTGAAGAATTTACCACGAGGCCCACCACAGAAGCTGAGGAGTGGTTTCAATTCTGTGGACACTGCCTGATTTTAGCCGTTTTTAGCGGTAAGTACGGCATCATTGCTGAAAGAGAAGGATCGTTGTGGGTGTCATTTGATGCCACGGCATAGTCGACTTTCGCCGGGATGCCCCTTCCCGACCGGCTGGCAGCTGACATATCAGTGCGTTTGTCAAGGTCGCTGAGTTCAGTTGCTCATCGTGCGCACGTAATCG
Organism: Pollicipes pollicipes; assembly: GCF_011947565.3. Taxonomy (NCBI): domain Eukaryota; kingdom Metazoa; phylum Arthropoda; class Thecostraca; order Pollicipedomorpha; family Pollicipedidae; genus Pollicipes; species Pollicipes pollicipes. The sequence continues at coordinate 31,539,026 of NW_023596818.1, read as the reverse complement.
CAGTAGTCTATGCAAATCATCCCACACGTCACGAAGTAATACAGCTCAACGGTGGCCCCTGACTGGCCAGTGACAGGAGCGAGGGTGGAAGGGGGGGGTGAGGGGACGCCGGCGCTACCCCCGCAGCGATGTGGTCGAAAGAGGCCGGTTAGACCGGCTTTTCTTGTTTTTTTAGTTTCCGGCCAGCCGCTGCAGAAAAGTGCGGCGCGACCGCCGGTAACCCGTGCGGGACGCTGCCGGGGCACCGGCGGATTTCACCGGAAAGAAGAGAGAGGTCAGCAGCGCCGTTTTTCGGCGCCGCTGCTGTGCTTGCTGGCTCAGATTCGCGTTCTGTGATAGGACAACGCTCGTATTTTAATTGAGGCGCTGTTGGCTATCGAATTCTGTCTTGGGATCGGGTCAATATCAATAAGCGATTTCGCGACGATTTGTGTTCGCATTATTTCGGGACGGATTAACACACCTCCTGAGATTACCTGGCCGACCTGCCCGGCAATCGGCCTCTGGTTAGCGGGATGCATGACGGCAAAAGCCACGCTTGTTACCACTGCAAATGCGAGATTTCCCTAATTTCGCCAACGCCTCTGGTCAATACTGATGTAATGTTTCTGCGTGCTCAGGCTTTTTAACGATTCCAACCCCCCCCCCCCCCCCCGCGAAGCCAATTGCTCTGCTTTTCCGTAGCAAGTAAGCCTCGCTGAAAAATTGCTGCATTTCTGCTGTCCCTCCTCGCGCACCCATTGGCATATTATTCTGCACTCGATGTATTGTGGTTTCTTCGGTATTTGCAAGGAGTTCGGAGCTGTGGCTTTGATCGTTCACTTCAGTTAATATATCGGCCACCGGCGATGGGGTCCTCAACCGGAGGCATTAGGCGACGCCAAAATGTTGGGCTACGACCGGTTAGGTAAAAATGATGTATGGACGGCACAGTGCATCATGATTACAAATAAGTGGGTTGTAAATGCAGATAATGAATCGGTGTACCGCGCCCGACCGTAAAATTTCGCCACGATCTGGTCGCAGTTTCGAGGAGAGCTGTCACTATCCGGCACCGTTTTTTCGAAAATTACCGACGTTCCGGCTTTGTGCGACAATTTATCGGCACAATCATGCATCACACTAAACTCGTTTTTCGCCACATGATTGCAGACGGTAGTTTGTCGATGCTTTGAAATTGGATTCTCGCCTCTACCCTTTCTGGTTGTCGAGCTGTGGTATGGAATGTGAAAAGTGTAGAAGTCGGGCAAATTCACGTGGCCGCTGTTGTGCACGTGGACACAGGACACGCACGACCACACGTCTGGCACCATGGGATTCCCCGTTCAGTTATTTACGTTAGCGTGTAAACGTTATGGTCACTCCGACCCCTGTTCACCCAGATGTGACCACGGCTTAGAACGGCTGCCCGCCGACTTTGTCGCAGGTCACATTTTCGGGCCGCCCGTGCAAAACCAATGGGCCTAATACGGCTCTCCCGCCACGTGCCCCGCCCGAAACCCGGGCCGCAGTGGCTGGTGATTCAGCCGTGAAAAACCTCCTCGTGCGCCTGCTCGTCGTGTTCAAATTTCACCATTCAGCGACCCGCCGTCCGGCTCGTGGACAGGGTTTCGCAAAACGGGACAGACATACGGCAGGCAGGCAGGGCAGGGCAGGGCAGGCGTATCCTAGGTAAATATGATGTGATTACCCATGGTAAGAACTCAGGTGCCGAGCGTACTTGTCGTTTTTTCCTTTCATAAACTCATGTCGTTCTGCGTAGCAGTGACGTCACAAGGCAGCTGACAATGAGACAGCTTTGCTTGTTTCGTGCGGCCTTGATGCTGTAAAAGAAAAAAAATAGCGGGATTGAATTGCCAGACTGGTATATGCGGATGGTACGCGCGTTTACGGACAGCGCGTGGCATGACATTGTCCTACGAATGGGACCGGGGACGGTCTAGTTTAGCTAGGAGAGCGGTTGTTTTGTGGCTGAGACGAATGGGACCGGGGACAATGTAGTTTAGCTAGGAGAGCGGTTGATCTGCGGCTGGGACGAATGGTACCGGAGACGATGTAGTTTAGCTGGGAGAGCGGTTGTTCTGCGGCTGAGACGAATGGGACCGGAGACGATGTAGTTTAGCTGGGAGAGCGGTTGTTCTGCGGCTGAGACGAATGGGACCGGAGACGATGTAGTTTAGCTGGGAGGGCGGTTGTTCTGCGGCTGAGACGAATGGGACCGGGGACGATGTAGTTTAGCTAGGAGGGCGGTTGTTCTGCGACTGAGACGAATGGGACCGGAGACGATGTAGTTTAGCTGGGAGAGCGGTTGTTCTGCGACTGAGACGAATGGGACCGGAGACGATGTAGTTTAGCTGGGAGAGCGGTCGTTTAGCGGTGATGAGACGAGTTACGGGCTGGGTTCAAACACGGCGCGGCGAGTGGTCGTGTTGTCCCGCGCAGCGATAGGTATAAGCAGATTGCTCTTCAAAGGTGCGGCGCTTTTAGTTCATGCATTGCGAATTTGACGTCATTTGATCAGTTGGTGTTTCTTCAGGACGTGTGTGAACAGCGGTACAACATCCGCGACAACCGCTACTAACGAAGCGCATTAGATGACGAATGAAGAACCCGTTATTGGTTGTGCACTCACCACGCCGTCATGCGCCACAATTGCAGCCCTCAAATTATTGTGCGCAATTACGGACAGTTGTCGGAAAATCGCGGTAGAGAATCTCTGCTGGCCGCAAATAGAAGCGCTCGTCGGACTTAAAGGCTTCGTGTGGCGCGGACAACGTTAGCCGTGTGGCGTTTTTCGCCTCTGTCTGTCCTACTGCTCGCATTTTGTCTCGCAAATTAGAGAAATAAGTTGGTGCGTTGTGATGGTCGTCGGCCTGGGTTAATCTCGACTGTAGACTAGGCCTCAGTTGGATTGTATGCTTCAAGTAGCGTTATTCGCTGTGCAGCCTTCGTGCTCCTTGCGTGCCGAGGCAGTACCGACGTCAGCCTCGGTGGCGCGATGCAACGTTGTCTCGATCAGATCCTGGTGGTGGCGGCTGTGGTTTTCCCGCTCCTTGCAGCCGCCATGTCCGTGCAAGAGAGGCCCCGACCGTGCTGTGGTCGCATAACCCGCCGCACTACTCTAAACGTTTTGCTCCGCCGGGGGCGTCCAGCCAGTTTTGAGTTCACCTATTCGCGTCAAGCGGTACAATTCTCCGTGGCGGCAGAGACGGCAAGGCATTGGGCCCGGTCAGCTAAGGTTCATGGCAAAGCGTTGCAGTGAAAAGCCAAGTCACGCTAGCGGCAGGGAAGGACGGAGTACGCGGACATTATTCCGGAGCACGACACGAACCGGGCTGGAAACTAGCTGGTTTCCGTCGGCGCGAATGACACGGCTGGCCCGGCTCGGTGCTCGCCGGCATACATAGAGCCGCCGGCCGTCAGGATGAGCCGGCACACATAGAGCCGCCGTCAGAGACGAGCCGGCACACATAGAGCCGCCGTCAGAGACGAGCCGGCGTACATAGAGCCGCCGTCAGAGACGAGCCCGCACACATAGAGCCGCCGTCAGAGACGAGCCGGCATGCATGCAGCCGCCGTCAGAGACGAGACGGTATGCATAGAGCCGCCGTCAGAGACGAGCCGGGATACATACAGCCGCCGTCAGAGACGAGTCGGCACACATAGAGCCGCCGTCAGAGACGCGTCGGCATACATAGAGCCGCCGTCAGAGACAAGTCGGCATGCATAGAGCCGCCGTCAGAGACGAGTCGGCAGCATAGAGCCGCCGTCAGAGACGAGTCGGCATGCATAGAGCCGCCGTCAAAGACGACCGCGCCACGAGGTCGACACGCGGCTGCCGGCACGGCCGATGCCGCGCTGCTGGTTGGCGAGGTAACACAAATGTTCCCGGATGCTGTCGCGCGTGCAGCCCGGCCAGTTTCTAGGTGATGACTGCTCGTCTTCGGTGCTTCTCAGCACGACATTGATTGGGCTTGTGGAATCCAGCACGCTGTTGGGCCCCTGTACATCAATGGTGAGCTTTGTAAAGCAATGGCGTAGTTAGTAGCTGAGTGTTAGTATCTTCCACGTGTCACGCGGTGAGACTGCGACTTTTTCCCGCTGTGGGATGCTTTAGTTTAAATCGGCTTAATAGGTTGCGTCATTGTAGATCATGGCATCTGCGTCCGCTGCAAAATAATCGGGAGCTTACTTCGGTTTTGGACATGACGCTCATCGAGTGATGAATGATGACTGTGTTGGCCGATGATGCTATTGAAGCAATAGCGCTATTGGTTCGGTAAAGTTCGCCATGCCACGGTTAATCATTTCTGGGTGCGGTTCGACATGCCAATTCAGCAGTCTCAGAAGCATGGCGTCGCTGCATTTTGGATGTCCGCTGGGTGCTGGTGAAGGACCCCGCCTCATCGCCCCAGAAATGTCCCAAGCTTTTGTGCCACAGTCTCCGTAATCAAGTCAAGTGCGTGCTGAATCGCGCTGCTAGACAATGCAATCAACTCTGTCGGGCTCAGGCAGCAGCTTTATTACAGAGTTATATTTATGCCGCGTTGACGTGCTCAGCCGAGGACCAGGTTTGTCT
>NW_023596818.1:31497517-31533736 GCF_011947565.3 Pollicipes pollicipes | reverse complement strand
GGGGCCCGCCCGACACCGCCAGACCTCAGGGCAGAGCGGCCGCCGACCCTGGACATTCCAGCCGGGACAGTGCGCACTATTCGGCACTAGTACAAGCCCTGGGGCCCGCCCGACACCGCCAGACCTCAGGGCAGAGCGGCCGCCGACCCTGGACATTCCAGCCGGGACAGTGCGCACTATTCGGCACTAGTACAGCCCTCGGGGCCCGCCCGACACCGCCAGACCTCAGGGCAGAGCGGCCGCCGACCCTGGACATTCCAGCCGGGACAGTGCGCACTATTCGGCACTAGTACAAGCCCTGGGGCCCGCCCGACACCGCCAGACTTCAGGGCAGAGCGGCCGCCGACCCTGGACATTCCAGCCGGGACAGTGCGCACTATTCGGCACTAGTACAGCCCTTGGGGTCTCCCGACACCGCCAGACCTCAGGGCAGAGCGGCCGCCGACCCTGGACATTCCAGCCGGGACAGTGCGCACTATTCGGCACTAGTACACGCCCCTGGGGCCGCCCGACACCGCCAGACTTCAGGGCAGAGCGGCCGCCGACCCTGGACATTCCAGCCGGGACAGTGCGCACTATTCGGCACTAGTACAGCCCCTCGGGGCCCGCCCGACACCGCCAGACTTCAGGGCAGAGCGGCCGCCGACCCTGGACATTCCAGCCGGGACAGTGCGCACTATTCGGCACTAGTACAGCCCTCGGGGCCCGCCCGACACCGCCAGACTTCAGGGCAGAGCGGCCGCCGACCCTGGACATTCCAGCCGGGACAGTTGCGCACTATTCCGGCACTAGTACAAGCCCTCGGGGCCTCCCGACACCGCCAGACTTCAGGGCAGAGCGGCCGCCGACCCTGGACATTCTAGCCGGGACAGTGCGCACTATTTGGCACTAGTACAAGCCCTGGGGCCCGCCCGACACCGCCAGACTTCAGGGCAGAGCGGCCGCCGACCCTGGACATTCCAGCCGGGACAGTGCGCACTATTCGGCACTAGTACAAGCCCTGGGGCCCGCCCGACACCGCCAGACTTCAGGGCAGAGCGGCCGCCGACCCTGGACATTCCAGCCGGGACAGTGCGCACTATTCGGCACTAGTACAGCCCTCGGGGCCCGCCCGACACCGCCAGACTTCAGGGCAGAGCGGCCGCCGACCCTGGACATTCCAGCCGGGACAGTGCGCACTATTCGGCACTAGTACAAGCCCTGGGGCCCGCCCGACACCGCCAGACTTCAGGGCAGAGCGGCCGCCGACCCTGGACATTCCAGCCGGGACAGTGCGCACTATTCGGCACTAGTACAGCCCTCGGGGCCCGCCCGACACCGCCAGACTTCAGGGCAGAGCGGCCCGCCGACCCTGGACATTCCAGCCGGGACAGTGCGCACTATTCGGCACTAGTACAGCCCTCGGGGCCCGCCCGACACCGCCAGGACCTCAGGGCAGAGCGGCCCGCCGACCCTGGACATTCCAGCCGGGACAGTGCGCACTATTCGGCACTAGTACAGCCCTCGGGGCCCGCCCGACACCGCCAGACCTCAGGGCAGAGCGGCCGCCGCCCCTGGACATTCTAGCCGGGGACAGTGCGCACTATTCGGCACTAGTACAGCCCTCGGGGCCCGCCGACACCGCCAGACCTCAGGGCAGAGCGGCCCGCCGACCCTGGACATTCCAGCCGGGACAGTGCGCACTATTCGGCACTAGTTCAGCCCTCGAGGGGGAGGGGGTTTGCCACCGCGAAGTCGGCGGCTAACGTTCTCCGTAGGTCAGCCCCAGTCGCCGCATCAGTCGCCCGCGCGGCTGACGTTCTCCGTAGGTCAGCCCCAGTCGCCACGTCAGTCGTCCGCGCGGCGCCCTCGGTGGCCGCCGCGCCATGACCCTGCCCTGGGCGGTGCACTGGGACACAATCACCCGAGGTCAGCTACCCCGCAGGTCTGTGACTCTCAGACGGGCCCGGCAGACGGTCTCAGATCACCGTGACGGGGCGAGGGCACGCGAGGTCACGGCCGTGGACCAGCCGTGGACGTCGGCGGTGCTTAGATGGCATGGGCTGGTGTTTAGAGCGCTCCCAGGGCAAGGCCGTTGTTTCTGTGGCCGCCGGCGCTGCCCCAAGTCGAAAGCTTCGCACGCCCATTACTTGTCTGGATCCCAGAGCGAAGCGGGCTATGCATGCCCATCCACAGCGCTTGTGGGTGACTTAACAGGAGAAGGTATGCAGACGTTCTTTGTGTGCCGTGCACACGGATTACTGGTCTTAAAGTAGATCCAAGGAGAGGTATTTGCACGATACCACTTTTTACCACAACCCTGCTTGTAGTTTTTGCCCCGGCCAACGATCCACTGTATGCTTTTGTGTCAAGTTGGAAAGATTGTTACTCTGGCGCCAGTTACTTTAATACAAATATGTCCAGGCATCCCTGGGGATTTTACGAAGCTCCCGGAACGCCAAATGGTTTAGGCCATTGTGCTTGAAAGTAGATAAATGACGTTGCGTGCTAACAGTGCTGATCTGTGTGCTGTTGGACACGCGTAGGCTGGTAAACGAAGATTAGAAGAAGATTAGAAGATTAAAGATTAGAGATGCGGTGGGCACAACGTTTTTTGGCGTTTGCCACTGACGGCGCAGCGGGAGGGGGGGGGGGGGGGGGGCAGAGAGATGGTTACTCCCCTTTTAAGCGAGTATGGGTGAAAGAGCATGACTTCCCCTAAACATTTTGGGAGACACTTTTGCTGAAACGGAAGGCTGTAGGTTCACGTCAGTTACCAAAATTCAGATCAAGGATCAGATCAGGGATCATCGAGGATCAGATCAGGCCCCTATGACTAGAGCTGGATGGTTCTAGATGGGACTTGAAGAACCTTCTCGACATCACGATGGCCGTTTGCGGAATCATGAGACCGCCATTATGAATTTGGTAGGCCATGCTCTAGATCAGGGGCCCATTTTGTGCAAAGGACGCCCATTTGCTGGTTCGTGAGACACCTATTCTTGAGCAAGAGACCCTTGGAGCGGTCGGGATAATGAGGCCCTTTGTTGAATTTGGAGTACTCCTTTGTGAATCATGACGATCCTGTTCTGGATAACGAAGCCCCTTTATGTATCAGCAGGCCCTGCTTTGGGAAAGCGGGGGCCCGTCGCTGGGTTGAAAGAGTCCTACGTTGATAAAAATGCCCTCCAGTCCTGATTTGTTAATGGTGACATTTATTTAGATGTGTATTGACGTATGTAACAATTTGATCAAGGGTCAAGTGCCCGCCGCCCCCTTGAATACGACACCGTCCATGTGAGAAGGCCACATTGTTTTCAGGTCGCTCCCTGTAAGACCCTCTCCCCAGCTTAAAATTCCGTGGCGCTGCCATTGGTGTTCGCCATTATCCGCGGATGGAGTGGGAAAGAGAAAAAGAGGAAAAAGCTCAGTCCAGTCCAACGCCGGCGGTGCCAGGATTAGGACCGGCGTGTCGCCTCTTTTTCCTTTTTTCGTTTTCTCATTTTTTCCACCGGATGATAGTGAATGCCGAAAATTCGTTCCCGACTCTTCTTTTAATATTAATTTACCCACCCACAAGTCTTCAGCAGGAGGCAGGTCAGTGCTGTTTGGGCTTTAAGTCGTTTATCTATTCACATGTCCTGCCTTCGTACGGTTTAGGCTCAGGTGATCTTAATTTACGTTTTGTATATATATATATATATATATATATATATATATATATATATATATATATATATATGTATACACCTAAATTACGGTGCATATATTTTAGAACCTGTTCTCAAGGCTTATCACATCTGACCGAATTTCCCCGTAAATCACCGTATGTGCGTTTACCTGTATGTAGATGACTTTCTAAGGTGTTATATGTTCATTATTTTAGGTGGCTGTGATCGCGGTACGGGCTGACCAAGCCGCCATTGACAACTGGATCCCGGACGATGCATCACCGCCCCATAAAGACACAACCGTTCGCTCGTAGTGTTTCGATTCAAGTGATAACGGATTAAGGGGATGACTGCCTATGTGTCTTTCTCTCCGACTGTTTCCTCGAACAAATGTATCGTACGTTCTTTCTGCATTTGCAGTTGAATACCTCGTGTCGCATTTCCAGCGGTTGTGGTGACGAGGACATTACTCTATTGTTCCTGTAGGCCCTGCTCAATGGCGCGCCTCCTGAAACGGATTATAATCATTAGAACTGCATGCAGTTTCAGCAGTACGATGTGCGATCACGTGACCCGCGACGACAGCATACGCCGTGCGCGAGCAGACCCGCTGGCCGCGACGCGATTTCAGCCGATCCACACTCGGGCGGTGAATGAATGAATAGCCGCGGAGCCATTCGGTGCGGTCCGTTAGCTCAGGTCGTCGCTGGGGCGCGCCGCCGAATACCGAGCAGCCACCTGTAGCGGCCCCGAGCCGGCATCGGCAATCAGTGGTAGTCTGGCGGCCTTTGGAAACGCGGGCCTTTGCGGGGATGTGTGGATGCATGTCTGTTGTCAATATGGGCACGCGTGCTCGGGGAGACACTCGGGGATCGGGGAGTCACTGGAACACTCCCTTCAGGAGAAAGCTCCTAGGAAATGGAAATATCCCAAATGAATCTGGAGTGTGCGGCAGTTGTTGACGCATTCGAATATAACAAACACGATTATTTGATATGCTAAATCCGTTTCCATTGTGCAAAAGGGGTGGGTGGGGGGCCGCAGGTCACCACTCACTCCCAAAAATCTGCTGGAATGTAAATTAACGCCAGATCTCTTGCTTGGCATGGTACATTATCTCACATTGTCGATTTTTAAGTGGTGCGTGTTTACCTGGAATTTATCAGCATTCGGTTAACAAATCAGCATTTATACACACACGCCATGGGCTTCATGTGATAAGGTGGGGGGGGGGGGGGGGGTACGTACTCTGGGGGTCACTAGGCAAGTGCGCCCTGTTGGGCTGCTAGGGAGCCGAATGTGTGCCGAATGCCTCGTGGGGCCCTTGGGGATGTTAGAATGTGGTTGATGAATCGGATAACCTCATAGGTCGTCTTTAAACAGATGGCCGCCTCTGAACTGTCCACGGCTTAGAAAGCAGCATTTCTGCGGCGGAGGCGTCAGAAAGCAAAAAGTAAGAGCGGAAACGCAAGACTCCTTTATCCCACCGCAGCTTCACATGTATTGTTCAGATTACGAATCGTAACCTCTGACTCGCCTTTCAGTCTCGCATCTCAGTTACAGTCGCTGCAATTTGTCATGCAGTGGACTGGAATTGATGACTGCGTCGTTAAACATGTCCTGGACGTAATTTTTGTTCTTGTTTTTTAATGGTTTCAAAATGAGGATAAAGGTGATAATTTAGGTTTGTTTTTGAAGACGGTCAACAGAAATAAGTGTGGAACAAGCACCTGTAGCTACCGCTTTGCCGATGTCGTGCGATAAAAATTGACGCAGCTGCATCGCCTTTTGTGTCTGGGTCCGCTTATGTCGTCCTGATAGCATGTCAGTGTAACACCAAGCAACACCTGAACACTACTCAAACAAATTGGATTTTCGGCCTTCGGCCCTGAAGCATGCGATCTTCTCCATAGCTACTTTGTGTTGACGAAAATGTTTACCAGGATATGCTTCCCTCACCGCTTTCGAAGCCACAAGGGACAGCACTTGGGCCTTGAGAATTCAGAGTTTGTCCTAAAAAGAGAAGAAGGGAAAAGTCTTTAAGCTGAAGAGTAGCTTAAGAGGTTCTGAAACTACAGTGGGAGAAGTTGAGACATGTCGTGACTTCTGCAGCCCCTGCAGCTCGGCGGATCGCTGATCCAAAGCCAAAGCCTCCGCTCGTCCGATTCGTCATGTCATACAGCGCTATGAATGCCGTGTCGTGCCCTGTCGTGAATGTCGTGCCGTACAGCGCTGCGGATGCCGTGCCGTGCCGTGCCGTGCCGTGCCGTGAATGTCGTGCCGTACAGCGCTGCGGATGCCGTGCCGTGCCGTGCCGTGCCGTGCCGTGAATGTCGTGCCGTACAGTGCTGCGGATGCCGTGCCGTGCCGTGCCGTGAATGTCGTGCCGTACAGTGCTGCGGATGCCGTGCCGTGTCGTGCCGTGAATGTCGTGCCATACCGCTTGGTGCCGTGAATATCGTGAATGCCACGCCGTGCCGTGCCGAAGCGACGCACGCACACGGACACGGAGCGTGACCAGCGGGTTGGGGCGCTGTCTGGCGCGTGGCGTCCGGAGGGCCATCAGCCTGGGCGGCGGCCGCCGCGGTCACGGTGGACTGGTGCCGCGCCGCGAACTGCGCAGGACCCGAGCCCGCCGAGGGCGGGCGGCGGGCCGGGCGCCTGATTGAGCGCGCACGGCGGAAGCGGCCGGCCTACCGGGCACTGCGCCGCGTCAGGGCCGGACCACACGCGGCGCGGCGGCCGGCCGGCAGTTTCACTGGCGACGTCTTCCAGTCGGTTGCGCGCGGTGACCGCGGCGCCGCCGGTGGCCCGGCCGGTCGACCGGCGTCTCCAGACGGGGTTAGTGTGTGGCACGGGGCGGGCGACTGGAACCGCGCTGTCGCGGGCGTCGACTCTTGCCCGCCGCCTGGCCGCCCGCCTCCCTGGCGACTATCGCACAGGCATCTGGCGCTATTGCGATGTTTGAGTGTCGACGTTAATTCCGATCTCGGCTGCGGCGAAAAAAAATGCCGATGCCCGCAATAAAGATGATTATGACGGGGCAGAATTACAATCAGCTGCTCAACTGCCATTCCTCGAAACATGCTGGTGGCGCAGAGGATTTTCGCATTAGAATGATCAGCGCTTCACGCGTCCGGCTTCCTGTTCTGTGGGCTGCAAAATGTGCTCTTTTGCGAGTGTTGACGCTGTGTGGGTGACCTTGCATAGGCGGTGCGCACGCGGACACTAATAAGCCGAACCCCACAGGCTGCGAGACCACGAGCCATTGCGGTGACTCACCTCGAATTCAGGAGAAATGGGTGCGCAAGACGCTGGTGGTGGTTATCACTGCCTGTCCCGGGGTAGCGCGGTGTCGACATTGCCGTGCTGCGCAGTGCCATGGGCACCAGTTCTCCGGAGCAGGCGCGAAACCAAGGGGATCGGTTAACTAGGCCCAGTCTGTCCCGATGTCGTGCTAGGACTCGCTTAAAGGAATCATGTTTGCGCGAAAGTCTCCGGGTCCTGACTCCGCCGACCCCAGTGCTGATTACGCCCCCAGGCTGGGGTCAGGGGTCAACCGCCCGGACCCCGTTCTTGACGGGAAAATGCTGCCAGATTCTTCGCCCCTTCAGGTAACAACCTATGACGTTCCACAGCTACGTCATCAACGTGATGGAGAGCGCTTCAAGTAACTCCTAACATTGTGGCTAGTAAAATCAGCTGTTTCTCAACAAACACGTTTGACACGCAGCAGAGATCATAATGACGAGTCGGGACAGTCAAATGCAAATACTTCAGGTGTATCTCTTACAACAGCTGCCTGTACCATAACGACTTACCTTAACGAGAATATTACAGGCAGAGAAAGGCAGATTATCGCCCTCGGCTCAGAAAGACGTTACATTATTTCAAGTGTTGCGTGAGCGTAACCACATACAATCGATCATGCCACCGGCACGAATTCAACGAGCACTAGTAACTTAACGCCTTATGCCAGCTTAGATCATCATGCATGTATACTGACGTCGTCGTCGTCATTTTGTTACGCATGGAAGAGTTTTGACGCGTGTGGTTTCAAGCAGGGACACAGCTTTGCTCGGAGTACGTGTGCAGGGAAAAATCTCATGTTGTGACAAGTCGCATGAAGGAGAGTTCTACACGCAGACGAACAATATCCACGGAAACATGTGACGTCAGGTTATGCAGTGTATTTACATTCCAAAGCATTCAAGGGATAGACAAACTTTCCCACAATCATAATGTCCAGACAAACTATTCATGTTACAGGATCCAGAAAGTGACTAACACTGTGGTGCACTCACCGACGTAGCGGTTGTGGCCCTGCCAAAACGCCAACGTCGGGTAAACGAAACAGAAAATTGTGTACATGACGCGGTTCCGGGACACGATGACGAAACTTTTTAAATCGCAGTTTCGTATCTCGCGCAATGTTTTTTTTTTCTCAAAACCTCTAGGCGATGCCGGCTCCTTATTATGACAATCATGGCCAGCGCAGAGTCAACCAGAAGCGTCCGTTGGAAGATGTGATGCCTGCGCTGCAATATCTCGCCGAGCCAGTACCCCAACACTCCGTTGACGACAAGTTTAGAACTTCAAAATCTGGGTCACACGAACATCTGACAACATTTTGCAAATATGTTGCTGCCGCGCGTGGTGACGCCATCGCGTGGCCAACAGGAGCGCGGCTACATGAAACCATTGCAGGCTTTGCAGCGTGCGCCGGATCCCCGGGTGTGGTTGCAGCCATCGACGAGTCCTTTCTCTTCATGGATGCACCCAGCAAAGGGATAGCAGCTGCTCATAATACCAACAAGCATCGCCAAACAGTACATCTACCGGCTGCTTGTGATCACCGCGGCGCACTCACTGATGTACTCACTCACTTGCAGGATTCCGGGATCTGACCACGATTCTCGTGTTTTTCTCGGAGAAGGCTCCCTCTGCTGCGACCTCAGGGAGCATCGGTGGCAGCTTCTCCCACCTAACGCACCCCTCATCGAGGACAGGAGCTTCCCCTTTCCCGGAAATCATCACCTCTTCCCGAGACAACGATCACCCCAGACCCACTCAGCGCCACTTCAACAGACCATACAAAAAACACGTGTCAAAAAATTGAACATGCTTTCAGCATGCTGAAAAACAAACTGCAGCAGCTAAAACACTTAGAAGTGAAAAACACGGGCAAGGTGGCTGAGGTTATCATTGCGTTGATAATTGCACCATGCATCAATCATTGCATCGTGCATCATGAGCATGGGGCAGCGGATGACATAGTGCCTGTAGAGCCCCACGAGGCAGATCCCGTGGAACGGACTGACGTAGGTGCGCTGTTGCTTTCTAGCATACGGAACTTGCAAGTGCAGTGCATGGGCATCACAAAGCGGCAGCGCACATGGCTGATCACCTCATGGCAAAGATGATGATGCATGCAGCTTGCTCCAGTTAAATGTTGTAATCTGAAAATTGAGGAAGATAAAAGCAGATCAGAAATCACAGTCAATGCATTTCATTCAAAACCGCACAAACACACTGGGAAACGGACAGTTAGGGAGCAGCAGGGGGTGTCTTTGGAAGGAACATAGACTGAAAAGCTTAGAGACTCCCCACACCTAGAAAGACAACATTTTGTGTACACCCAGTCACTGGGACTGGGTTGCCCACCTTGTCCAACACAGCAGACAAAGCCATGGCCGTAGTGAATGTTTCTTTGGTAAAGTATGCATATATACGGGCCACATTAAGAAGACTCAAAGCAATTAAGGTAAGGATAGGCTATAACTTGATGTGTACCGAGCAAATTACTCGAAATTACGCATATGACCCTCATCATCAATAAAAATGCTCAACTATGACAGTTTTGTACTCCTGTTTTGTACTTCCACATGCAATTGCAAAGATACCACCAGCAATTGATCAGTGAAATTAACCTCACATCCGTGTGGCCTATTAATAAGGTATGCTGAAATACATACCAATGCTTAATCTGGTAACATCAATTTTAGGTAATGTCACCATGGCACACTGTTCAACATCGGGGTTCCAAAACTCCACCATCCCCATAAGGTTCATAATTTGTCAGGCATGTAGTGAAAGCACAGGTCAGTGAAGGAGTGACATAGAAAATAAGTACGACCATATCAATAATGTAATTTTCATGCAGCATAACAATCATGCTTACATGTCACAACTGCAAGTTTGCTTGGTTAACATATACCAACCGATGCCTGTGCAGTCTGGTAATTCAAAATAATCAACCATACCTATGAAACAAATCAGCTTGCATTACAGACATACTTTCGCTGATATGGTGCAGTAGCACCTTGGCAAAGGAGTTAAGTAACAATGCATGTAAGTGTGCATTTGCGATTAAATCACTAAGCAGGCAATGATGGCTGACACGTCAGTGTAACTACTGCGCTTCGGCCAGGTACATGCCGTGACCGGCAATCCCTGATGATATGTCATTAAGGGAAAGCAAATAAGTCTGACTTATACATTTTTCAACCAACAGTAGTAAACTATGCTATGGCAATAGCGTAACTTAAAATGGCAGATCTAGGGGTCTCGAGGAAACCCTCCACGTCCACCCTACCCTATCCGCAAATGCGTCGTGGTCGTTGCTATGCGTTGCTATGTAAATGACCACGAGCTACCGCACTTTCTTTGCCTCTCGGCCAAGTAAGGAATGGACTTGGGCCGTGACGTCATAGGCAAGGCGGTAGCTACGTCATCCATCGACTGGGCTTACTCGAAGTAAGGAATGGGCTTCCATTTGGTCATGAAGAACGGGGCTCCGGCCGGCCTGGCGGCGCCTCGCGCGAGTCACGTGATTCTTCACGTCCGGTGTGTGCGGTGGCGCCGACAGCCTGGGTCAAGGCAATTCCAGGTCAGCTGATGTTTGGCCCTCCATTCCGGAGATATCCAGAAGCAGCCATGACCCAAATGTAAACAAAACCTCAGCTGACGCGATCAACTGACATCACTGCTGCAACGTCAAACTCATTTGTACCAAAGGTCGTGCTGTATCTATCAATTCTGAGAATTATAACTTTCGTAGTTTTACTTTTTCTGTACGCTACTTGTCTGTTTCCAAAATGGCTATCCGAGAAATATTAGATGGTCAAATATGGACGTCAACTAAACGTCAGCTGTCCCGGTCACGTGACATAGATGTTACCTTTCAGTTCTTATATAAATTATCACACTTAATTCTGTACCGTCAAAATTTGCCGCTTCAGAGTTTCTCAAATCAGTATGATTGTCTGAAGGCTAGTTGTTCAAAAATGTTCATTTCAAAATGGCCAGCTGGCCAACGCCATCCCATAGACTGTGCTGTACGCTCGGCTCGGCCTTACCTAATGTCTATTACTTTGCGTGTATCCTTCGCCTCCTTGCCGGTAGCGGCGCGCGCGGCGCTGTTTGTCCTCGTGCGTGAGCTGATGGAGGCGATCGCGACCTTGAATATCCAGCGGATTCGTCGGCAGGTACTCCTGACGTCTCCACAACAGGCTTTAGCGTGATGCGATACGATCAGTGATGTTTGGACCGCAGGGGCGTGCTTTCCTGTGGGCCAACGTTCACGTCACTGCAGTGATCTGAACGGTGTAGCCGTGTTTACCCGGACGACTGTAGCTCACTGAGATGGATGTTGTCCCCCCTAACGGAGATGGATGTTGTCCCCAAAACCGTCAAGCCTGTTGGTCAAGTGGCCAAAATGTTGAACCTCGATGTTGACTACCGCATTTTTTTCACGGACATGCGTTCTTTATAATAAGGAAAGGCAAACTGGCTTGGTTGCTATCTGTTGAGCCATGATCATATGTCAAAATTCAAGATGGCGGCCGTTGCCATCTTGAATGTCCACCAGTTTTCTCCTTTTGATCTGGATGACATATATGGTCTTGTTATATCGCCTGACGAGGTTGCTATGGGCGTCGAGTCCATTTCTTGACTTCTTTTTGGGTTACGAGATCGAATTCAACGGAAATTCGGAGGTCAGATATCCAACGAAGAGGAGATCTTTGACGTAGTGCCACGACATTTAAAGTGACCTTGGCCGACCAGACACGAAGCTGGCTGAGGCTAACCAACATCTGATTTGCTGGCACTGCGGTCTCGCTGTCCGAGTGTTACCAGGCGTGCTCTCCCGTCAGAACCTCCTCCCTGGCACGCTGGGGGAGGTGCTTCATCCGTCTCACGTGTCAGCCCAGTGAGCGAGCATAACTGTGGTGATTTGCTACGAAGAAAGACGGCAACATTGCCCGCTGAGACAGTGCTACCAAAAGAGGAAGTTGCCGTTTCGCCCTCCGCGCGGGAGCATGAGCGTCAACAGTGTAGGCTTGAAGAGGCATTTCACTCACATACTTCTGGTCAGGTGCTCTTTGGCTGTCTCCAGGCAGTCCCTCAGCTCCTGGCATGCCTTGGTCCTTTCGTGTACAACCTCTGCAGCAGATCGGCGATAGTGAGCTGTCCTCTCTGTGACTCACCCGCCAGGTTATGCGGCCGTAGGCTGCAGGGGCCTTCCTATCTGAACGCGCCTTTACTGCCGACAAAAACTGTCCGCTGAAGAGTCGCAGATTCGGTCCAGCGTCGTCAGGTTCAGTCAGCAGCGTGCGCGGCATGACTGGCGGAAGTCTACGAGATGGAAAAGCCGGCCAGGTGGACGGGCTTCAATGTTGAGCAGGACTGACTGGTGGCGGGCTCTGCCCAGAACGCCAAGCCACTGGTGGTGTTGGGCCGATGGTCGACTGGCCGCCTGACAGCCAGCGACCCTTATGTCCACGCCTGTGTGTCTCCAAAGGACTCTCAATGCTCCCTGAATGCGGCATATCCGTCTCATAGCCGAAATCTATTTGTATCAGACTGCATGTCTGGTCTAATTCAACGACGCTCAGCGCCGCACCAACGTCATTCTTCACTCACACGGCATGACGCACGGGCATGCTTCATACAGACACGATGCACACTCCCACGAGTGTCCTGGCCTGTGTAGGGATACTGATGGGGCGGTCTGTCGCGGGCGTGACTACGAGCGCAGCGTTTGGTGGCGGCATCACCAGCAGAACAGGCGGGAAGGCGTGGACCAACGCCCTGCGGACAAGTCGCCTCATTTTCGCTGTGCTGCTGCATGTATTGTACTTAATGGCAACAAGTCATCCCAGGAGCTGAGCGTCCAACTGGATTCAACCCAAGAGCACTCGGCCGGGAGGATGTGGGCAGCCTCCTTGGTGGGGGAGCGGTGCACGGAGACGTGACAAAGACGATTGTAAAAAGTGGCATCACATTGAGCATTAGCGGGATACAGATCAATCGCCTCACTGAGCAGAGGCGCTGTCGCTCTGGCCTCGGAGTTGGCCAACTATCACTTAAACTTGATAGTACCATGCTTATTTGCGGTTTTACACTGTTTGACCTGTACCCAGATGCGTGGGTCTGGCTGGCTTTCGGCTTACACTATTTCGTGGACAGCGGGCCGTCTCGCTTTAAACAGAAATCACTATAATAGGACTTAAGCAACTTTTGGGTGAATTGTTTCTACTCGATATATAGCTACAGTTCCATGATCTGTGAGCGAAGGCGTCACGTCCTGGCAGAGTTGTACACCACTCATAGCGTGTCGCTTTGCAGCGACGAGTTTCTGAACGGACACTGTAGTACATCCAATAACGCACGTCTAGGTATGTATTATAGTTTCCTTTAAGCATGCGTCGTGCATTTACAACATCATTTAGATTGTGATATATAACACACCCAGCTGCCGTGAAATGTATCTGTACAACGAGTACGGGAATAAAATAAACGGCATATATCAACTAACTGGGGGATTGTCGTGATATTTAATCAAGTTTCGCCTTTGACTTTCTATTTGATCGTGATGTTGAGCCCGTGCGCTAGAAAGAACTGCAGAAATGGACTCCCCGTCATCGAAAGTCTCCCTTTAATGGCATCTACCCTCTATGTTGTCCAGATAAATTCTGAAACTGGGCCCCATTCGAGGTGACGGCGGCCGCCCTCTCGAATTCTGAGAAATGCTTGAAGTTGCGCAAGCAGCAAGTAAGCTTGTTTGAATCTCCTAGTTACATAGAACATATTTCCGCGAGAAAGTTCGCGGAGGTCAACATTGCAGGGTCTCATATGTGAAGCATATGGATGGCAACTCGACTATGTAGACAGAATATATTAGGTTCGAGCAAGTCTCGATGTGGACATAACAGCTTCTATACGCGGGCGAAATGTAATTCTGAATAGTGTGGCCTGCCGCATGATCGTGGAAGGAAGCAAGATAGTTTCAGTATGCTCTCACGACTCGACTTCGGACGAATTGTTTTGTAGCGTTCGTCAGCTTTGGCTGAAAAATTAATAAGTCGCCGTTATAAATCCTCGCTGCCACCCGCTGACCGTCACAGTTCAATGGCGCCGAAAATCGTTAATTGTTCTTTCATCGCGTCCTATAGTGACGCCTCCGCCAACATGAATTCGGGCAGGGCCCCATAAGATCATCCTCCAATCGAGTTTGGCTATATCGACGTAAACAAATAACCCCGAAAACGCATCCTCCTTGCCCAAGAGCACATGTGCCAGACAACGTTAATATTTGCTTTTGGAAATGAATATTCAAAAGTGCCGCGACTGCAGCGTGAAAGGGCAAATCAGTAGAATGTAATCATGCTAATTCAGCATGCGTGGACCCTGCTGCGCTGTTGCTATACTGTCCCACGGTAGCCTAAGTTCCCTTGTTTGCGCATTCTCCAAGACGAAGGATTAACGGCCAGCAATAGGTTAAGACTGTGGTAGGAACGGGAGGTGGAATGCTGTCGTCCGCAGGCTTCTAAGATTGGTTCATATGTTTACCGAGTGGTTTGCATGCATGATTCTGTCTGTGGGTCAGAATACGTGCCAAGTAAAACTTGAAGAATTTACCACGAGCCCACCACAGAAGCTGAGTGGTTTCAATTCTGTGGACACTGCTGATTTTAGCCGTTTTAGCGGTAAGTACGGCATCATTGCTGAAAGAGAAGGATCGTTGTGGTGCCATTTAATGCCACGGCATAGTCGACTTCTGCCGGGATGCGTTTTGTCAAGGTCGCTGAGTTCAGTTGCTCATCGTGCGCACGTAATCGCAGTATCTATGCAAATCATCCCACGCGTCACGAAGTAATACAGCTCAACGGTGGCTCCTGACTGGCCAGTGACAGAGCGAGGGTGGAAGGGGGGGGGGGGGGGGGAGGGGACGCCGGCACTACCCCGCAGCGATGTGGTCGAAAGAGGCCGGTTAGACCGGCTTTTCTTGTTTTTTTAGTTTCCGGCCAGCCGCTGCAGAAAGTGCGGCGCGACCGCCGGTAACCCGTGCGGGACGCTGCCGGGGCACCGGCGGATTTCACCGGAAAGAAGAGAGAGGTCAGCAGCGCCGTTTTTCGGCGCCGCTGCTGTGCTTGCTGGCTCAGATTCGCGTTCTGTGATAGGACAACGCTCGTATTTTAATTGAGGCGCTGTTGGCTATCGAATTCTGTCTTGGGATCGGGTCAATATCAATAAGCGATTTCGCGACGATTTGTGTTCGCATTATTTCGGGACGGATTAACACACCTCCTGAGATTACCTGGCCGACCTGCCCGGCAATCGGCCTCTGGTTAGCGGGATGCATGACGGTAAAAGCCACGCTTGTTACCACTGCAAATGCGAGATTTCCCTAATTTCGCCAACGCCTCTGGTCAATACTGATGTAATGTTTCTGCGTGCTCAGGCTTTTTAACGATTCCAACCCCCCCCCCCCCCCGCGAAGCCAATTGCTGCTTTGCCGTAGCAGTAAGCCTCGCTGAAAAATTGCTGCATTTCTGCTGTCCTCCTCGCGCACCCATTGCATATTATTCTGCACTCGATGTATGTGGTTTCTTCGGTATTTTGCAAGGAGTTCGGAGCTGTGGCTTTGATCGTCACTTCAGTTAATATATCGGCCACCGGCGATGGGGTCCTCAACCGGAGGCATTAGGTGACGCCAAAATGTTGGGCTACGACCGTTTAGGTAAAAATGATGTATGGACGGCACAGTGCACATGATGACAAATAAGTGGGTTGTAAATGCAGATAATGAATCGGTGTACGCGCCGACGTAAATTTCGCCACGACTCTGGTCGCAGTTTCGAGGAGAGCTGTCATATCCGGCACCGTTTTTTCGAAAATACCGACGTTCCCGGCTTGTGCGACAATTATCGGCACAATCATGCATCACACTAACTCGTTTTCGCCACATGAATTGCAGACGGTAGTTTGTCGATGCTTTGAAATTGGATTCTCGCCTCTACCCTTTCTGGTTGTCGAGCTGTGGTATGGAATGTGAAAAGTGTAGAAGTCGGGCAAATTCACGTGGCCGCTGCTGTGCACGTGACACAGGACACGCACGACCACACGTCTGGCACCATGGGATTCCCCGTTCAGTTATTTACGTTAGCGTGTAAACGTTATGGTCACTCCGACCCCTGTTCACCCAGATGTGACCACGGCTTAGAACGGCTGCCCGCCGACTTTGTCGCAGGTCACATTTTCGGGCCGCCCGTGCAAAACCAATGGGCCTAATACGGCTCTCCCGCCACGTGCCCCGCCCGAAACCCGGGCCGCAGTGGCTGGTGATTCAGCCGTGAAAAACCTCCTCGTGCGCCTGCTCGTCGTGTTCAAATTTCACCATTCAGCGACCCGCCGTCCGGCTCGTGGACAGGGTTTCGCAAAACGGGACAGACATACGGCAGGCAGGCAGGGCAGGGCAGGGCAGGCGTATCCTAGGTAAATATGATGTGATTACCCATGGTAAGAACTCAGGTGCCGAGCGTACTTGTCGTTTTTTTCCTTTCATAAACTCATGTCGTTCTGCGTAACAGTGACGTCACAAGGCAGCTGACAATGAGACAGCTTTGCTTGTTTCATGCGGCCTTGATGCTGTAAAAGAAAAAAAAATAGCGGGATTGAATTGCCAGACTGGTATATGCGGATGGTACGCGCGTTTACGGACAGCGCGTGGCATGACATTGTCCTACGAATGGGACCGGGGACGGTCTAGTTTAGCTAGGAGAGCGGTTGTTTTGTGGCTGAGGCGAATGGGACCGGGGACGATGTAGTTTAGCTAGGAGAGCGGTTGATCTGCGGCTGGGACGAATGGTACCGGAGACGATGCAGTTTAGCTGGGAGAGCGGTTGTTCTGCGGCTGAGACGAATGGGACCGGAGACGATGTAGTTTAACTGGGAGAGCTGTTGTTTTGCGGCTGGGACGAATGGGACCGGGGACGATGTAGTTTAGCTGGGAGAGCGGTTGTTCTGCGGCTGAGACGAATGGGACCGGAGACGATGTAGTTTAGCTGGGAGGGCGGTTGTTCTGCGGCTGAGACGAATGGGACCGGGGACGATGTAGTTAGCTAGGAGGGCGGTTGTTCTACGACTGAGACGAATGGGACCGGAGACGATGTAGTTTAGCTGGGAGAGCGGTTGTTCTGCGACTGAGACGAATGGGACCGGAGACGATGTAGTTTAGCTGGGAGAGCGGTCGTTTAGCGGTGATGAGACGAGTTACGGGCTGGGTTCAAACACGGCGCCGGCGAGTGGTCGTGTCGTCCCGCGCAGCGATAGGTATAAGCAGATTGCTCTTCAAAGGTGCGGCGCTTTTAGTTCACGCATTGCGAATTTGACGTCATTTGATCAGTTGGTGTTTCTTCAGGACGTGTGTGAACAGCGGTACAACATCCGCGACAACCGCTACTAACGAAGCGCATTAGATGACGAATGAAGAACCCGTTATTGGTTGTGCACTCACCACGCCGTCATGCGCCACAATTGCAGCCCTCAAATTATTGTGCGCAATTACGGACAGTTGTCGGAAAATCGCGGTAGAGAATCTCTGCTGGCCGCAAATAGAAGCGCTCGTCGGACTTAAAGGCTTCGTGTGGCACGGACAACGTTAGCCGTGTGGCGTTTTTCGCCTCTGTCTGTCCTACTGCTCGCATTTTGTCTCGCAAATTAGAGAAATAAGTTGGTGCGTTGTGATGGTCGTCGGCCTGGGTTAATCTCGACTGTAGACCAGGCCTCAGTTGGATTGTGTGCTTCAAGTAGCGTTATTCGCTGTGCAGCCTTCGTGCTCCTTGCGTGCCGAGGCAGTACCGACGTCAGCCTCGGTGGCGCGATGCAACGTTGTCTCGATCAGATCCTGGTGGTGGCGGCTGTGGTTTTCCCGCTCCTTGCAGCCGCCATGTCCGTGCAAGAGAGGCCCCGACCGTGCTGTGGTCGCATAACCCGCCGCACTACTCTAAACGTTTTGCTCCGCCGGGGGCGTCCAGCCAGTTTTGAGTTCACCTATTCGCGTCAAGCGGTACAATTCTCCGTGGCGGCAGAGACGGCAAGGCATTGGGCCCCGGTCAGCTAAGGTTCATGGCAAAGCGTTGCAGTGAAAGGCCAAGTCACGCTAGCGGCAGGGAAGGACGGAGTACGCGGACATTATTCGGGAGCACGACACGAACCGGGCTGGAAACTAGCTGGTTTCCGTCGGCGCGAATGACACGGCTGGCCCGGTTCGGTGCTCGCCGGCATACATAGAGCCGCCGGCCGTCAGAGATGAGCCGGCACACATAGAGCCGCCGTCAGAGACGAGCCGGCACACATAGAGCCGCCGTCAGAGACGAGCCGGCGTACATAGAGCCGCCGTCAGAGACGAGCCCGCACACATAGAGCCGCCGTCAGAGACGAGCCGGCATGCATGCAGCCGCCGTCAGAGACGAGACGGTATGCATAGAGCCGCCGTCAGAGACGAGCCGGGACACATACAGCCGCCGTCAGAGACGAGTCGGCACACATAGAGCCGCCGTCAGAGACGCGTCGGCATACATAGAGCCGCCGTCAGAGACAAGTCGGCATACATAGAGCCGCCGTCAGAGACGAGTCGGCAAGCATAGAGCCGCCGTCAGAGACGAGTCGGCATACATAGAGCCGCCGTCAAAGACGAGCCACGCAGGTCGACACGCGGCTGCCGGCACGGCCGGTGCCGCGCTGCTGGTTGGCGAGGTAACACAAATGTTCCCGGATGCTGTCGCGCGTGCAGCCCGGCCAGTTTCTAGGTGATGACTGCTCGTCCTCGGTGCTTCTCAGCACGACATTGATTGGGCTTGTGGAATCCAGCACGCTGTTGGGCCCCTGTACGTCAATGGTGAGCTTTGTAAAGCAATGGCGTAGTTAGTAGCTGAGTGTTAGTATCTTCCACGTGTCACGCGGTGAGACTGCGACTTTTTCCCGCTGTGGGATGCTTTAGTTTAAATCGGCTTAATAGGTTGCGTCATTGTAGATCATGGCATCTGCGTCCGCTGCAAAATAATCGGGAGCTTACTTCGGTTTTGGACATGACGCTCATCGAGTGATGAATGATGACTGTGTTGGCCGATGATGCTATTGAAGCAATAGCGCTATTGGTTCGGTAAAGTTCGCCATGCCACGGTTAATCATTTCTGGGTGCGGTTCGACATGCCAATTCAGCAGTCTCAGAAGCATGGCGTCGCTGCATTTTGGATGTCCGCTGGGTGCTGGTGAAGGACCCCGCCTCATCGCCCCAGAAATGTCCCAAGCTTTTGTGCCACAGTCTCCGTAATCAAGTCAAGTGCGTGCTGAATCGCGCTGCTAGACAATGCAATCAACTCTGTCGGGCTCAGGCAGCAGCTTTATTACAGAGTTATATTTATGCCGCGTTGACGTGCTCAGCCGAGGACCAGGTTTGTCTTCAGCGCGAGACAATGATGCGGCTTTACGTCAGCGATTTCAGTCACAGGCGGAGTTACAAGTCAGAATTGCAAGCATGCCTTAGTCGGACGTGGCCTGCACACATACACCATGGAGGCTGACATCTGTGAGACGCGATGGAGGACTTCCATTGTGACAGAGCGAGCCCGTCCGCAGAGCCGGCGAGCATGCAATGTCATGCCACTGAGCAGACTGGCAACTGTAGCCAGATGCAACGGAAATGAATAGCTTGAGCGGAAAAATGCCATCGGTGACGAAGAGCCTCCCAGAAAGCAATACTGTGACGCTCTGGGGTAATCCTCGGACGCCGCTGGATATGTATGACGTTGACAAGCCTCGAGATAAATAAAAGCTTGTGAGAAAGGTCGTTCCGATATTGCGAAACGGTACACTCATGGACGCGTGAACGATGGTCGGGGGGACAGGAACATTGCTGCGAAGTACACCACATTCTTCATACGCAACGTAACTGGACGTGGGGCAAACAGCTCTGTGCACACATACCTCAGTCATTAGTCTGATACGATAGGATAAGTTACTCGGACCGTTTGAGCCGTCTTCTCGTAGCGGTAGCCATAGTATAATCGAAGCGTAATGAATGACCACAATCATACCAATCATGAGCATTGGTGTGATTTAGTTATGAACTTTCAATCGAATATGTGGTGTGGCCAGTGGCAAAGGACAAAAACGGCAAGCGAACGGCCGGCGACCGCCGCTGATTCGCTCAGGTTTACTAGCGCTTTTTGGCCAAATTTCCTAAAAATATGAATGATGCCGATCAGTTGCGTCGAAGCAGGCTGCACGCCCAAGCGCACGTTGCGCATTGACTGATATTATTCGACTTATTAATTGACGGATATTAGTTCCTCGATCTGTCGTCCTGAATTCCGTAGAACTAGCACAAAAATAAGAAACAGAGACAAGCCCGATCGCCGCCAGAGATTGCGACTTAACGCGATGGAGGTTTCCGAGGAGCACCAGGATTGGCCGAAGCAGGCTCACCAGGATGTAATGTATTCGTTGTAAGATAAACACGACGTTCCAGCATAAACACGCCCGTTCAAGTGCTGCACAGACGACAGCGATCATCACGGCTGGGGCATTGAACGTGACATGTCACCGCTGATATGTGCTGAAACCTGTGGCGTCCAGGCCAGACAGCGTTTGGTTCATGTCTGTCATGCAGCGCCACACAGGTAATAATACGCCTTATTCATACGCGCTCGGGTGGGGGTCAGATCAAACCCCCCCCCCCGCCCCCTGAGGGTTTGCCGGAATGGTTTCCGAACGGCGGGGCGTAACCGCGCCAAATTTGGCATAGCCGCAGACAATTAAATTGCGGATCGTGTGGCGTAAAAAATTAGATGTATCTTGCATGGTTGCTGACCTACGGCAGGTCAAAGTCAGGGCATGGATGCAGCGAAGTCAGTTTCTCGGGAATGGCTCAATCTAATGGAACAACAGAGTTTCAGACGAATCCATACACCTCAGAAATACTTTCTCAAGCAATACAACAATTGAATGATCAAATTTAATTGACTTAAGTTCAGGCATGAAGGCCAGACCAACATCAAAACCACCCTGTTTTATTATCTAGGGTTTTATACCACTATCGTCATGGGGTCGTTTCTGGTGGCCATTTGAATTGGTTGATAACAGGAACCGCATAATAAATCTTCCATGAACCTTTTAAAGGTCATAATAGATCACTGACATCCGATCACTGACATGATCAGCGATCACTGACAAATGACCCAGCTCAATATTTTGTTTTTAGGAACATACTGCCTAGCGTAATCTTTGTCGCTTAATCAAATGCAAATCTCGAAGTGGTCTTCTAGGATTGTTGTCACCATGACCTCCGACAGGTCAGATAATGTCACTGACTTTAAATAAGTATGTGACTTTCTGCTTAGAATATATATAGGTTGTCGTGAAACCTTGGGAAAAAACACTTGGGAAACCAACTTGAAGTTTAACCTTTTTTGCCTTATTTGACCCGAAGGTCATGACCCGGGAAACTCAAACTTTGACGAAGTGAGTTCACGTACAGGCCAACACACCCTGATAATTTGGTGTCGCTAGCCGTCTTAGTTCCTGAGATCTCAGGGGGTTAAAATGGCCCCCAACCAAGCGAAGGGTATCTAACCGGTCACCCGGACGCTGTCAAAGCTTGGGATGCTGCCGCCCCTCCCACTCCTCTGCTCCCCTCTCCCCCCACCGAGCTGCAGCGGTGACACAAAGGACGAAAGCGAGCCGGCGCTCCGCCGACGTGACCCAACAAGGTGGCGTCCTGCCACGCGCCTCTTCTCTTCTGTTTATCTGAGGGATTTGGGGCAGGTGATTTGATCACGCATCTGCGCGCATGATGCCACGTTACGCTCCGTCAGGCTCCGCCGGAAGCCTTGCTATGAACACGCGCGGCGCCGACGGCACTGCGTGCCCTGCCCGCGTGGTATGAACTGCCAAGGAATAGTTCAGTTTTAGATGTAGAAGGATGTAAATGACGCTTAGGATATGACGAATCCGTTCTATGCTGGACGGGTAACTTGTGATTTCGCCGGATGGCACACGCCTGTTTTTAGATGCTGGCTGATGAGAAGCTCCATTGTGTCATGCCGGCATTATCAATCAACACTGATGTCCATCCGAGCATCCGTTAAGGTTTTCTCTTCTTGGTTGCAGGTTTTTGCATGCGTATGCCTGCCTGCATTTTACCTATTCCCAGAACACCTCGCTACAACTGGGGCGGCAGCTGAGCCACCAGCACCAGCCGATTGGCCACGGCCGGAGCTTAGTAAGAATTCGTTGTCAGGCTATAAACCTTCAACTATCACATCACGTGCCGAATACTCGCCTGAATTCGCCGCAGACGAATAAAATACAGAGGCTTGCTCATTTCCGCTAGTTACATGGATACGTCGCACTTGACGAAGCCTTGTTTGTGCAATTTGGTGGAGATCTTGGCGTCGCGTGCTTCAGGGCGCAGGTTGCGTCACTGACAGCAGTTTGCGATGTAAACGGAGCCTTTACCCTACGCCAGGTTAAAACGGCAGATTAAACGCGGCGTGGATGCTCGGACCAAACTGCACCGGTAATGGCGGGTGGTACCCAAAGCCAACGCGTCGGTGGACGGTGGAAGTATGGGCGGAGGTAGCCGCGATGATGAAAAGGGAGGGGGGGGGGGGGACGCGGTTCGGCTCCGAGTTTCTGCCCACACCTCCTTCCCCGAGCTTGGCGGCCTTCCCCCACTCGGAGATCGGAGCGTTACTTCTACCGAGGTGCTCGTTCAAGATCTAGCTTTGGGGACGCGCGTATGGGCAGAAGAGCTCGCTCATCCATGCGATTGCGCGCCACCTGGAGCTGACGGGCATGGTGGTTTCCATTGCAATTCTGTTCCCAATTTTGATATATATATATATATATATATATATATATATATATATTACCATAGGAAGATGATTGATATTTCTCTCTGGAGGGAAGGGAGCGCCCCGATCTTGGAGGGCACGTTTCATGGCTACGGCCACCAAGCCTCCTGGTTTCCTCTTCTCTTGTTTGCACGCTTAGGTTGTAATCCTGGACGAATCGAGCTAGTAATCTACTCACAAGACATGTGGCGCTCTCGCCGGAAGGCCGTCGCTGCCGTTCGCCGGCCGACGGCCACGCCGGCCCTCCACTGTCGTGAAAACTTCACCCACAAGAGCGAGGCGGGTGCCACACCGGATAGGCCGCGTGGATAACTTTCATCCACTAGAACCGAGCGGGTGCCACACCGGATGGGTGGTATAAAACTTCACCCATGAGAGCGAGGTGGGTGCCCCCCCCCCCCCGCATGGGCCGCGCAAAACTTCACCAGTCCGGTGCCATTGAGTTCCGGTAAAAGTGACCTTTGATCGCTCTTACCTGGTCAAAAGGGTAGATCATGAATTGATCCGTGTTCTCCGTCCGCATTACCATGTGTGGCGTGATGGCAGGATGAGCGGTGCTGCATGACTCTGCACTCTGAACCATATGCCGTTCGTGACTCATCGGTGCTGTATGGGCAGTTCAAACCAAGTCATACGAACAAAGCCTTGTGTGCGGTGACCTAACCCCGGTTATCGAAAGAAACTAATCATGCCGCAGTAGCAAAACAAAGAGCGCTGGATAACGCTTGTCAAACTGCGTAAGGCGTCGGCCAAGATTACGCGAGCTATATCAGAGCAAGTCATGGGAGGCGAAACATTATTCATTAAAGGCTTTGTTGCTCGGCGTATTTTTCGCAAAGCAATCTTTGATGACCTGATCTTATCAGCGGTGTGGCCAGAATTTCGCGCAGCGGGAGCCAAACGGGGTCATTTGGGCCCTCTCAGTCAAGGACCCCAATTGGGGTCTTTGGTCGCTATAGGTGTCGTGTTTTTTATTCGCAGGACTTTTTAGGCTCGGAATTCGACTCTGATGGCGTGGCTCCGTTTTAAAGAGGCCGGTAGGTGACACACTACCAAGCAGCCACTGGGGCCTTCGGCGCCAGGGGGGTCCCACCACCTCCAGGAGGATAGCCGAGACCTGAAAAGCTCTCCCTTGGCCATGCTACCGAATCTTATTCTATTTATAGACCACGCACCATCCGTCTAGTATACAACGTGCACCGGATCGGTGCAGCATTGCCGCTTCAGACTGCGTTCTCTACGACAATACGGACACTGGCTGACACTTCTAAATCCGACTTTATTACCCCAAGAAATCGGACATCACTCATGTTTATCAAAGGCCAGGTCTTCATATTTTCGCAGGTGATAAAATGCTGTAACTCTGCTAGTAAAATATGATGGTTTTGCCAGTCGTTTCAAGGTTATTTGAGCAAATCCTCAGAACGCGGCCTCTAAGCCCTGCTCCTATACAGCGATGTTACATAATTGATCTCGAACACGCGGGCTCGTGAAGGTGACAAATGCGCTCAATCGCAAATTGGCCAGGCACGTATGGCGCTCTCCGCACTGAAAACGCACAGGGAAAACACGAAGCACAACGGCGCAGGACAAGCGAGCGACGCACGTCTCCGACCGATTGTCAGTGTGTGCGGCAGCGGGCGCGCGGCTCGGTCCGGACACGGCAGCCTCCCGATTCTGACCTTGGCCGACCTTGAGTCCGTCCGGTCGCGTCCCCGGCTGCGAGGCGGCGAAGACTCGCTGTTCCCGTCCGTCGGTCCCTCCCCCGACCCTCCGGGCCCGGCCCGCACCGCTGTTTGTGCGCATCTCGAAGCTTCCACTCTGCTTCCGTATGCGCCATTGTTTGACGCAGTTTTCGTGCGTGGTGTTTTTCACACTGGAGGCTGTTTGAATGCGTTAGGCGTCGTGAACGCAGATATGCACATCGCAGAGCGGCGCAACGTGCGGGGATGTGCGAATCGGCATATCTCGGACGGGCCCACGCGGGCGAATGTCACACAGTGTGTTCACGGACCATGGTTGGGTCTTTGATCACTGTCCGTGTAAGCTGTATGGGGGACTGTAACTCTTGATGTAAGGAAGAAGGGCCGCGAACCCCTAGCTTTTTTCGGCATTATGAGTTCTTATTCCGAAAATCGCTGGACTAGGTATATTGGTGAAATAGGTAGGATTTGTCGGGGTATTACATAAACCAGTTACTAAGGTAGAGGAATATATATATTATATATATATATATATATATATATATATATCGTACATAGTGTAAGATTTATCGGTGTTTTAAAGCAGTGCTCTGGCCCACAAGCGTGACTCGTGACGAGTTACGAATGACCTTGAAAACTGCCTTGAAACGTTAAGTGGCCTCATAATGTGCTCGGCTGATTGCCTGTTGTATTTAACCATTACATTCTGGTATATTAAAGGTCATTTTTAAGTTTATGGTGGAATTTTAGATTTCCAACCTCGCAGCACTGCAAGCTAGCACACGCCAAACTTAGACGCATGGAAAATTTGCATTTTGATCGAACCGAATCGTGCATTTTGGAGAATATTGGGCGCCCTCACTTGCCCGTGACGTAATCGCTGATGCATTGTATCTCGTCTTTGTCATCTTTCAAAGCGTATTAGGTCACACCGAGCACCGCGTGCGGCGGCCATTTTGAACTTAACTAAGCGGAACAGGATAAGACAGAACAATGCAATGACGCACTTAGGCTGTAATTGTTTTTGGTGCTAGCTGCTAGTCTCTTACGGCCGTCAGCCTGTGATTTCTGCATTTGTACATGTTGCAGCGCGCTGCATAAGATCGGGCCCAACCAACAAGGGTTCGGCTGCGCTTGTAAAAAATTTAGATGAGTTGTTTTCTCCTCCCAAATCCATGCAGGTTTGAGATAAGCTCACTGTAGGAGCATTTGCAACTGTTGCTGCGGATTTTTTGTGCGAGATTCCAAGCATGAATAAGATGTAGATGTAAAAGCTGTTCAGCTATTTAAGGTAAGAATTCGAAACATAAGAATGCCCTGTTATATTGCTTAAACTAACATTATAGTTCCCATTGTTAACGTGTGTTCAACGATATGAACGCTACGAGTCAACAGTCGTCCACTTCAGCAGTGTCGCAGCGCGCCGCAAGATGATAAGCGCCCATCATGCATTTTTCTGTTGCGCATGATCAGCCAGCGCAACAGAAAATAGCCTCCAGGTGTGCTTCCAAAAGGTTTGCCATGGTATGCTGTGACAAACTTATATTTCGTCCGTTTAAACCAGACGTAGACATTAGATGCAGCGGATATTGGAATAACCGTAAGAAAATTGCCCGTATTATTCGTCTGTATGAGGTTATGTATAAAGTTATCGCCCAAAATTCGCTGATTCCTATTTTATTTGGACGACCATTTCCACCCTCCCATTCTTTGTTGAGCCTTTTCACAGTAACCTCCAAAAGTGCCACTTTTCAAGGCAAGTCACACGTTTGAAATGACCTTTTACCTATTTTGCATTGTGTTTGTGAAAGTTTTTCACCTGCCGAATAGGTCTTCAAGCCGAACGTTCAGGCTAGAATAAAGACGAACTATTTTATACGGAAAGCAACGCACGTCATCGCGAATCCTGATTATGTAACCTCATTGGCCAATGGTCACGTTAACGCCCAGGATTCATGACGTGACTGGGATTCGAGCCGGTTTTTCACGGGGCTCCCCTGAGCCCAACCAAAGGACGGCCGGGCTAGCATTTGATGCCGTTTATCTGACCAGATACACACCAGAAGTGCAGCTAACGTGGCTACCTTGGACTCAGAGCCTGGTATGGGAGCAAGGGCTTTATCCCTTGGGGCATTTCAATGAAACTCCATCCCGCCAGTGAAGAGATTAATGTGATCGAATGAGGTTCCTGTATGCATTTCACGTTCGGGATGTGAAACGGTCAAAGTGTGTGGTGTCGGGTGGAGCATAGCTGCCAAGTGAAGGCCGTTCGTTTCACAGCCTGTGTGAACCGTCGATGTCTGATTTGTGGATGGATGCTCAGTTACTGGTGTTGAACTAATGGCACAACTCGGACCGAATTATTTCACATCTATCGCCCCCGGTTCAGTTGTGAAGACTCTGCCTCCACGCAGAGTACGCAGCCACGGCAGTCGTGTCAATTTGTGGTGACAAGCCATGGAGTTAGGAGTTAGGAGTGTTGCTGACCAGTGTATTGGTCATTCAGCTCGTGTGTCGTTCTTACCTGTGAGCACGCCTGCTGAGCAGACAACTGACGAGGCTGAGCTCCTGCTCTCAGGCGCATGTGGCTGGGCTGCAGCAGCTTATCGTATTACCAGGACCTTGATAGGTATTTAACAGAATTTTCAACCGTAGCTTGGTGTTTTGTCGTGAAGTGTTGCAAGCACTGCAAGCACTTAATGAAAATATGTTCGGGTGTTGGCAAAAAGCAGGAGATACCTCCGAACACTCCATTGCAACAAAACATTTGTTTGGCAACGAAGACACGGTACCAGTTGTGGAAGTGCGCCGTTACAGTTGCACAGATAGCTGGGACGGGGTGTACGCCATGTAGGCATAATCTCAGCCCATTTGGCAAGCCGTGCCAACATTTGCCGCGTAAAAGACCCGGGGAAAACTAACATGCGCGGTGGCCATGCTGACCAGTTCGGGGGAGGGGAGGGGGCTTTCGTTGTGCAATTCCTGTTTTAGGTGGCGCCGCCCGCATGGCTATGTTGCAAAAACTTGCCTGTCTCGTCATGCACCGCTGGTCCCTAGCGCGGGTCCTCACTACCACGCACAATATCTGCCCGTGGGTACCCGTGAAACATAGCTGCAGTCAGTCGGCGGGGCGCGCTTTTAAAACACTTTTTTCGGCAGTGTCATTGGCTTGATCAGATACGGTTGATCTGTTGGGGGGGGGGGGGGGGGCTAATACACCATTTTGGAGGGCCACCATCGTTTGTGTGTCCATCTCCTGTCCATCTCCGATCTGTGCCAAAGATTGCGGTCATAAAGGTGACAACTGTTATGGCGTTCGTTGTGGCTTTACAAGCGGGATTCGCTCGCAGAACTACTGCCGAAAAGCGTCAGTTTCTGTTATGTATGCATATCTGTGCATGATATATACTTATCGCTGTTAAAACAGCGGGAGATAGTTCAAGTGGAGGAGATAATAAAAACTTGGTGTTTGGTATAGGACTTAACAGAAGGTCTCTTTTGCTGTCTTTTTACAGCTGAGTTTTTTTGTAGTGAAGACGGCCTCCGACGTTCCGAATTTATCCTGGTTTTTGTGGTACATGTATTATGGGTCGGTTGTCATGAGCTTAACAATGCTTGCTAACAATGTTGAAAATACAGGCGCGCAAGACCTTCTTTAGCCGCATCATGAAGGGCACATATACATCTGGATTCCGTTGCCCAATCAGCTTACCATCAGGATGTTGTGTAATGTGGCTGACACGGCAGCTTATGTCATTTGTTGGTCTGGATTCAACGGCAGAACCTCGCAGTAGTTGCTCGTGAACATAATTGTTACATCGGCCGTCTCCGAGTACCGCTGTTGGATGTATGCTAATTTTTACCGAGGTGGAGGCAGCTGCAGCTCTGCCCCCCCCCCCCCCTTCCCCTCCCGCCCCGCGTTCCCGTCGTACCCAGGTCTGGGGAGAGTTTGGGGTTGTTACTAGACAACCCACGCTACGTATGTTGTTACGACGCTATACACGAATCCTCGGAGTCGAGCACTGGCTAGCCCGACCCTCAGGCAAACGGCAGTTGGCTTCTGACCAGAAAGGATTGAATGTCATGGGTGCGGCCGTGCCTTAACACTACAGTTGGAGAAAAATCGCTGGACGGCGCGGTCTAGTCCGACCAAAATGGCAGCAGGCGAAGTTATCCGCTGAACAGAAACCGCAATGCTTGGGATTTTAGGTGCACGGGACAAGCCGTGCTTAGCATGACTCTTGAGCCCAGAGCCACACGTGCAGACCATCTGAAGCCAACATTTTAGTTTTAGTTTAAAATAGCGTGCACGACAGAACGAGTTGCGATTCTCTGTGCCGCTACATTGCAGCTGTGTGTGCACACGACCTAAGCGCGCCTGATCGTTTCCACAGACTCGGAAAACCCTCACTGAAACATCTCCGTGTATTGTCCAGGCACTCGACGACCGCAACGCATAAAACACGTATCAGCTCCACAAAATAATCTCACATCTGCATTCACACTTCATTGGCGCCGCGGCCGCAGGCGATTAGCGCACGTCTCTGCGTGGCACACGCGCCGCCCGGCTGGGCGCGCGCGCTGTCGTGCGCCTGCGCGCGCGCGCGCGCGTCCGCTGGAGGATCCGATCACAGCGCTGCCAACACGGCGCCGCGCTATCACAACACAGCCGGCGCGCCGCGACCCAAATGTTGGCGGCGCCCCATTTTGGCGGCCACGCGGAAGCGGTGGGTCGGGGCCGTGGCCGCGCACCGGTCCGGTAACGGTGCGGCCACCGCCGGGCGCTGGAAGACGCCGCGCGCGCGGCGCTTTCGCACTGGCCGCCGCCGCCGCGCCGCCGCCGCCGCCGCGGCGCACTGGCGGCGCGCGGGGCTCCGCCGGGGCCGGACCGGTCGGTCTCGCCTGGGCGCTCAGACCAGGTTGCACTCTCGACTGGAATGTTGCGGCGGCACTTTGTTGCACTGGTACGCCTCCTTGAAATGCGGGTTGTTGAACACCAGATTGTTTATCAGTTTGGGGTGCGGGAACTTGTGGAAGGCGGCGTTGAGTAGAACCTCTAGGTACATCTGGTTGTTCTGGCAGCGGCTCTGCGCGTACGCGAGGAAGAAGGACTGGTCGGTGGTCGTGTGCTTCATGCCCGGCAGCAGGATGGGGCCGGAGGTCTGCTTGGCCTCCAGTTTCTTGTGCAGCTTGTAGGCCAGCTGCAGCGCATAGTGCTGCGCCTGCAGGTAGTCCATGGAGGGGCGCGGGTCGAGCGGCACCACCGGACGCATGAACATCACCTTCTGCCGACCCTGGCTCATCTGGAAGCCGCGTGGGATGTGCGTCTCGTACTTGCTGAAGCGGTCGCGGATGCACGTCTTGTAGTCCTTGTACTTGTTAGTGGTCTCGGTGTCCCACCAGTTGGGCGTGCGGAAGGTGCGGTGTGCTGCAGCAAGAACGGCTGAGCCAGCACGCTGTACAGAATCGAGCCGAGCGCCGCCGAGTTGATGTAGCTGGGGTTCTCGTGGTGGTACCAGGGCACCTGCAACGCGCCGTACGGCACGTTCATGGCCAGCAGCAGCGGGCTGAAGGAGATCTTGACGTCGGACGGCTCCGACTTGATCCAGTAGCCGTTTTCGGCCTCGCTCTCGTCCTCCATAGTGGTGCCTTTGCTCTTGTACTCGATCGACTGGGACTCGTAGGCGGCGCGTAAGTTCTGGAAGAAGTCGGTCGTGTCGAGCGATAGGTGCTTGTAGTAGTCGTCGAGTTTCTGCTTGTTGGTGATCCACGGCGTGTGGCCGTAGAGCACCGTCAGGTTGCGCAGCACCTCTTGTGACGTCTGGCGCGCCGACTCTGTCATCCAGCCGAAGCTGTCGTTGAGCACATCGCGCACGTCAGCCACCAGCGAGCGCACGGATTCCACCTTCTGGTCGCCGATGTGACCCGAGATGAAGAGCGCGCGCACGGCGCGGCCCATGTACGTCCGCAGCAGGTCGTAGCAGATCTGCTCGCGCGACTTGGTCTCCCGGCCGTCGATGCTGTGCTCGAGCTCTTGGCCGAGGATCGAGTACTTGGGGCCGAGCGCCGTCAGGTACTGCCGGATCAGCGCCCACATCATGTAGTGCTGCATCTTGCGCTTGCTGGTCTTGTTGATGAGGTTGTTAATGCCGGTCATGTAGTCGCGGCTGGGGATGTGCACGGACACGGTGTTGGTGATGGACCCCTTGCCGAAGAGCGCGTCCATCAGCTCCATCCAGTCAATGCGGTCGGTGAGCTGGCCGAGCCCCGTCATGTTGACGTTGTTGCGCGGACTCGGCAGGATGTCGATGATGCCCGGGGCCAGTTGGCTGATCTGCGTCTCCACGTCCACGATGTCGTCGACGATCTCCTGCACGCATGAGCTGTTGCAGTTGCGCTCCACCTTGCGTTCAAGCACGAGGCTGTCGCGCTCCAGTAGCTCCAGAACGTTGGTGATGGTGCGCCGGTAGTTGTCCATGGTGGAGTTGTGCAGCGGGTCGCCCACCTTGTAGGCGCTGCTCACGCTAAGCCCCAGCCGCGGCAGCCGGATGATGATGCGGTTCAGCTTCTGGAACCAGATCACCACGAAGAAGAGGCGCACGCGGTGCAGCTCGCGCGTCTTCTGGAACGTCTGGAGGAAGTCCCAGCCGTCCTCCTGCCATGTCCCGAACAGCTCCATGCCGCCCAGCGAGTTGATCAGGTCCACCATGCTGCGTGCGTTGTTGTCACTCTGGTCATAGGCGTTGATGCACGATGTGTAGAACGTGCGCGCCTTGCTGGTGGCCGAGTCGTCGTCGTGAAATTGCGGCTGCTCCAGGAGCTCCTCCAGCCGGCCGCGGTTGTAGTCCTCCAGCATGTTACTGACGCCGTAGCTTATGTGGATGCCGCGCGGGTGGCGCACGCTGAACTGGCCGCAGGCGTACTCGTAGAAGTCGTCACACGGGTTCACCGAGTAGTTCATGTAGCCGACCATCTGTGCCGCCTGCTGGATGCAGGCCGGCTGCTCACACTCGTGGCCGGTAAGCGCACTGGACCGCGGCGTGGCCGCGCCCGCCGCCGCCGCCGCCCGCCGACACGGCGATCAGCAGGATGAGGAAGAGCACCGCCAGCGCGCCCAGCGCCACCGTCAGCACCTGGTACAGCGTCAGCTTCGACACCTGGAAGCCGCGCACGATCCACACGTCTCGGCCGCCGCCGCGCGTCGCGAGAAGAGGAATTTCTTGTCGCGGAACTCTCCCGCCTCGCCCCCGGCCTGCTCGGCCGCCGGCGATGTCCGGTTGACGTCCATGGCGCGCGCTGTGGGCTCGCGGACTATCGCGGACCGCGGCGCTGGTGGCCGCGTCACGGGGCCGACTGCTCGCTCTGCGGCCCCGGCCTGGCCGCCCGGCCGCCGCCGACCTGCCGCCTAGCGGCCGCCGGCCGAACCGCCGCCGGCCGCGGCCGCGGTGTTTTGCACCAGCCGCTGGCGGTCGGGTCGGCTCGGCGCATCACGCCCCGAAAGCCGGTGGTGGCCGCGAGGGAGGCCAGGGTCCCGTGCGAGGCGCCCGGCGCTCGAGCGGGGCTGCTGCAGGGACGGTTGTTGTCGACGTGGCTGGCGACTCGTCATCCGGGGGGGGGGGGGGGGGGGGAGGGGGAGGGGGAGGGATAGAATGGATGGGAATTGTCGACGCGTGGAATGTGTCGATGGCGGAACAGGGCCATTGGGGAGTTGATTATGTAGGGGGTCTCCGCCTCACCGGATCGCTTTTATGTTTCATATTTGGTCGTTGTGGTGTGCGTGACATGCGACGATGCGAGCTTTACATTCAACGTTGGATGTGGTGTCCGTGGCCACCAGCTCGCTTCGCACACCAGAAACACATTTATGTCGTCAGTCTGAACTCCATTGCGAAAAGATACCACGATATCCACTGCATTCAAAATTGTCGACGTTGGTAGGTATTCCTTTGCCGACCCTTTTTCGTATTTGCCGGATGTGTTTGATGCCGTGACGTACGATTTGAATTGACTGCATTCTTCGAAGCGGCTTTGCTAAGTTGCCGTGTCTTTGTGTGTGCCACCAAATGCAACGTCAGGGGAAAAAGGTGAACTCATGTCTGAAGTCACTAATATTTCGGGAATACAAAAAAGGTCAGCGGTCTCGTCTATCCTCAGACCCCGCTACCAACCGAACTGAGAAAAAGCGAGTGACGCGCCACCGCTTTGTTACGTCGCTGGTTTCGCGCGAGCTCGTGTTTAACGGCGATGCTTTTGGGCACGAATCGCTAGCAGCTGTTCAGTTTTAGCGGGTGCGGAAACACATGTAGACGCCATTGACCGATGTCCCGGCGGATAGTGTTGCGTGGCTGGCTGACGTCACGGCTGATGGTGTTGTTGCGTAACCAGCTGACGTTACGGCTGATGGTGTTGTTGCGTAATCAGCTGACGTTACGGCTGATGGTGTTGTTGCGTGACCAGTTGACGTTACGGCTGATGGTGTTGTTGCGTGCCCGTTCTGCCCGATAACCAACTCAGGTGCGTTTCTCTCGCCCGAGGCGACAGGGCGACAGCCGTGGTACGCTGATGTCACTGTCCGTTCCCACGCGGTGTGTGCGCGCGTGCCGAGCGCCGCGTGCCGGTACTGCGGCGCGCCGGTGCATGTCAGTCAGATCCGCGGTCCTCTCTCCACCTCCGCGGGTGTGTAACTCTGATCTAATGTGAACGGACCTCCCGCCGGTCCACGAATGTCTGTTCTCCGTCTGACAGCGCAGTCATGCATCCACGTCATCTGCTGAGGCGTCGGTTCCGTTGCAGCGCTGTGAGGACCGGGTCTGGACGCCAGAAGGCCGATTACGTTCTCCTCGACACAGCTTGACACAGCTCGCATGGCGTTTGTGTCTTCATGTTTTGAGGCGCCGTTTTTGTTTTTCTTTTGCTTGTGTTACATACAAGCTGGCACATCCGTTCATGGAAGTGGCCCATCGCTCGTGCTAAGTTATAAAACACAACCGACGAGGCGGTTGGTGGAGGTGTCGAGTCGTTAGGCTCTTCCGTTAGGTTTGGCTGACGAGGCGGGAGAACATCAGGGTGAGGAGATAGCATGGTTTTGTTTTATAACGTTATCCAAGAACAGGTTTCTAGGAATATCCTTCCTTCCGTCCCAGCAACGCAATGAACCGTACGTTAAAAGCAAAAAATAACAAAACAAAAGCACAAAATCAAGTGGCAGCTCTTCCAGATACGAAGCAGAAACAAATAAAAGAAGCAGGCAAAGAGGTGGTGCAGACCCGGTAGGTTTCGCGTTATGCCATGGAAAACGACAGGTCATACGTGAGAAGGCTTGACGTAGTCATAGTCAAATTCAGATAATGACAGCCCGCTAGACCCCCCCCCCCCCCCAGTAAACTACTAGCACTCATTCCCACTGTCAGTTAAGTCGCACAAGTCGGACGGGCAGTTACCTGGTCATTTTCATGGGTCTTGAGCTAGATCTCCAGGGAGTCCCACTTGAGCCAGCTAAGCGGAGCTTGTAGTAGAGAGAACGCCTGGAACAAGCGGTATGAATTTGAGTGCAAGTGTATGGCCATGGATAAATCAGAACGTGATTATGGAATATGAAGGGGGTTAAGTATGGAGTGATCTACCTACTTACAGGGCGAAAAATCCAATATCTCAAAAGCCTTAAGTGTGTTGGTTGCGTTAATATGTGCTGACGAAATGCTTGTGGATGATGTTCTTAGCCATGCTTTCCATTTAGAAATATCAGCTATTTTAAGAAAATACGAAATAATAATGTTGTTCCACAGGTCATGGCCAGGGCAAGCTAATTAAAATAACCTATGATAGCGATTTGAGAATGGGTGACCTAAATGTTTTACTCGCCCCATATGCATTTTATTCAATTCGTACATCGTATGACATCAAATGATGTAGGAACGTGCACAGTTAAGCATTTGTGCATTACAATCAGCATTCGGGATTTAGCAATATCGGGCGATTTCCACCCTGTTTTACTGTTGTTTTTTTACTGTGTTCAAAGCCTTACTGAGAACATCCTGAATGGGAATGGCATGTACCATATACCAATGGTACCTGTGCCCTTCTGAAATCAAAACTGGTTGTAGTGAATGAAGTGATTTTGGTTTAGACGAAAGATGAGTGTATTACAACGAAGTTTTTTTTGAAAATTTTTGATCTGTGCTTATGTTTGTGCAAGTGTGATTGTAATTTGTGTCAGTAGTTGTATAGGTGTTTACTCTGACCTGCGATGACATCACAACTGTGCAATTAAGTGTTTGTTCAAACTTAGTGGCAAATTCTCAAATGTTTCTAGATGCAAGCGAAAGTTTAAAAGCTATCAAGCGCAAAACTTGTCCACCCAAGTTCGCTGGATAATCCCGCTCTCGACCTCCTAGCCGGGGGAGAGCAAACGAATGTTTGCGGTGCTCATTACGCCGCGGTGCGCCGGGCGACGCCAGACGGGCCGTCATCGGAGTGGTGTCTGGCGATACGCGAGGCGCTGACCGCTGCGCCACATGTCTGAGAGCCGTAGGACTCAGTTCACCATGTGCCGAGCTGTTCTGCATTCCATCGTTTGGGTGCAGGCCTGACCGAGGGGATGTGATTCACTCTCCCACGGGCAGCAGACGTTAGCAAGACGTTGTGCTGTCGATGGCTGAGATTTAGCGTGTTCAGCAGTGACAAGATGACGCAAAATGTCATGTCCCGAAGACAGCGAGTCGTTGTCGTGTCACGTCTTTTGTTCATCCTGGTTATGTTCAGCAATGCTGAGGTCATGACGATAGTCTCCATGCCTCACAACCCCTCACGGAAACCTGCCCCGCCGGTTCGGTCGGCAGCGTTGAGAACGTGCTCCGTGCATTGCCGATCGCGGCGAAGGAGGTCACACTTAAATACAATGATGAACAAAGGCCAAGATGCTATATTGTGACTTTTCGTGTCGATCTTTGGCGGTCGAAGGCGGCAGGTCAGACGTGGCAGCAGAACCATGTCCGTAATCAGCTCACTCTGCTTCAACGACGAAGCAAATGAGGCCCGAATCGGTCGCAAGGCACGGCTGCCAGCAGCTGTTTTGCAAAGCAGGCCTCCGTCAACAGCCACACCGAACACGCTGATCTGTTTGGACCTGAACCGTACGCAGTACGGCGCGACGACTGGGCAACCTCCGCTGCCGTTTGTTTACGTAACCGGGCCGGATGGGTGCCGACCACCGCTCCGCCGGCCACGACAGCACGAGGCGTCCGCCGGCTAGAGGCCGCCGCGGGCGGGAACGACCAACCGGCGGCGGAGACGGCGGATGTCCGCTGGTCGGTTCTCCAGAGCCCCCCCCCCCCCTCCTCCCGGCCCGGAAACGGGCCAGGGCACACGTGCAGCGGTCTGTCTCGGCGCTGCCGTACTCAGCTGTCGGCATGGCCACATTCCCAGCAAATAACAACAGAAAAACGCTCGTGCCAGCTACAGTGCGATACACAGCTGTTAGTTACTTCGGGGCAGCCAGACAGGCTGTGCACTTAACTGGAGTCAATGTGTGTTGCGTATTCGATTATATTAGGGCTGGTATCAATGACAATGGGCCCAGTGGCTTTGTCAACAGGGCTTAACTGGGCTCCATGGCACATGCACGGGGGGGGCATGTCAAGCACACCGCTTGAATCCTTTCGTCTA